>NC_134353.1:646410600-646741850 GCF_048569485.1 Anomaloglossus baeobatrachus | reverse complement strand
ATATAATCATTGGGTAGCTATTCTTGTGAACAACAACATTTAGAGATCGGCACATGGACCTTAGATAGTCATATGAAAAAGTTTGGGCACCCCTATTAATGTTAACCTTTTTTCTTTATAACAATTTGGGTTTTTGCAACAGCTATTTCAGTTTCATATATCTAATAACTGATGGACTGAGTAATATTTCTGGATTGAAATTAGGTTTATTGTACTAACAGAAAATGTGCAATCCGCATTTAAACAAAATTTGACCAGTGCAAAAGTATGGGCATCTCAACATAAAAGTGACATTAATATTTTGTAGATCCTCCTTTAGCAAAAATAACAGCCCCTAGTCGCTTCCTGTAGCTTTTAATGAGTTCCTGGATCCTGGATGAAGGTATATTTGACCATTCCTGTTTACAAAACAATTCCAGTTCAGTTAAGTTTGATGATCGCTGAGCATGGACAACACGCTTCAAATCATCCCACAGATTTTCAATGATATTCAGGTCTGGGGACTGGGATGGCCATTCCAGAACATTGTAATTGTTCCTCTGCATGAATGCCTGAGTAGATTTGGAGCGGTGTTTTGGATCATTGTCTTGCTGAAATATCCTTCCCCTGCGTAACTTCAACTTCGTCACTGATTCTTGCACATTATTGTCAAAAATCTGCTGATACCTAGTTGAATCTATGCGACCCTCAACTTTAACAAGATTCCCGGTGTCGGCATTGGCCACACAGCCCCAAAGCATGATGGAACCTCCACCAAATTTTACTGTGGGTAGCAAGTGCTTTTCTTGGAATGCCGTGTTTTATGCCTCCATGCATAACGCCTTTTTGTATGACCAAACAACGCAATCTTTGCTTCATCAGTCCACAGGACCTTCTTCCAAAATGTAACTGGCTTGTCCAAATGTGCTTTTGCATACCTCAGGCGACTCTGTTTGTGGCGTGCTTGCAGAAACGGCTTCTTTTGCATCACTCTCCCATACAGCTTCTCCGTGTGCAACATGCGCTGTATTGTTGACCGAAGCACATTGACACCATCTGCAGCAAGATGATGCTGCAGGTCTTTGGAGGTGGTCTGTGGATTGTCCTTGACTATTCTCACCATTCTTCTTCTCTGCCTTTCGGATATTTTTCTTGGCCTGCCACTTCTAGGCTTAACAAGAACTGTACCTGTTTTCTTCCATTTCCTTACTATGTTCCTCACAGTGAAAACTGACAGTTTAAATCTATGAGACAACTTTTTGTATCCTTCCCCTGAACAACTATGTTGAATAATCTTTGTTTTCATATCATTTGAGAGTTGTTTTGAGGAGCCCATGATGCCACTCTTCATAGAAAATTCAAATAGGAGAACAACTTTCAAGTGGCAACCTTAAAAACCTTTTCTCATGATTGGATACACCTGCCTATGAAGTTCAAAGCTCAATGAGGTTACAAAACCATTTTAGTGCTTTAGTAAGTCAGTAAAAAGTAGTTAGGAGTGTTCAAATCAAGAAATTGATAAGGGTGCCCATACTTTTGCACCGGTCAAATTTTGTTTAAATGCGGATTGCACATTTTCTGTTAGTACAATAAACCTCATTTCAATCCAGAAATATTACTCAGTCCATCAGTTATTAGATATATGAAACTGAAATAGCTGTTGCAAAAACCCAAATTGTTATAAAGAAAAAAGGTTAACATTAATAGGGGTGCTCAAACTTTTTCATATGACTATCTAAGGTCCATGTGCCGGTCTCTAAATGTTGTTGTTCACAAGAATAGCTACCCAATGATTATATCCAAAAAAGAATAAAAATATTTGTTTTTCATCCCACATGATTACAATAAAGAAATCATTTTGAGCGTCCATCATCCAAGTTTCATTGAAAACTGCACTGCTACATGCTATACAAGACTGATGTCTAGGTTATTGCTACACAAGAATGGAATACTGCCATCAATGTACAAGAAAACTGCCAAAATACTACCTCTTATGGAGAAAGATAAAAGTAAAATAGTACCTAAATTGCACAATTGGTGAACAACCCGGAAAGCATCACACATGATCACAATAATTAGGTTTCATCCATGACAGCAGCACGAGTACCAACCTTGTGCAGTTTAGTTCTCTCCACACCTATTGTAAAGGTTGGTGGGATAGTAACATTAGAGGGACACTTCATGCCATGTTGCAGCATTATTGTGACCTACACAGATCACATCAAAAATTACATTATAAAGCTCAAGAGACTTCCTACATAAATGCCAGAGTGCTGCACTACCACCCATGCGGGCCCTGCATACATATATGACGATGAAAACACTAAACCAAGGACAAAGAATACTTTATAAAGGCATACAATAGGTAAAACTGAAAACAAAAAAAACCCCAAAACACGCCTAAAGCTAGGGTCACAAATCTGTCTGTTCTCCATCCGAGAAAAACTGTCTGATTATACGAATAAGAAGCAAATAGAGAATGCTGCGATTCTTTTCCTCGGACTGAGTCCGAGGAAAAAGAAAAAACGGACATGTGCATGGCCTCACTGAAAAACATAGGTCCAAGTGCAATCTGATGTTTTGACAGATCAAACTGACAGACTACGGTTGTCTGCACGAGCCCCAATAGTGTTCACATTTATACACAGCGTATGGGAACGTTCTTACAAGAGATCCACACACCTGGACAACATCATCTCCGTTAGGGATCGTGCATACGACCGTACTTTCGATCCAAGTGCCATCAATCAATACATGAGCTAGCACTTGGATCAATTCAATTAGGTAGTGCACATGTTATTTTATTGGACCAAGAGGTCCGAGGGAAAAAAAAATAAAAAAAAAATTGTAGCATGCACAATTTGCCTCCCATAATCAGATTTCATTAGGGTCCATGGAAAGAAAGAAAATAAAAAAGTTGAGCCGCACTCATCACAGCCAAGTGCACCCCAAGTTTCACAGACTGACAAGAGTGGAGAAACATTTTTTTTCTCCATTCTCCAAATCTGAAAAAAACAGATGCTACTCTGATCAAACGCTCAATAGAATACACAGACCAGTTTTCTTGGATGGAGAACATATGGTTGTGTGACCCTTACAAGTAGCACATTTCCACCTACATACAGTAGTCTTGCACTGTGAAGACCACAAATCCATCTACTGTCCTACACAGACATGACAAGCTCTAGGCTGCAGATGATGACAAATAGGTGTCACCTTATTGTTCTGCAGGATCAGCAACAAGATGCAGATTTTGACCTCATACTTACAGCCCATCTCCACCTCCTGGTCTCTGTTGCCCTCAGAGACCTGAATACTTACTTTGAAGATCCATATTAGAATGGTTTTATAATTCTATTATAATAAGAAAGCTTGACTGATAAAAAAAATTGCATTTCTTCGTATCCTTAGCTCACTGTATCTGTGTATTAATAACATGAATGTGGCAATGCCAAATGGTTTTGTTTTTTTTTTTTTTTGCACTACATGAAAATTGCTAGAGGAAATAAAAATTGGTTCTTTAAATATTTTGTAACGGGGTGCCAGGGGTGCCTCCGGGGTTGTAGTCGTGGCCCTTGCTATCAGGCTTACCCCTGGCTCCGCCGTCACTTTGGGGACAGGAGATGTCATGGTGGGGCAGAGTGTGGTGGTGCAGATGTCGTCCGACGTATAAACACTCTCCAGGCATGCTTTGGTGCAAATAAAAGACATTCTTTATTTTCCAAAATAAACCGGCAGTTGCAGATGACTTCACGTTCTTCCTTAGCTGGGGGAAAGCCTGCCCTGACGTCCTCTCCAGTGGGGATGTGCCCGGCTACTCTGCTTCACCCGGCTCCCACTATGGCTACCCACAAACCGGACCCACACCAGTCTGCTTCGCTCTTGAGATTCCGCCCGCTCCTGTTCTCTCCGGCTTCCCTATTCTTCCAGCTCCCACACTCTGCCCCGGCTCTGCTTTCTTTCTCCCGTCCCGGACACAACTGCCTCTTAGATCTCACACTTTCCTTAACAACACTTCTCCTCCCTCCCCTTTCTGCTGCCGGCTCCTCCTCTCCACTGTGGTGACAGCCGTCCCACCCGGCCACTAGGGGATCCCACTAAAACAATATAACAATAATAAAACATTTTTATTAAACAGCAACAACATTCCGGGCTCCTTTGTAAGGGGTCTGCCCACCCCCTACACTTTAATAAATGTTTTTTTCTTTATTCCTCATTGAGATTGACTGTGCAATCCTCTGATCACTTCAAAAACACACAGCAATTCCCTATCCTGCAAAGTACAGCAAGATATGTAAAGTTTGACCAAGCCTGGGCATACAATTAAGCCGTTGTTGCAGCGAGGCAGATAACTGAAATTCCACCTTTGATTAAAGATAATCTTTCCCCACTGCTTTACCTACGACATAGACAAGTGCAATTCCAAGTGCACAGACAAGAATGTGTGTCCTGAAGCACAATTTCCTACAGGAAGCAGCCAAAATGCGTGTATAGGGACGAGGGGCCTAGAGAGACAGTACCAGGGCAAGTGTTAGCTCTAGTAAGGGGAGTAATGTAAATGGCACTGATCGCTTTAGTAGTGAATCCCTGTATTCGGGTCCTTACATTGACCTAAGTGTCTGTATTCTGACGGATTTATAGGCTCTGTTCACATGTTGCGTTTTTTTGCAACTTTTTTTATGAGTTTTATGGAAATTAAAAGCAGTTTTTTTACAGTCTAAGTAAAAGCTGAGATTTCAGAAATCTCGTGCACACACTTTTTCCTGACTGAAATGGAAAACTGCTGCATTTTATTAAGAAGCAGCATGTCCACTTTTTCAGTGTCTTTGCAGCGTTTTTTCATCATTTAAAGCAATGAGAAAATGGAAAAATGCGGCAAAAAAACGCAACACCTACATTTTTGCTGCTTTGAGAATGTAACTAACTTTATTTAAACATGTACTGTAGACAAATAACAAAATTGCAGCCAAAAACCGCAGCAAAAAACGCAACGTGTGAACATAGCCGTACAGGGTCTAGAACGCAGTGAGGACTGAGAATCAGTTTGTCTATGTACTTCTATGAGATGATATAAAAAAAACCACAAACTTCAGGTTCAAACAGAAGGTTCTCAGTAAAGACACTAACCCCACTATGTTCAGAGGAAGGGGTGACATTGTTATCTGGCACTGCTCCTGCAATGAACAGAATTACCTTAAAACATTGAAAACGTTGTGTCACATTTTCATGCAAAATGCAACAATAAGTGGCAGTGTTACAACTCACTTTATATGGAGCCACTATTGAGCTGACAGAGGTGCATTAGCACAGTACAGCACCTCTATAAGCCTTTCCTTCTCAGAATGACAAGTTCTATTAGGTCGGGGCCACACAGGGGACTACTGCGAGCCTCGCATGACACTCGGCTCACGCTGGCAGCACAGCAGAGCCGAGTGTCATGCGAGTGTCACTGCAACTGAGGTCCGATCATGCGATCGGACCTCAGCTGCGGGGGATGGACCAGCACTGAGGAAAGGCGGGCCAATGCTGAGGAGGGGCGGGCCGGTGCTGCGGAGTTGCGGGCAGGTGCTGAGGAGGAGAGGGAAGGATTTATCTCCCTCTCTTCTCCGTAGCCGGCTATTGCCATTCTCGCCCGACATTCACGGTACACCGGTGTACCGTGAGAGCAGTGTGATTTTTCTATCGCCCCATAGATTTGAATGGGCACGAGAGAAACCAGGAACGCATTACAGTCGAAGCATGCTGCGATTGTATTCTCGGTCCGATTAGGGCTTATTGCTCATGAGTGCTGGGACATATGTCATGAAAATCGGAGCGAGTGGAATGCGATAAAACATCGCATTCCACTCGGACCAATATTAACCTACAGTGCCTACAAGTAGTATTCAACCCCCTGCAGATTTAGCAGGTTTGATAAGATGCAAATAAGTTAGAGCCTGCAAACTTCAAACAAGAGCAGGATTTATTAACAGATGCATAAATCTTACAAACCAACAAGTTATGTTGCTCAGTTAATTTTTAATAAATTTTCAACATAAAAGTGTGGGTCAATTATTATTCAACCCCTAGGTTTAATATTTTGTGGAATAACCCTTGTTTGCAATTACAGCTAATAATCGTCTTTTATAAGACCTGATCAGGCCGGCACAGGTCTCTGGAGTTATCTTGGCCCACTCCTCCATGCAGATCTTCTCCAAGTTATCTAGGTTCTTTGGGTGTCTCATGTGGACTTTAATCTTGAGCTCCTTCCACAAGTTTTCAATTGGATTAAGGTCAGGAGACTGACTAGGCCACTGCAACAACTTGATTTTTTCCCTCTTGAACCAGGCCTTGGTTTTCTTGGCTGTGTGCTTTGGGTCGTTGTCTTGTTGGAAGATGAAATGACGACCCATCTTAAGATCCTTGATGGAGGAGCGGAGGTTCTTGGCCAAAATCTCCAGGTAGGCTGTGCTATCCATCTTCCCATGGATGCGGACTAGATGGCCAGGCCCCTTGGCTGAGAAACAGCCCCACAGCATGATGCTGCCACCACCATGCTTGACTGTAGGGATGGTATTCTTGGGGTCGTATGCAGTGCCATCCAGTCTCCAAACGTCACGTGTGTGGTTGGCACCAAAGATCTAGATCTTGGTCTCATCAGACCAGAGAACCTTGAACCAGTCTGTCTCAGAGTCCTCCAAGTGATCATGAGCAAACTGTAGACGAGCCTTGACATGACGCTTTGAAAGTAAAGGTACCTTACGGGCTCGTCTGGAACGGAGACCATTGCGGTGGAGTACGTTACTTATGGTATTGACTGAAACCAATGTCCCCACTGCCATGAGATCTTCCCGGAGCTTCTTCCTTGTTGTCCTTGGGTGAGCCTTGACTCTTCGGACAAGCCTGGCCTCGGCACGGGTGGAAACTTTCAAAGGCTGTCCAGGCCGTGGAAGGCTAACAGTAGTTCCATAAGCCTCCCACTTCCGGATGATGCTCCCAACAGTGGAGACAGGTGGGCCCAACTCCTTGGAAAGGGTTTTGTACCCCTTGCCAGCCTTGTGACCCTCCACGATCTTGTCTCTGATGGCCTTGGAATGCTCCTTTGTCTTTCCCATGTTGACCAAGTATGAGTGCTGTTCACAAGTTTGGGGAGGGTCTTAATTAGTCCGAAAAGGCTGGAAAAATAGATAATTAATCCAAACATGTGAAGCTCATTGTTCTTTGTGCCTGAAATACTTCTTAATACTTTAGGGGAACCAAACAGAATTCTGGTGGTTTGAGGGGTTGAATAATAAATGACCCTCTGAATAAACTTTTCACAATTTAAAAAAGAAAAAAAAAAAAAAGAAATAACATTCTTTTTTACTGCAGTGCATTTCACACTTCCAGGCTGATCTACAGTCCAAATGTCACAATGCCAAGTTAATTCCGAATGTGTAAACCTGCTAAATCTGCAGGGGGTTGAATACTACTTGTAGGCACTGTGTCTTAGGCCTTAGAGGCCATATTGATATAGGTGCTCTCCAACACAAGCTTTGCCGTACAGGCTCTGTGTATAGGGCTATGTATAAAAGCAAGGGCATCATGGGGAGCTGTACAGACCAGTTCTACAATCTCTATGACTCAGTATTGTTCTCCAGACTAGCTGTGTCATACAAGGACTAGCTTTTTGCAGGAAGGCTAAAGCCAAGTCTCATATATAGGCACCAGGGTTATAATTCAATTTTTGCTATTTAGGTCAAATTCCCACAATGAGTTTTTAGTGAGTTTTTGACAAGCGTATTTTAGCTGCACTAAAAACCCAGCATCTTCCAGTTCCAACAGAGTGGATGAGTCTTACAGGAATCTTATGTCCACTATGGGGTTATTTTCTATAATGAGTGAACTGACCTGCAGTGCGTTTTTGAAATCCATAACATGTACATTTCTCATGGGTACGCTGAGTTTCATGTGCGGATATAGAAGTGTGAGATGCGGAAAATTTGGAAGTAAAAAAAAAAAAAATGCAACCGCATCTGTTTTTATTATATTGGGCTACAGAAAAGCACTAAAAACATGTTATCCGCACATGAAGTATCATACACAAAGCAGCTTTATTTAGCACATGACATACTGTAGAAGGGAAGGGTTGGTATATGTACATATCTCGTGCTGGGTGGGGGGGCACACAGACCATGTGGTTTGAAGCTATGTTTTTAGATGGGTGCAGTCTCCAACACCTGGCAATACACACACCCCTGTGACATCAATTTTTGCTATTCTCAATTATAACACTGGAATGTTAATTATTTTCCATGGATACATTTTTTCTTAATATACACTGTTTTTAGTGCATTGAGACATTTTGTATCATCTCTTCCTTTTTCTGTTGCCTATGTGATTATTTTTGTATCACTCTTTTATCATGCTGGAATAAAGACTTAGATTTTACCGAGATGCTGTCATATTTTTGGGTATAATATCGGTCTGGTTTTCTGACCACTCGGTTTATTTTTATCTATTGTTCTCAGCCTAAAAATTCCAAAAAGCATGAATGGATCTCAAAAATATTGGAAAGAACATTCCTTAGTTCTTTTTGCAAGGACTAAACAGCAACTTTGCACAACCTCAAGACGCAGTTCATCATTGCAGCCACGGATCCAATCAATCATACTGCATTTTGGTTGCATCACTCATGAACCTGCCATCATCGACTACAATGTAAGTTACTTCTAATGACATTTTGCTTGTGACCTGGGGTGCAACAGCAAATAGTGTAAATGTTTTGAGTACACAAATTTGTCTGAAACCAAATGTTGTGTGACCAAAGTGTGACTGTGCAGCTCTCGGCTAAATCTTAAGAACCCATTTGTATTTGTCCTAAAAACACAAGTCTTTTTCACAAACAAGAATATTTCTGTGGACATTTCTATTTTTGCAACTAAGATGCAATTGAAACCAAATATGAACAGAGGCTAACATGTCTCTCATGCAAAAATATCTGTTGCAACAAATGTGTCAAAATGTGAATGGTTTCTCAATATTAACCCCTTCCTGACATGGCCAATTTCTTTTTTTGCCTTTTCATTTTTTCCTCCCTTCGTCCAACAGCCATAACTTTTTATTTATCTGCCCACATAGACGTATGAGGGTTTGCTTTCTGTGGGACGAGATGTACTTTTGCATGACACCATTCATTTTATCACATCATGTACTTCAAAATGGGGACAAAAAATTGCTAGTGCAGTGAAATAGCAAAAACAAGCAATTCTGACAGTTTTTTGGGAAGTGTTTTGATGGCATACTGTATGTGGTAAATATTACCTGGCATCAGGATTATCTACGTTAGTACAATTATGGCAATATGCAACGTCTAATTTTTATTAGGTTAGTGGTGAAAGCTGGCAAGAAAAGTGAGCACACCCCTAATTGAAAATGGCCAAAATTGTGCCCAAAGTGTCACTATTTTGTGCAGCCACCATTATTTTCAAGCACTGCCTTAACTCACTTGGGCATGGAGCTCCTTCGTGACGATATCACGGAGCTGGAGGATGTTACAGACCTTGCACTCCTCCACCTTCTGTTTGAGGATGCCCCACAGATGATCAATAGGGCTAAGGTCTGGAGACATGCTTAGCAGGTCCAGCACCTTTACCCTGAGTTTCTTGAGCAAGTCAGTGGTCATCTTGGAGTTATGTTTGGGGTCGATATGTTGGAATACTGCCCAGTTTCTGAAGGGAAGAGATCATGCTCTGCTTCAGTATGTCACAGTACATTTTGGCATTTATGGTTCCTTCAATGAGCTGTAGCTCCCAAAAGCCAGTAGCATTCATGCAGTCGCAAACGATAAACACTCCCACCACCATGCTTGACTGTAGGCAAGACACACTTGTCCTTTTTTTTTTTTTATTTCTTCAGATCTTCGAAGAAGTCTTTGCCATGAGGTGCCATGTTGAACTTCCAGGGACCAGTAAGAGAGTGTGTGAGCGATGACACCAAATTTCACACATCTGCTCCCCAGACACATCTGAGACCTTGAAACACTAACGAGTCACATGACATCGGGGGTGGGAAAATGGTTAATAGGGCACAATTTTGCCATTTTCACTTAAAAGGTGTACTCACTTTTCTTGCCAGTGGTTTAGACATAAATGGCTGTATGTTGAGTTATTTAAAAGGCACAGAATCTTTACCAGGTTATAGAAGCTGTACAAGATATAATACAATAGTTAAAAAAATAAAAAAATATGAGGGTGTACTCACTTTTGTGATGATATAGATTATACACATACAGCAGTTGAAATAAGTATTTAACACGTCAACAGTTTTCTAAGTAAATATATTTGTAGATGTCTAGGTGCTATTAAAAGGGAACTTGTCAGGTGCAATGTGCACACATAACCATAAACAGTTCTGGGTACATATTGCTAATCCCTAACTGTCCCTGTATACACTAGCATAGATAAAGAGATCTTTAGAAAAAGTATTTTGAAAGATCTTTTATCTTATGCTAATGAGCATGGGGACTAGTTCCAAGGGCGTTTCTCCCCTTAGCTAGTCGGCCCACATAGCATGCTAGCCCGACCCTGGGCGTATTAACATGCTAATGAATAAGCAGCGATGCCACACATACCTCACGGTTCATGACGGCCAGCGGAGGATGGATGCGCAGTGTGCATGATCTGGAATACCGGAGGCTTTTGATCATGCGCACTAAATTGATGCCGGGTGTAAGCTTCCTGGCTTCAGTGAGGTATAGTGCGCATGACCGGAAGCGCCGAGGACTCCGGATCATGCCCAGTAAGCAACCATGCTCAGCCAGCCGCCATGAACAGTGAGGCATGTGCGGCGTCGTTGCGTCTTCATTAGTATGTTAAAAAGGTATGCTGTGGATAAGAAGCGCAGATAGGGTCTTATCTGGTTGGATTTGACAAGACAGCAGGTAAGGTACTCACCTGTAGAAGTTGTGCCAGTCACAACTACTACATAGGCATAAAATGGCATCTGCTGCAGCTCCGGAGTGACGTGTTTGACGTCAGCGCAGCATATCCCGGTTTCCTTCTTCCACATCTGTAATTCATTAGCATGTTAGTACACCCACAGGGGCGTGCTAGTATGCTATGTGGGCTGACTTGCTAAGGGGAGTAACACCCTTGGGACTAGTCCCTGCACTAGCACAAGATAAAAGATCTTTAGAAATACTTTTTCTAAAAATCTCTTTATCTATGCTAGTGTATACAGGGACGGATAGGCAGGGATTAGCAATATGCACCAGAACTGCTCGTGGTTCTGGGTGCATATTGCACCTGACAGGTTCCCTTAAACATGAATTTCTAATCAGATGTCGGCATCAACCCATCCAATCCACTCAAGCAAACAAATCAAACCTTAGATGTCCATAAATTATGTCAAAAAAATGAGAAATGACAGAAAAAGGTGCCAAAAAAAGCCATGGAAAGTCATGACACCAGCTGAAATCTATCAGTAATTAAACAGCAATCCTGCCACTTTCTCATAAAATATCAGCTGGTTCAACTGATGGCCTATAAAAGGGGTCTCATTACGAAGGTGTCACACAAGAAACATCTCATGATTGGTAAAACCCATGAACTGTCCCAAGACCTACACAACCTTACTGTTGCAAAACATACTGATTGCATTGGTTAGAGAAGAATTTCTGAACTACTGAATGCTCCAGTGAGCACTGTTGGGGCCATACATGAAGTGGAGAAAGCATAATTTCATCATAAACTACCAGGTGCTCCCAATAAGATTTCAGACAAATACAAGACTCCATTGCTGAACAAAAAACAGTTAAAGGCTATGTGCGCACGTAGAGTTCTGTCCCTGCAGAAATTTCTGCAGCGATTTGAACAGCACACGTGCGCTTCAAATCGCTGCAGAAAGAGTCTGTAATGAAAAAAAAAAAAAGCTGATTCCATGCGTTCTGACTGCAGCCCCTCCCATAGACAGAGCGGGGGATGCATGCAGAGCACACGAAATAAGTGACATGTCACTTCTTAGAACGCGTACTTCGGGCAGCAGCTGAAGCGCTGCGCTCTAATACACCACGTGCGCACGTCTCCTGCATAATCTTCATAGATTATGCTGGGGACGCAGGACGCATGCAGTTATGCTGTGGTGCAGAACGCAGCGTAACTGCATGCAAATACGCAACATGCGCACATAGCCTAAGTGTGCTCAACAACATTTAGAGAAACCTATGAAATACTGGGATAATGTAGTCTGGTCAGATTGAGACCAAAATTGAACTCTTTGGATGTCATAATACACACCATAATTGGCAACCAAAAGGCACTGTATATCACTCCTAAAACACAATACCAATAGTGAAGTTTGGAAGTGGGACCATGGTGTTAAGTTGTTTATCAGCATACAGCACTGGAAAACTTCATATAATTTAAGGGAGGATGAATGGAAAATGTACAGAGACATTCATGATCAAATCTGCTGCCATCTATCAGGATGATAAAGATTAAATGAGGGTGCACATTTCAGCAAGGCAATTGTGACACTCAAGCCACTATACACATACTAGCAGTGAGGCTGGGTAGTCAAGAGGTCCAAGGTCAGATACCAGGAGTAAGAAAGAGGCGTAATCAGGTCACAGTCGAGAATACCAGGAATGTAGTGGATAAAGACAAAGGCCTAGGTAAAAAGGATTGTCAGAAGACAGGTAAAAAGGTCGAGCAACAACCGATCAGAGACTGAACACAGGAACAAGACATGCAAACACCACCGAGCTTAAAGCTACAACTGGCAGTGATTTGATCACTCCCAGCCAGGTAAATAACCAGGTACTCACCATGAATGGTGACACCTGGAGGACACCCAGCAGCCCCAGCCTGTGATCAGGCTGCAAGGCAATCCTCAGTTTGCATGGGAATGACCCAGCTTGCTCCAGTCCCAGATTAGGTAAAATTGCTGTCACTCAGACTATTGACAGCCCAGCAAACACTTGCCATCCCTTGGGCGGCTGAGCTGTCACTCACTGCATCCATATGACACAATAAACAGCTGATTCGCGATAGCAATAAGCCCAAAAACAAAGCTGCTAGAATGGCCCAGCCAAATCACATGACCGGAATCCAACAGAAATTTTATAGAAGGAAATAAGGCTCAGAGTTCATTGAAGGAACGTATGGAAACTTCAGGATTTGAAGAGCGTTTGTGTGGAAGAATGGGTAAAAAAAAAAAAAAGTCATCTTGAAGCGGTCCTCACCAACAAAGGCTTCTGTACGAAGTATTAAATTAATGTCAGTAAGCGTATTCAATACTTTTTACCTGTGTCATTTCTCATTATTACACAATTTATGAACACCTATGATTTTATTTATTTGCCTTTGTGGATTAGATGGATGGTTACCGATATCTGGTAAGAAATTCAGTTCAATTGCACCTTTAGAAAATACCGTGTTTGTCCAAAAATAAGCCCTCCCCGAAAAATAAGCCCTAGCAGGGATTGTCAGGATTTTCGGAGCAAGGCTTAAATATAAGACCTACCCTGAAAATAAGCCCTAGTCGCGGTTCAGTAATGAAGTGTCCGTGCAGCTAAAAAAGATACAGATACTGCAGGACACTTCATTATACACAGCGGCACCCTGCAATCACTCACTCGATGATGAGCAGCAGGACCTGCAGTGATCGCTCACCCGCACACTTCCGCTCTCACCCGCACACTTCCGCTCTCACCCGCACACTTCCGCTCTCACCCGCACACTTCCGCTCTCACCCGCACACTTCCGCTCTCACCCGCACACTTCCGCTCTCACCCGCACACTTCCGCTCTCACCCGCACACTTCCGCTCTCACCCGCACACTTCCGCTCTCACCCGCACACTTCCGCTCTCACCCGCACACTTCCGCTCTCACCCGCACACACAATCAGATCGCACACAAACATCCGATCTCACACACATACTCACCATATCCAGCGCCACTAATTTCTCCTGGCCGGAAGAATCCTGAGAAGCTGTGCAGTGCAGCGCAAGGACCTGTGGCCAGACACGTGACTTCCTCCCATCATTCCTCGCGGCCAGAAGTATTCGGTAAGGCTGGATTGTGTGTCAGCGTGTGTGTGTGTGTGTGTGTGTGTATCAGTGTGTGTATCAGTGTGTGTGTGTGTATGTCTGTGTGTGTCTGTGTATTTGTGTGTCAGCGTCAGCCAGCAGCAGCGGAAAACGGCGTGCACCAACCACCGGAGATCACAGGAAGAACCTTGGAGCCACGCAGACGTTCGGGTCTGATAAGTATGAGTCTCCTAAGAAGGAAGGGGAGGTCTGCTTTTTTGGGGGGGGTAAACGTACCCCCCCAACATGTTTCTCCAAAAATAAGACCTCCTCCAAAAATAAGCCCTAGTGCTTTTTTGGGGGTAAAAAAAAAAAAAAAAAAAAAGTATAAGACAGTGTCTTATTTTTGGAAAAACACAGAATAAATTTGAACCGTTGTGTGCGTGTATATTTGTGCAATATATATTATAGACACATACACACACCAACATTTTATGATTGTGTTGCCATTTTCCAAGGCATTTTCCTTTTTCGTGCTTTCTATTGACACCATTTTGGGATAGATATGACATTTCCATCACTTCTTATGGCATTTTTTGCAACGCTGTGGCGACCCAAAAAAAAAAGCAATAAGTTTCTTTCTGTTTTTGGCATCATTTTAGAGGTCGATAGATTAGACTTTTATGGGCACAGCAATACTACACAAGTACATTTTAATATCTTTAATTTTACTGGGGAAAAAAGGGGGGGGGGGGGGGAATCGATTCACATTTGGGTAACCCATGTTACATAAAATGTCAGATTCTTCTCTTTTGGCACTTAGGGGCTCTGTAAATGAAGTCTGCAAATTATTGTAGGAGAATCTTTGCTTGAAAAGTCAAATAGCATTCCTTCCATCCAGAGTCTCGCCATGCGGTCAAACTGTACTATAGTGCCACATAAGGGCTATTGCCACAGCAAGCAGAAATATTCTAAAACAAATGTTGCTGCCATTTTTACCTATTTCCTCTTGTGAAAATATAAAACCTGGCACTAAAATTAAATTTTAGTGGTAAAAACGTAATTATTTTTTCTTTACCACCCAAATGGTATAAAAATCCATGAAGCACCTATGATGTCAATAGGCTCACTGCACCCCTAGATTAATTTAAAGGTGTAGTTTGTAAAATGTGGTCAGTTTTGGCAGGCTTCTGCTGCTCTGGCACCAGCAACTCTGCACTAGAATATGGAGCTGATTCCTTTCTAAGCTTTCTTTGCAGGGGCTCTACAAATGCAACATGGAGTCTATCTACTCCAGCCAATTTTGCTCCTCCTTCCCTTCCAAGGCCCTGCCGTGCGACCAAACAGTAGTTTTCCCCCACATATGGGATATCGGCATACTCAGGAGAAATTGAACAAAAAAAAAAAAAAAACTGTACAATCCATTTTCTCCTGTTAATGATGTGAAAATGAAAAATTTGTGGCTAAAGTAACATTTGTGTGGGAATATGTCATCTGCCATTCAGCTCTGCTACATGGCCGCTGACAGCAGACACAGACAGCCATGTAGCAGAGCTGAATGGCAGATGACAGCAGACACAGAAAGAGCCGCACGATCAGAATGAACTCGGGTTAACTTCACCCGACTTCATTGTCATGCTGCGGCTCTGTCTGTGCCGCGTCCTGATTAGCGGTCACCAGTGAAGGACTCACCGGTGACCGATAATCCCCCGAGTGACTGAAGTTAGCAGCCCTCTCTCATACTCACCGATCCCCGGCTCGGTGCTGCACGGCATTCACACTGCTGCGGCGGCTTTTACTATTTTGAAAAAGCCGGCCGCTCATTAAACAATCTCGTATTCCCTGCTTTACACGCCCACCGGCGCCTATGATTGGTTGCAGTGAGACACGCCCCCACGCTGAGTGACAGGTGTCTCACTGCACCCAATCACAGCAGCCGGTGGGCGTGTCTATACTGTGCAGTGAAATAAATAATTAAAAAAACGGCGTGCGGTCCCCCCAATTTCAATACAAGCCAGATAAAGCCATACGGCTGAAGGCTGGTATTCTCAGGATGGGGAGCTCCACGTTATGGGGAGCCCCCCAGCCTAACAATATCAGTCAGCAGCCGCCCAGAATTGCCGCATACATTAGATGCGTCAGTTCTGGGGCTGTACCCGGCTCTTCCCGATTTGCCCTGGTGCGTTGGCAAATCGGGGTAATAAGGAGTTATTGGCAGCACATAGCTGCCAAAAAGTCCTAGATTAATCATGTCAGGAGTCTATGAGAAACCTTCCATGATTAATCTGTAAGTTACAGTTAAAAAACACACACACCCAAAAAATCCTTTATTAGAAATAAAAAACACTAACAAAGTCCCTCATCACCAATTAACCCCGACAAAGCCCTCCATGTCCGGCGTAATCCACGGAGCTCCAGCGTCGCATCCAGCTCTGCTGCATGCAGGTGACAGGAGCTGCAGAAGACACCGCCGCTCCTGTCAGCTCCACGCAGCAACTGAGGTGAGTATCGCGATCAGCTGAGCTGTCACTGAGGTTACCCGCTGTCACTGTTGGAGGATCCAGCGGTGGCCGCGATTAACCTCAGTGACAGCTCAGCTGATCGCGATACTCACCTCAGTTGCTGCATGGAGCTGACAGGAGCGGCGGTGTCTTCTGCAGCTCCTGCCACCTCCATGCAGCAGAGCTGGAAGCGACGCTGGACCATCCTGGATTACGCCGGATATGGAGGGCTTTTTGGGGCTTATTAAATTGTTGAACCAGGGAATTTGTTAGTGTTTTTTATTTCTAATAAAGGATTTTTTCGGGTGTGTGTTTATTTACTGTAACTTAAAGATTAATCATGGAAGGTATCTCAGACGCCTGACATGATTAATCTAGGACTTATTGGCAGCTATGGGCTGCCAATAACTCCTCAATACCCCGATTTGCCAACGCACCAGGGCAAATCGGGAAGAGCCGGGTACAGTCCCAGAACTGTCGCATCTAATGTATGCGGCAATTCTGGGCGGCTGCTGACTGATATTGTTAGGGTGGGGGGCTCCCCATAACGTGGAGCTCCCCATCCTGAGATGACCAGCCTTCAGCCGTATGGCTTTATCTGGCTGGTATTAAAATTGGGGGGGACCACACGCCCTTTTTTTTAATTATTTATTTATTTCACTGCACAGTATAGACACGCCCACCGGCTGCTGTGATTGGGTGCAGTGAGACACCTGTCACTCAGCGTGGAGTCGTGTCACACTGCAACCAATCATAGGCGCCTGTGGGCGGGTAAAGCAGGGAATAAGAGATTGTTTAATTAGCGGCCGGCTTTTTCAAAATAGTAAAAGCCGCCAGAGCAGTGTGAATGCCGTGCAGCGCCGCGCCGGTGATCGGGAACGGTGAGTAAGAGAGGAGGGGAAAATGACCGACAGACTGTGAGAGAGGGACAGAGAGTGACGGACCGACAGAGAGAGAATAGAGACCGAGAGGGAGAGACCGACTGACAGAGAATAGTGATGACAGACATTGGGAGACATCACTCGTTTCCACTGTTTTAGGAAACAAGCGAGAAAGGTATTTAGAAAATCGCATGTCACTAGAATGGTGTGAGTGCCGTCCCGTGACATCCGATTTTTTACACGCTCCCATAGACTTGCATTGGAGAGACTCGCAGTAGAAACTGGCAAAAAAGCAGCATGCTGCGATTTTTTTCTCAGTTCGATTTGGACTGAGAGAAAAAAAAAAAAATCGCAAATGCGAGCTGAATCATTCACTAACATGTGTCCGATTCCAATGCGAGTTTTTCTCGCATTGCTCTACTGCGAGAAACTCTCAGGTGAGAAGCAGCCCTTAAACTTAGTCACGCCCCCTGATGTGTAATTGATTATACACAAGTCCTTTCCCAGAACTTCTCTGCTTAGCGCCACCCATTAGTCACGATTGTGACATCACACAGGTCCTGCAGGCATAGACCATTTGTCCAATGGTGAGCTCTGCCCAGTACTGTCACATGATTGTGACATCACACAGATCCTGTATAGACCAGCTTAGCCCCAGAAATCAGCATTGGTCTATCCAGTACTTGTGTGATGTCACGATCATGTGACTAATGGGCGGAGCTCAGCATTGGACAAACTGTCTATATAGAACCTGTGTGATTTCACGATCATGTGACCATAATTAGCAGATCTAAGAAGAAAAGTCCTGGTGAAGGATCTGTGTACAATCAATTACACTTCAGGGGGCATGGCTAAGTTGAAAAAAGAATTTTGCTAGAGCAAGAGTGACATGACTGACTCCCAGCAAAAGGCCCGCCTTCATGACTGAAAACAAAACCTCTGTATATAAACCTTTTCTCTTTTTTTTTTTTTTTTTTTTAGAACACCAGGTTAGTGATGCACAGTGCATCATTGAAAACACATCGGGGGTGGTTTGATATCAAAAACAGACGTGACAGGTTCCCTTTAAAAGCATATTGGTTGTAAAAATAAATACAGACGTAGTAAACAAATATCCATTATACTTTTCATGCAATACATGACTTAAACACTATATTTGCATGTAAATAGCGGGTTTTTTTGGAGGTGACTGGTTCCTTTTTAAAAAAAATAAATAAATTACTTCTTTTTCAAGAACAGAAGGATTTTTAGGCTACATGCGCACGCTGCATCTTTTTGTGTTCACAAACTGCAGGCAAAACTGCACCTTGTCAGAGAGCCTGGAAATGTCACAAAAAATACTTGTAATTGTAGGTGCGTTTTTGCTGCGTTTTCGGTGCTTTTTGCACAACATGCGTTTTTTTTCTGCGTTTTTGTGACAAATGTTGACAAAAACGCAGGAAGAATGAACATGCTGCATTTTTTTGTCACAAACTTTTGACAAATAAAACGCTGACAAATAAACTGTAATGTGCGCACAGCAAATCTGACTTCTCATAGACTTTGCTGGGAAGTCAAATGTCAGAAAGTTCTAACAAAACTGCACCAAAAAACGCAGCAAAAACGCAGTGTGCGCATATAGCCTCAAATTTTATTGTTTACTACTCATTGCCTTGGTCATCAGCCTCAGCCACTTACAGAATCTGGACAGTCTCAAACCCAGGAGTGCACAGCTTGCAAGCTCTTTGCTAGAGAGCTTGCAAATGCTGCTGGTGCAAATTGTCAATCATCAGCAGCATAGTGCACCCCAGTGAACAGGTAGCAGAGAGGCTGGTGAGCAGTAAGCTCCTGAAAGCAGGACATGAAAAAAAACCTTTAGGCTATGTGCACACGCTGCGGATTTGCTGCAGAAAATGTGTCTAACATTTCTGCAGTCATTCCCCAGCAAAACCTATCGGTATAAAAAGTGCTGTGCGCGCACTGCGTTTTTTTATACTCGCGGAATTAATGTTCATGTCACTTCTTTTCTGCAGGTACCTGCAGTTTTTGCCATAGATACTGTAATGGTAAAAAAAAGCAGGGACCAACTCGCGGCAAAAACGCGGGTGCGGTTTTTGCCGCGGTATTTTGCCAGAGGGTGCAGATTTTTCTTAAGAAAAGTACATTTTCTAGTACGCACATAGCCTTAAATTAGGAGAAATCCGACACTATTGTTTGCAGTACCTGGTGTAATTTTTTTAATATTTTGACCAGGAAGACACACATTTGATATTATACAACTTCATTAGCTGCATTTTATAGTTTAATACACATGAAATGGGGCAGGTAGTCAGGGCTAAATGAGTTGTTTGAAAGTAATCCCTGGGAAATAATCGCACATATATGAATCAAGTGTTTGTTCATTCCAAGGCTATGACTTAGTAGTACTATTGATAGAAAGTCTAATGCTCTACTCACCCGGCCAGTGCCAAAGGTAACAGCTATGAGTGTGCAGCATATTGCCAAAACGATGAGCAGCAGGAGCAGGATTACTGGGTACTGCTGGCTCAGGCGATAGTGTGACTCATAGGAAAGACCTTCTTTTCCACTTTTCCATCGTGGTGGATAAGGGCCCAAGTGAGCCCTGCTATTCTCTGGCATCTGTATCAACTATTTTTGTCTTTAGCTCCAGGAAAAAAAAGGCGCAAGGTAAAACCAGTAGAAGGACAAGACACATAATTTAAGGTCCTTTACAAAGTTCTCGGAAGAGAGCGGTAAAACCTCCATAGATGGCACATGATGGTGTACAGATCCTGCAGAAAAGAGCTTCACAGAAAAAAAGGATCTAAAAAGGAAAAGAAAATAATAATCAGAAACAATAATCAAATTGTGTCCTCATCACTCACCCTTTATTACTGCCTAATGTACAATGTTACTTCACACTTGTCCGCACCATGACTCGTGTAACCTGTCTACAGTCTTCCTGCTTCCTCATAGAATCCATCCAGTACAAAAATTAACATGAACAGGAGCATATTAACGCGTTTGGCGGCATTTCTCTTACGCCTAAGCAACAACACAGACTTTGTAACATGTTGTTTAGCTAGGGATTGCTTAATCAACACTGCCACTGAGGCTTCACAGTGCCCTTCATTTCTGGTATACAAAAGGGCAGCATGTTTTACTGGGACAACCATGGTGTAACATGCCACAATCCAGTGCTCTAGCACAAGACATGAAAAAAAAAAAAAAGTTCAATATTCAACATGTGTACTTAAATCCAGGCATGCATGTGTTAAAGGTCAAACATTGTCCAAAAAAGAGAGAGCCCCCTGAAATAGAAGTTCAATAATACATTGTGCCATGCGCCATAATACAAAAGTGCCATGTGTCATTATATATCATTACATAATTCATTGTGGAATAATAGATTGTATTATGGCCTGATGGCTAATGGCACAAAGTGCCAAAACATCATGCCATAGGCCATTACACATCAAGCCATAATACATTGTGCCATAATACACTGCCATTATGCATCAAGCCACAATATACCGTATCATGTGCCATAATACACAGTGCCGTGTGCCATAAGACAGGGTGCCATAACAATGTGCCATGTGATATAAAACATTGTGCCATAATACATCATGCTATAAAACACGATTCATGTGCCATAATACATGGTGCAGCTCGCCATGCCCCCCGACAAAGTTCATTGCCAGCTGGCAATTATTATTACTAGGATTTATTCCTAAAGGAAATCTGTTACCCAGTGGCATAACTAGAGTTCCATGGGCCCCGATGCAAAGTTTGAGTCCCCCCCCCTCCCGCCCGCATGTTGCTAAGATGTATGGGCCACTGTAGAATTCTAAATCCTATAAAGACATATGAGTTTCTCCACCTTCCCACTTCATTATGTAGTAATGATAATATGTCTACCATCCTGGTATATCTGTCCCCACCCTGGGCCCCTCCTGGTATATATCCACATTCTGGGCCCCTCTTGGTAGATGTGTCTCTATCCTCATTTATATGTACACATCCTTGGGCCCTCCTGCTATATTTGTCCCCATCCTAGTATATACATCTACATTTTTGGCCCCTTTCAGGTACATGTCCCTCATCATGGACCCCTTCTCGCACATGGCTTTCATTAATGAACCTCCTGTTATATTTGTCCCCACCTTGGCACATAGCCCTCATCATGGCCCCATCCTGGTCTATATTTGTACTTATCCTTTCACATAGCCCTCATCATGGACCCTCCTCATGTCCCCATCCTGGTACATGGCCCTCATCATGGCCCCATCATGCCGCATGCAGAAAAAAATAAAAACAATTATACTCCCCTCTCCTCCACTCTCCTGGTGTCCACTTCTCATGCTGGCAGCTGACTAAAGCATGTAAGCCACGCAGCACAAGAAATCACTGCCATCCACGCCTACTTACACCGCCTTCAGGTACCGGCATAGTCGCTGCTCCCTATGCCCGGGACCACGGGAGTGAGGAGCAGTGAATATTCATATTCACTCTTTTTGATAGCAGCACCTGTAATTGCCCAGCAACTGTAGAGAGTCAATTGCTGGGTAATCATGTGTGCTGCTATTGAAGAGAATGAATACTCACTGCTCCCCACACACCTAATCCTCCCCCACCTCTCAGCACAGTCTTTAGTGCAAACAGATGGGCGATATTTTGAGCACGAGGAGCAGTGAATATGCATTTCCTTAATCGGCAACCACATTTGCAGTGCAGGGACCTGACGGATCTATGTGCTGCAAAGCATTTCAACTGGATGCACACCCTCTGACGCACATCCAGCTCAAGCAGGTGCTGGGGTCCACGGCCCCCCCAGCTCACAGGCCCTATAGCAGTTGCGTGGCTTGCCACAATTGGCGGTACATCACTGTTTATACAGAATCACTGGCAATATACATCGAGTGTCTTCTTAATAAGCTAAGGAAGCTAAGCCTGAAAGAAGGGTTTTTAGCTTGCGCCCCCTAAAGGTACTGTGTTGCATCCACTATAGAAGAAACCTGCTTAAAAGAACTAGTTAAAATTAAGTACATAAACCTTTGAGATATTACATACATTAAGCTTAAACAGGTTTTCCAACCCTTAAAACCATTTCTATATTCACATTTACACAAGCTTAAAAGGGTGATTCTTAATATTTATTTTCAGCAGCCCAACACTCTTCTGCGTTCTTCTTGCCACTCTTGAAGATTGTCAGTTTAAGTTGGAGGCACAGCTGAGCCACTGCCCCCAACTATGCGCTCTGCCATGGTGCAAGCAGAGGCAGCATTGGCTGCAGCATCAGAGGAGAGTAAACGGGCACTGAAGCTGGCTGTATGCAGAGATCCGGCCACCTTCAAAGCAGCGTTTGGAAGCTCCATAGCAAAGAGCTTGCAATTACATTCTCCTTGCCTAGGTAACCAGCCACTTCTGGATAGACTATGGAGAGAGAATTTTTTAAAAGGGGTATACACCCAAGTTTTTGTTTTTACCGCTTTCAATGGATTTTCTCATCATGGGTAAAATTGTGCTTGTAAAAAATAAGCAACTTTGCAATTTACCTCTTAGTAAAAATTCTCTCTGTTCTCAAGAATGGTAGCATTTTCAATAGTTTAAGAGCTTTTTGTCAAGGTTACCTCAGTAGTCTATCAGAGGTTACTGGTGTCCAAGGCATGGAGTGCACACTTGCAGCTGCTGGTCTGAAGTGATCATGCACTCCTCCGATGCTAAAGAGGCAAAGCTGTCTCTACTAGGGGCATCGCAGCGCGCATGGTTTGGACTAGCCGTCACGCTGGGGCGAGGCAACGCTCGGCGTGAAACAACAAGAGGAGCTTTTACAGGGAAGATGTAAAGGTAGGCCCTAAAGTTAGGGACAGGGGTCACCATCGAACTCACCTATGGCTGTTCACTAAGCTTCCCAACATCCCTAGATGGGTCCTTCCACCAGTGCGCGATCACGTGCCTGGCTGACCTTGTACTTGCCATTAGTGCACAGGCCAGAAAGACACTAGTCTTCGTACTAATATAAAAGGAAGGGGGAGGGGCAAACAGAAACAAAAACTCTAATTCTTCTTCTGAGAGGGACTCTATCGAGTCCTCCCTGAAAGAGAACCACAGCTTTTTCCAGAGACAACTCCTTCACAGGTCAGTATGAAAATGAACTATAGACGACATAGGGGAGAGTGAGGAGTGGGGTTTAAATAGCAGAAGGCCGTGGCTGCAGCTGAGATTAACAGAGCCAAGTCAGTCTCAGCAGGACAGAAAAAGAAACTTTAACCCCTTCAGCATCGAATGGAATTAAATATGCCTCTACTCAGGAAGGATAAATGATAAGCGGGTTTAACAATGCATCTGGGATCAACTAAACGCTGGGACCTTCTTATCCCAGATCTCGAGGTCTAAGCAGGGCACTACTCACTTGTGACAGTATTCCCCCCCTTCTATGAGGGGCCTCTACACCATGTCTGTCTGGATGAGACACATGGAAGGAATGCACCAAACTATTGGCATTAACTTCCAATACTGGTATCAACCTCCCTTCTTCTGGACCATAACCCTTCCCGTGTAAGAACTATTGGAGAGAGTGGCAAACAAAACGGGAATCAACAATCCTAGCCACCTGAAATTTTAAGTTATCATCAATAATCACTGGAGGCGGCGGTGGGAAAGGTGACTGTTCAGAGGACGCACTATACTTTTCAAGCATCGATCTCTGAACTACATTGTGAATTTTAATTGCATGTGGTCATTCAAGGCAAAAAGCCACAGGGTTAGTAACAGCAACTACTTTATATGGACCGATGAATCTAGGCCCCCAATTTCGAAGAATTAATTTTCAATTTAATATTTCTGGTTGATAGCCATACATAATCATTCACACAATCACACACAGGTCTGAACCCGACGAGGTTTTTTTTTCGCTTTAATCAGCCATGCGTTTGTATCTATCCTCCATAACTTTCAGATTATTCTGTACTGCTTGCCACACAGAAGACAGCGAAGGAAATTGTTCCTCCCCAATAACCTGTGAAGACCCATCTCTAAAGATGAACGGACCCGTTGAAGTTCAGGTTTGGTGGGTTCAAACGGAGTTTAGATAAAGTGAACGCCATTGGAAGTCACTAATGGGACAGTTCAGCTCTCCACCCACATGGAGCCAGCCATAAACAGCGCATCTCTGGGGGAGGTCAGAGGTATACATTTAATTTATTTTTACACACTACAACTGATATCAATGTTTTTACCTCAAGGCATTCTAACACTGCAAGTAGCTTGCATTGGGCCAAGCACACCAATGCTCAATCGAATGGTTAGCATATGTAAAAGCACCTGATATTTTAGTTTGTTTTTTTGTTTTTTTTAAAGTTTGAGTTCTGTACGAACAACAAACTTTACTGTTCGGGTTCACTCATCTCTGCACAAAGTATAGAACAGAGGGTGAAAACCAAATGCACCAAGAAAAGGAGACTTACCAGTGGACTCATTACGACAAGTATTTAATGCAAACTCGTCCAAAAAGGTAAGTAAAACTAGCAATCTTCCTGATTCTCAGACATAAGACATCTAAGGTACTACTCTACACTTAGATTTAAGCGTTCTGTCTGGCTGGTCGATAGAGGATGAAACCTGAAGAAAAGAATAAATGCACTGCCAGACAAGAACAAAAGGTTTTCCAAAATTTAGATAAACTGGGTCCCCCCGATCTGACACCACATCAGAGGGAACTCCACGAAGCTTCACAATCTCACTGGCAAATACTAAGGGCGGCTTTGCACATTGCGGCATCGCAAGCCGATGCTGCGATGTCGCACGCGATAGTCCCCGTCGCAGGTACGATATCGTGTGATAGCTGGCGTAGCGAACATTATCGCTACGCCATTATCACATGCACTCACCTGCCCTGCGACCGTCGCTCTGGCCGGCAACCCGCCTCCTTCCTAAGGGGGCGGGTCGTGCGGCGTCATAGCAACGTCACACGGCAGGCGGCCAATACCAGCGGAGGGGCGGAGATGAGCAGGATGTAAACATCCCGCCCACCTCCTTCCTTCCGCATATCCTACGGAAGCCGCGGTGACGCCGGTAGGAGATGTTCCTCGCTCCTGCGACTTCACACACAGCGATGTGTGCTGCCGCAGGAGCGAGGAACAACATCGGACCGTCGCGTCGGCGTAATTATGGATTACGCCGACGCTGCACCGATGATACGATTACGACGATTTTGCGCTCGTTAAATCGTATCATCTAGGCTTTACACACTACGATGTCGCATGCGATGCCGGATGTGCGTCACTTTCAATTTGACCCCACCGACATCGCACCTGCGATGTCGTAATGTGCAAAGCCCGCCTAAGGCTAGGGCCCCACTTTGCGTTCTTAACCTGCGTTTCTGCAGCGTTTTATGGCCAAATGGCTTGCGTTTTGTTTTTCCATGTTATCCTATGAAAAATGTGAAAATTTCTGACCCCCACTTTGCGTTTTAAAACGCTGCGTTTAATTTGCATATTTTGTGGCAAAAACCATGCGTTCAAAGAAGCAACATGTCAATTGTTTTTGCCATTTTGGGTGCATTTTGCTAACATTGAAGTCAATGAGAATTGTCCAAAATCTTGTTTTCATCAAAAATATGCGTTTTAATAGTGTTTTCAATGCTTTTTCACTGCGTTTTGAGCACAAAAAACGCAGCAAATGGAGGATGGAAATTAATGCAAAAACATCATAATCGACATCACTTCCATTCACAAATAAAAAGGAGCCAAGTAGAAGCATTATTTAGACCCCTGATTTTTAGGAGGTGGTTTATTTTTTGGTGTTGAAATATATACTAAACAATGGCTTGGTATCAATGGCTAAAAAGGACATTTTTGTGTACTCACCGTAAAATGTCTTTCTTGGAGCCTTTCATTGGGGGACACAGACAGTGGGTTATATGGTGTCTCCAGGGGAGGCTTGACACTAGGTTTGAAAAAAGTGTTAGCGCCTCCTCCCACAGCATATAACCCCAGCTAGGCAGGAAACTAGCTCAGTTTGGTGTAAAAGCAGTAGGAGAAGGACAACCAAAACCACAAGGGTGGGAGCTGTGTCCCCCAATGAAGGGCTCCAAGAAAGACATTTTACGGTGAGTACACAAAAATGTCCTTTCCTTTCTCGCCTTTTCATTGGGGGACACAGACAGTGGGACGTCCCAAAGCAGTCCCTGGGTGGGAACTGAACTATTAACAGTGTATAACATCAGACTAAGAGCTGACTAACAACTGCAACTGTAGGGAACACATATCAACACTGTCAAAAAACTGAGCAGTGGCCACTTATAAATGAGCCACTGCCGCCTGAAGGACTTGTCTTCCAAGAGCAGCATCCGTGGATGCATGCGTATGCACTCTGTAGAATTTTGTAAACGTGTGCACACTGGACCAGGTAGCGGCCGTCCAAAGTTGGGCCGCCGAAGCCTGATGGCGGATAGCCCAGGAGGCACCCACTGTTCATGTAGAGTGGGCCTGCACAGATTGAGGAGGAACAACACCTCATATTTTGTAAGATTCACACATGGCAGTCATGATCCATCAAGAAATCGTGGATTTGGAAGCCCGGTCGCCCTTTTTGTGTCCTTCTGAGAGGACGAAAAGGGCATCGGACTTGCGCAACGGCGCTGTTCTGGAGATGTAGATCCGCAGAGCCCTGACAAGATCGAGAGTGTGAAGGGCTTTCTCAAAAAGGAGTGGACCGGGGCCGGGCAGAATGACGGCAACACAATGTCCTCGTTCAGGTGGAAAGAGGATACGATCTTCGGAAGGAAGGCGGGGGAAGGCCGAAGGACCACCTTATCATGATGGAATATCAGCTAAGGTGAGCGACAGGACAGAGCTGCCAGTTCGGACACTCGCCTGATAGAGGTAATAGCGACTAAAAAGGTAACTTTCAAAGACAGCCGTTGAAGAGAGATTTCTCTCAATGGTTTGAAAGGAGGAAGCTGAAGTGCTCCGAGAACCAAATTTAGATCCCAGGGATCTAAGGGGTGACAATAAGGGGGGGACCAAATGCGCCACCCCTTGAAGAAAGGTACGGACCTGAGGGCGAGAAGCCAGCTGCTTCTGGAAAAAAATTGACAAGGCAGAAACTTGTCCTTTAAGGGTATTGAGAGCAAGCCCCGAGTCCATACAGTCTTGCAAAAAGGCAAGAACATTAGGGATTGAAAAGGTCAGGGGCGACCGATTATGACGGTCACACCAGGACTGAACTACCCTGGAAGAAAGATGAGACTTGGCTAGAATCAAGGATTCAAGCGCCACGCCATCAAATGCAGCTGTGCTGTATTCTGGTGGAATATTGGACCTTGCGACAGAAGATCCGGGCGGTCGGGAAGACACCAGGGAGTGTTGCCGAGAAGGTGGAGGAGCTCTGGAAACAAGGCTCTTCTGTGCCAGTCCGGGGACACGAGGATCACCGGGATTCCCTCCGCTTTGATTTTCTTGATTACTCTCGGAATGAGAGGGAACGGAAGGAAAACGTATGGCAGGCGAAACTGCGACCACGGGAGGACTAGAGCGTCGGAGCCGAGCGCTAGCGGGTCTCTCGACCGGGATACGAAGGGATGTACTTTGGCGTTTAGCCGAGACACCATGAGGTCCACATCTGGGAGCCCCCAACGAAGAGTGATCTGATGGAACACCTCGTCGTGGAGGGACCATTCCCCTGCTGCTAGACCTTGCCTGCTGAGAAAGTCTGCGGCCCAGTTGTCTATCCCCGGAATATGGACAGCTGAAATAATGGGAATGTGCATCTCTGCCCAAAGAAGAATCCTGGAGACTTCTTTCATCGCTGCCCTGCTGCGAGTTCCTCCCTGACGGTTGACGTAAGCCACAGCCGTGGCATTGTCTGACTGGATCCGAACCGGGAGGCCCAGAAGCAAGGGTTAAAAGGTCTGAAGGGCCAGAAATATGGCCCTGATCTCCAGAACGTTGATACAAAGGGATCGCTCGGGGTGAGACCAGCGTCCATGAGCAGTGTGGTGGAGAAACACCGCCCCCCAGCCTAACAGGCTGGCATCTGTCATGACGTGTCAGTGGACAGGGCGGAAGGACTTCCCCCTGAGATAGGGATGAGACCTGAGTCCACCAGACGAGGGAGCTGAGGGCAGTCCGAAATAAGCGGACTGACCGGTCTAGAGAGGCTGGATTCTTGTCCCAAGAGGACAGAAGATCCAATTGCAGAGGGCGCAAATGGAATTGGGCAAACGACACGACTTCCATGACTGCTACCATCTTGCCTAACACTCTCATCCCACTCCGGAGGGATGGGTAACAGCGGGAGCGGAGGGATTGGGCGGCCCGGATCAGGGAAGACCTCTTGTCTTCTGGAAGAAAAACCCCGGACCTGAACCGTGTCTATCAGCATACCTAAAAAGGTGATGCGCTGATGAGGAGTGAGGGATGACTTGTTAAGTTGATAAGCCACCCTAGCCTTGAGAGCATGTCTGGGCCAATTTGCACGCTTTCTGAGCAAACTTGAGGAGAGCTCCCCTTGACAAGTAGGTCGTCCAAATAGGGAACGACCAAAACGCCTCTGGGGTGCAAAATGGACATGACGGACGCCATGACCTTTGTGAAGACCAGAGGCGCAGTAGCCAGTCCAAAGGGAAGGGCCCTGAATTGGAAATGACGGTGTCCTACGGCAAAACGAAGGAACCGTTGATGCGATACACATATGGGAATGTGTAAATAAGCATCTTGAATGGCTATGGAAGCTAGGAATTCTCCCGGTTCCATAGCAGCTAGTACGGCTCGCAATGATTCCATTTGGAAGGTCCGAATCCGTACGGACCTGTTTAGCCTTTTGAGGTCCAGGATAGGACGGACAGAGCCATCTTTTTTGGGGACGACAAAGAGGTTTGAATAGAAACCTTTGCCGCGCTGTTCCAGGGGCACTGGAATGATAACGTTTGCTTTCTGTAAAGAGGCTATGGCCTGAAATAAGGCCTGGCTTTGCGTTGTGGACTTTGGAAGCCGAGAACGCAGAAACCTGTTGGCCGGTAGGGAATGGAAATCGATCTTGTAACCTGAGGTGACGATTTCTCGAACCCAAGCGTCGTGAGTATGGTCTAGCCAGA
The DNA here is from genome assembly GCF_048569485.1 of Anomaloglossus baeobatrachus. NCBI lineage: Eukaryota > Metazoa > Chordata > Amphibia > Anura > Aromobatidae > Anomaloglossus > Anomaloglossus baeobatrachus. The sequence continues at coordinate 646,712,422 of NC_134353.1, read as the reverse complement.
TATCCCGAAAAAGCAGAAGCCGCCCTCCAACAGGAGTCGGCTCTGAGGGGTACCTGGCGTCAAGCTGAAGGGGCCTTCGCGGGGCGAGGTCCCCTGGGTTTAGATTGCCTGGAGTGGGAATACCAGGAAGAGTCCCTTGAGGGACTGGATCCCCGATCTGAGCGTTGCGACGACCTCTGTGATGGTTTTTGGGGGGCGGGCCGAAAGGACTGCCTGCGCCAAGAAGACTTTAAAATTTTTGGATACAGGCCGCTTTTGTGGTAGAATGGTACTTTTACCACCCATCGTCTCAGATATAAGCTTGTCCAGGGATTCTCCAAACAGACAAAGACCCTGGAAGGGGAGTGTGGACAGGGACTTCTTGGAGGCACTGTCCGTGTTCCATATCTTTATCCACAGGACTCTGCGGGCAAAAAACAGCATTGGCTGCAGTTAGGGCTGACAAACTAGCTGCATCTAAGGAGCCGTGAAGCAAGTAATTAGAGGCTAGAGAGAACAAATCAAGGATCTCAAGAGCCTCTGAAGGAATATTCCAAGAGCGAAGCAACTTGCGCAAGTTCCTACTCCACACACTCATAGCTCTCGCCACCCATGTCAAGGCAAACAGGGGGCGCAGAGAGGAGCTGGAAGCCTGGAAAATAGATTTGACCGCAGCATCAATTGCGCGGTCAGACGAGTCCTTGAGAGACGCAGTGTCTGAGACAGACATAACCGTGTGTTTAGCCAGCCTGGATACTGGCGGATCCACAACGGGGGGTACTGACCAGAGCTTAACCAGTTGCGATGGAAAGGGATAAGCAAATGAAGAGGAGGATTTTTTATTAAACCCCCTATCAGGGTGATCCCACCGTTTTAGATATGATTTGATGAAAAATCGGATCCTGGGCAAAGGACTTAGGAGGCTTCTTGGCCCGCTTGATTGCCGACTGAGAAGTCGGGTCTGAAGGCTGATCAGAAATCGACAGAGAGTGATTGACAGCCGAAATTAATGTGTCTTCAATATGTCTAGACTCAGAAGGGACATCTGAATCAGAGTCAGAGTCTTGGGAATCGTGACTACTAAAGGTCACGGAGCCTGAGTCAGACTGATCATCGTCCGAGTCGGACGAGACGTAACGGTCGCAATGGCGCCTTTTGGAGACAGACTTTTTACGTACTGGGAACGAGACACCAGACGAAGGCGGGCTCCCCTGGGGGAGCTGAGCCGGGGGAGGCTGTGAGAGCCTGTTTAAGGCTGGGATATCTGAGCGGCCAGGTCATCTAACCTCTTAGACATTAGAAGAGCCCAGGCAGGAATAACGTCATCAGACTGGAGTACTGCCTGGATAGTGGCCGCAGCCAAATCTACAGACTGCACGACCTCCTGGTCCGGCAGCTGAGGCTGTTGTGACACGGTAGTAGGGGCATCGCAGCCCCGGCATAGTGGATAGCTTCGGCCATTACAAAAGCGAGCGTCCATAGGTGGTACAAGCATAGTACAGGTCCATAGAGGATGCCTGGGAAGCTTTATCACCCTTGCAGTTACGCATGTCAGCAACAGTTCCACAATAAGTACAGTGAGCCTCTAGCAGTATTATAAAGGGACTGCTGTGGGTGAGGAGCTGTAAGCAGTATTATAAATGACTGCTATGCAGAGCCGGTATATACAGAGTAAAATAGCACACCCTGTCAAACAGTCGGTATATAACTACAGGCACAGTTAGTATATACTGCTAAAAGCTGATATACACCGCCACGCCAGCCAACAGACACACACCGCTAGAAAGACAGCGATATACCACTGAGCAGAGTGGTATATAGTGCTGCAGAATCGCAGAGCCAAGGAGGCGATCTCACCTGTGTCTGCTCCCCACATGTAATGGCGTCCAGTGTTCTCTGGCAGCATGGAGGGGAGAGACGGCCCACTTGAGGGAGCAGCTTCTAGAGCAGTGGAGGGGGCGTTGCTAGAATGCAGGCCGACGCCGGGAGCTAAATTAATGATGCTTCCCCGGGATCACGGCCTGCATCGCCCCACCGGCGCCTTTCCAGGTGGCGGTTTGGATGCAGGGGACTGACTCGTCGTCTCCCTACCTGCTCCTGGCTCCTTCTGAAGACACGTCTGTCCTGGGATGCAGGGATCTCGGGGACGCATCTTCGGCTCAAGGCTGAAGCAGGTTGTCGGCTCTGCTAGCCCTCTGGAGCTACCTTGGTGTGAGGTGCTTCCAGGGAGCCTGGAGGGGTACGCAGACCCGACCACTTGGGCGCGAGGGAAGACTGACGTCTTGTGCATGCCAGGTTTCCTCTGCCCGTACACGGGGGGAACGGGGGTGGCAGGGCACCCTGGTATTGCCCCTATCAAAAATAGAATGAATAAGAAAAGAAAAACAAAATAAAAAGTAAAAATAAGCTGGCCTGAGGCACCTCTGGTGGAGCTCAGTCCAGACATGTCAGCCTCCCTGCTGACACTAGGAAAAAACTGAGCTAGTTTCCTGCCTAGCTGGGGTTATATGCTGTGGGAGGAGGAGCTAACACTTTTTAATAATTTGTCGGAATTATTCCCACAGTGGCATGAGGTTGATCAGGCAATACAACATAAAATTGGTACTTTTTTGGGCAAAAATTATTTTTAAATGTTTTTTTAATAACTAATATTTTAACCCGTAAAATCATACAAAATAATTTTTTAAAAAATATATGTCCTATAATTTCAACTCTAGAACAAGATGTCAGAAAGAGATGGCGGTCAGTCAAAGACAGATTTAATAAAATCAGGACAGAGGGCATGAAAAGTGGATCATCACCCAAAAAGCCTAATTTTATATATTATATTGACCTTCGTTTTCTTTGTACAAGCCGTCAGTTATGTCCGTAAGTTGTTTTTTTATTTTTTTTTTTAAAAAAATTGATAAATATAAATTTGACAATTATTTATTTTTGTGCATCTTACATTTTTATTTTATTTGATTTTCAATTGCAGAACTTCAAGTAATATTCCACCACTAGTTGAAACACCTGAAGAAGAACAAGCAGGTGAAAGCGTAGTTACACCTGATGAAGATGTGGAGATAAACAACAGCCTACAACAGTCTATTTAGGGTGAGGAATCAGAAAACAATCCACTTACAGGAGAAACCAGTGGAACAAATATAGGACTTCAACCTGAGAAAAGGCCACCCTACACCAAACCCAAAAATAAAAAAAAAAACATTAGTAATAAAAATTTAGAGGAGGATGCTTTATAAACTAAAAACTTTGAATATGTTAAAAAAAGCAACAGAAGATGACGAATTTGATACATTTGACATGAGCATTTCTTGTCAAGACCCAAACCCCCCCCCAAAAAAAACAACACATGCATTACATCCATATGTGGCATGATAAGCTGTTACGAGGAGGAGGGTCCATATCCTTCTGCTGGTCAAATGCTAAATTTTCTTGAAAAAACTTTTCAAGAGAAAAAAAAAAACAAACAAAACAAGAAATTAGTGAGCCATATCCCCAACCTCTAACTACCACCATGCAACATCACCTATCAGGAGTACCCTACCCAATATGTACAACCCTATGTTCCTAAATATTACACGAGCCAAAATCCAACAGATTTTAGTCAACAACCACCACGAAATGTCCCAAATAACCCAAATATAAATTTAAGACCACCAGAAAAAAAAACAAGGATACTTCACCCAGCAGTTGTACTCAGATACATAATATTTGAATGTTAAACCAAGATGTTAATTATTTAATTTAAAAAAAATAAATAAATAAAAGAAAATATTTATTTTGATGTTTAAAATCATTTTCACATTTATGTATGTACTGTTCTGATATCAAGAATGTTTTAGGTTTAAAATAAAATAAATTGTCTAAAATACATCACTCAAAGCTCAATTATTTTTAAACAGTTTAACCTAAATGGTGTTTTATCAAATGGATGTTAACATGTCTACAGGACATGACATCAGCCCTTTTTTTTAAATTTTAACAAAAATGACAGACAGACAGACATCTTGTTTTATCAATAGCTAAACTTTATTTAGCTTTGTGTTGCTTTGCAAAACGCACATCACTACTTGCTGTTGTAAACGCATGTGAAAACTGCAGAAAACGCATCTAAAACATGGTAAATACGCATGCGTTTTCAGCGCTAAATTTCTAAAAAAAGACAACTTTGGTCAAATCAATTAAGCCCAAATCGTGGGTTCTGAACTGCAAGTAGGAAAACGCAAAGTGGGGCCCTAGCCTTAAGCCAAAGTTTTTGCATTATGGAGCGCAGGTAATGCAATGAAGTGCGTTATTTTACTAAAACTATCCACAACCACTAAAAATCACCATTTTTCCAGTGGATGATGAAGGTCGGTAATAAAATCCATGGACAAAGGTGTCCATGGTCTGTCCAGTATAACCAAATCTTAAGGGGGCTTTACACGCTGCGACATCGCTACCGATATATCGTCGGGGGTAACGTAGTTAGTGACGCACATCCGGCGCTGGTAGCGACATTGCAGCGTGTGACACCAAGGAGCAACGATCAAAGATCGAAAAATCGTTTAAAAACGGTGATCGTTGACACGTTGCTCATTTCCTTAATATCGTTGCTACCACAGGTACGATGTTGTTTGTCGTTCCTGCGGCAGCACACATCGCTACGTGTGACACCGCAGGAACGACGAACATCTCCTTACCTGCCTCCACCGGCAATGCGGAAGGAAGGTGGTGGGCGGGTTGTTACATCCCGCTCATCTCCGCCCCTCCGCTTCTATTGGCTGGCCTATTAGTGACGCCGCAGTGACGTCGCTATGATGCCGAACGCACCTCCCCCTTGAGGGAGGGGTTGTTCGGCGGTCACAGGGACGTCGCTGACAAGGTATGAGCGTGCGACGCTGCCGTAGCGATAATGTTCGCTACGGCAGCGAGCACCAAATGTCGCACGTACGACGGGGGTGGGTGCTATCGCGCTCGACATCGCTAGCAATCGATAGCGATGTCGCAGCGTGTAAAGCCCCCTTTAGACTATATGCGCATGCTGCAGTTTTTTCTGCAAACAAACTGCACCTTGTCACAGAGAGCCTGGAAATGTAAAAAAAAACCCCCAGAAAACGCTTGTAATGTAGGTGCGTTTTTTATGTGTTTTTGTTATTGCATTTTTTAAAAGGAGAAACAAAATATAATAGGATATTACAATTCATAGATTGCTAGAATAGATATAAAGTAAAAACGGAATAGCTTGATAGAGGGATAGCTAGCTTGGACAGCTGTTTTTTTCTATTTTGTGGGAGTAAAAAAAAAAATGACATCAAGTCCTCCCCATTTTTCATATCCAGCACAGAAACAGCAGCAGCTGCAACCCTCAGCTCTCTGCTGTACCTTGCCTAGTTATGCAAAAAGAGGGGATCCCACACTTTATTTTAATTACTTGATTTTTTTTTTTTTTTTTTTAAATAAGAGAAGAGACGTGGGGTTTCCCCCATTTTTCTAAAACCAGCCACGGTACAGAAGACAATTGGGGGCTGATATTTTTAGGGTGGGAAGGGCCATAGTTATTTGGCCCTTTCCAGCCTAACAATAACAGCCCACAGCCTCCCCAAACGTGGCACATTCATAAGATGCACCAATTCTGGCACTGGGCCCGGCTCTTCTCATTACCCTGGTGCAGTGGCAATCAGGGTAATAAGGAGTTAATAACAGCCTACAGCTGCTACTAAATCCTAGTTTAGTGATGGCAGACACCCCCCCTCACTAATCTGTAAGTGAAAGTTAATAAAACAAACATCCAAAAAATCCTTTATTTGAACTAAAAGAAAAAAAAAAAAAGAAAAAAAAAGCACCTTCTTTCACCACTTTATTAAACCCCCAAACAGCCGTAATCCACATGAGGTCCCACGGCGATTCAGCTCTGCTACATCCCGGTCATGTCACAGCGAGCATCACAGAGCATGACTGCCTGCTGTGAGCTCCAGACAGTAAGTGAAGCGAGTTGCACTATCAGCGGTGAGTCACTCCAGTGATTTGCGGTCACAGCGGTCCATGTGTGCTGGAGTTCGTGACTGAAGTTAGCCGCAGGTGGAGGACTCACCTGAGTGACGTCACCGCTTATCGAGCGACTCACTTCACTTGCTGCGTGGAGCACACAGTGGGCAGTTTTTTCTCTATGGTGCTCGCTGTGAGCGTTAGATGTAGTAGTGCTGTAAGCGTCGTGGGACCTCATGTGAATTACGTCATATCTGGAGGGGCGTATGGGGGCTTAATAAAGTTGTAAAAAAAAGAAAAAAAAAAAAAAAAAGGAGGGTGACTTTTTTGTCTTTTATTTCAAATTAAAAAAAATCCTTTAGGTGTTTGTGTTCATTTACTTCTACTTACAGATTAGTGATGAGGCGGTGTCTCAATGACACCTGCAATGACTAATCTAGGACTTAGTGGCAGCTATGGGCTGCCATTAACTCCTTATTACCCCGATAGCCACTTCACTAGAGCAATCAGGAGGAGCTGGATAAAGTGCCGGGACTGTCGCATCTAATAGATGCGGCAATTCCAGGCGACTGCTGGCTAATGTTTTTAGGCTGGGGAGTGGGGAGAGCCTAAAAACCATAGGCCTACCCAGTCTGAGAATGCCAGCCACCAGCTGTGGGGCTTTATCTTGTCTGGGTATCAAAACTGAGGGAACCACACGCCGGGTTTTATTTGTAATTATTTATTTTACTGTACGATATAGATCCGCCCACCGGCGGCTGTGATGGGTTGCAGTCAGACAGCTGTCACTCAGCATGGGGGTAGCTCTGACTGCAACAAATCACAGACACCGGCGGTCGAGAGAAACAGTGAATATGTAAAAGCCTAATGAGCGGGTGCTGTGAATATGTATGAGCCTAATAAGCGGCTGGCTCGGAAAAAACAAAGATCTGCCGCGGGAGCAGTGTGACAGCTGCCCCGGTGATTAGTGAATATGTAGTGCTTGGAGAGACAGAGAGAGACACACCGACACCCCAAAATCATTCCAGCATTGATTTTGTCATTCTAAAACAAAGTTCGTGAGCTGCGTTTTTGTTGACAAACAATTTGTAACCAAGCGTTTTGCCATGCCTTTTTCATCCCCTCATTGATTTCAATGGGTGACAAAACTTGCCAAAAACGCAAGAAGAAAGAACATGCTGTTTTTTTTGTCACAAAAAATTTGTTAAAAAAGCTGCTGACAAACTGCAACATGTGCACAGCAAATCTGTCTTCTCATAGACTTTATTGGGAAGTCAAAAGTGAGAAAGTTATGACAACAAAACTGCACAAAAAACCTACAGCGTGCGCATATAGCCTTAGAATGCGCACAAACATTACAGGTAGAAACAAAAAACGACCACATCCTGATGCAACCTTTGCCACCAAGGAGACAGGTGGTACAAGGTTCCTTTGCTACCTGGTTGACCTGCCAGAACCAAGTTACGATGTTCTCCTAAAATTTTGAGTAGCAATACAAAAGGCACAAATAATTTCCCTTAAGGACAACCACCAGGGGCATCCCCCTGAGCCTTCAATATCTCACCCTCAAGGTTTGAGCTCATGATGGAAATGACCACCCTCTCTTGTAAAATAGGAACAGAGTCTTCAGAACTACCTCCCCCAGGGAAACTCCAGGACAAAACATCAACTTTGGCGTTCTTAACCCCAGGATGCTAAGTGACAAAGAAATTAAACCTGGTGAAAAAAAAAAATAAAGACCACTTAGCTTATCTAGGACTGAGACATTTTCGGATTCGAAATAAAACAGATTTTTATGGTCATTAATTACCACGATAGTGTGAGCTGCCCCTTCCAAGAAATTACGCCATATATTACGCAAAAGAGGAGAGGTATGCCAGGCAAGATGTAAAGGTAGGTCTTGATGCTAGGGAGAGGGGTCACCACCTAACTCACCTGTGGCTGAACCGTGAGCTCCCTAATGTCCCTAGATGGGTCCTTTACCCCGTGCGCAATTTCGTGCTTTATGTGCTGGCTGACCCTGGACTTGCCCTCTCTAATGACCAGGCCACCAAGACACTAGTCTTACTACAAATTTAAAGGCTAGTCGAGGAAGGGAGGGGGAATAAACAAGGAAAAACAGAAACAACAATAGAAACTGCAGTTCTTCTCCTGAGAGGGACTCCACAGAATCCTGCTAGAAAGAGAACCGTCACTATCTCCAGAGATAATTCCTTCAAAAGTCAGCATAGAAATGAACTATAGTTGGCATAGGAGAGAGGTAGGAGAAGGCCGTGGTTGCAGCGGAGATTAACACTACCAGTACGTTTCAGCAGGATAGAAAAAAAACCTTAAACAACTTCAGCATCGAATGGAATTAAATACGCTCCTACCCAGGATAAATGATGAGCAGGTTTTAAAACAGATCTGCAATCAACTAACAGCTGTGACCTTCTGATCTCACACACACACACACACACACACACACACACACACACACACACATCCCCCGAAGTCTCAGAAGTTGGCTGGTTTGGGTGCAGTGCTCTTCTCAAGAAAAAAAGATTGGAAAGAAATTATAAAGGCGTATTCTTAAAAGTGTGTTCTCAAGTGGCTAACTTTCCAATTGCTGGGGGTGCGACTGCCATGGCACCCACCGATCCCAAGAACCAGAGTATTAGCTGAATGGAGTGGAGGTTAACCATGCTCAGCTGATATTCGGCACTCTTATTAGAATGGACTAGCAGTGCGCATTGTCGACCTCTGCTCCATTCAGCCACGGCGTTCTCAGGATTGTGAGGGTTGTGCCGGTAGGAACCCCAGCGATCAGAAAGTTATTCCTTATATCATGGACAGGGGTAACTTTTACATTTGAGAATATCCCTTTAACATTTATTATAAACTTAAAGGTTTGTTTTACCGCAATGCTTGTATCCAATCAATTACACATGCAACATTTGCTTTTCTAAAAAGAATTCTGCCGTTAAGTTGTAATCACTGTAGTAAGGGTACTTTCACACATCCGGATTTTTGCTCTGCGGCACAATACGGCGTTCTGCAGAAAAACCGCAACCGGCTTTTGTAACGCCGATTGCGGTTTTTTTTGCATTGACTTACATTAGTGCCGCATTGTGCCGTAGGGGCTTGCGTTCGGTCCGGTTTTTGACGCATGCGGCAGATTTAGCCGATGCGGCGGCCGGATCGAACGTACCCTGCAACGTTTTTTGCTCCGGCAAAAAACACCGCATCGCGCCGCATCCGGCCGCTGCGGCGCATTTTTCAATGCATCCCTATGGAGGCCGGATGCGGCGCGATGCGGAAAAAACCGCATCCGGTCGCCGCATGCGGTATTTTCCACTGCGCATGCTCAGTAGCATGCCGCAACCGGAAAAAACCGGACCGGCCGCATGTAAAAACGTATGCAAAGGATGCGGTGTTTTCACCGCATCCGTTGCATAGTTTTCACAGCCGGATTGAGCCGCAGGGCTCAAACCGGATGTGTGAAAGTAGCCTAAAAGTAAATAAATAAATACCGTATATATAAATTACACAGTGGGTACAGAAAGTATTCAGACCCCTTTAAATTTTTCACTCTTTGTTTCATTGCAGCCATTTGATAAATTCAAAAAAAAGTTCTTTTTTTTTTTTCTCCTTAATGTTCACTCTGAACCCCATCTGGACAGAAGAAAAAAAAAAAAAAAGTAGAAATTTTTGCAAATTAAACAAGAAAAACTGAAATATCACATGGTCATAAGTATTCATACCCTTTGCTCACTCATATTTAAGTCACATGGTGTCCATTTCCTTGTGATCCTCGAGATGGTTCTACTCCTTCATTGGAGTTCGGCTGTGTTTAATTAAACTGGTACGACTTGATTTGGAAAGGCACAAACCTGTCTATATAAGACCTCACAGCTCACAGTGCATGTTAGACCAAATGAGAATCATGAGGTGAAAAGGAACTGCCCAAGGAGCTCAGAGACAGAATTGTGACAAGGCTCAGATCTGACCAAGGTTACAAAAGAATTTCTGCAGTACTCAAGGTTCCTAAGAGCACAGTGGCCTCCATAATCCTTAAATGTAAGAAGTTTGGGACTACCAGAACTCTTCCTAGACCTGGCCGTCCAGCCAAACTGAGCAATCGTGGGAGAAGAGCCTTGGTGAGAGAGGTAAAGAACCCCAAGATCACTGTGGCTGAGCTCCAGAGATGCAGTAGAGAGATGGGAGAAAGTTCCACAACGTCAACTATCACAGCACCCCTCCACAAGTCGAGCCTTTATGGCAGATTTGCCCGATGGAAGCCTCTCCTCAGTACAAGACATATGAAAGCCCCCATAGAGTTTGCAAAGAAAAAAAAACAACAAAAAAACACACACATGAAGGACTCCCAGACTATAAGAAATAGGATTCTCTGATCTGATGAGAGGAAGATAGAACCTTTTGGTGATAATTCTAAGCGGTATGTGTGGAGAAAAACAGGCACTGCTCATCACCTGCCCAATACAATCCCAACAGTGAAACATGGCGTTCGAAGCATCATGCTATGGGGGTGTTTTACAGCTTCTGGGACAGGACGACTGGTTGTAATTGAAGGAAAGATGAGTGCGGCCAAGTACAGAGATATCCTGGAAGAAAACCTCTTCCAGAGTGCTCTGGACCTCAGACTTGGACAAAGGTTCACTTTCCAACAAGACAATGACCCTAAGCCCACAGCTAAAACAACAAAGCAGTGGCTTCAGAACAACTCTGTTACCATTCTTAACTGGCCCAGCCAGAGCCCTGATCTAAACCCAATTGAGCATCTCTGAAGAGACTTGAAAATGGCTGTCCACCAACATTCACCATCCAACCTGACGGAACTGAAGAGGATCTGCAAGGAAGAATGGCAGAGGATCCCTAAATCCAGGTGTGAAAAACTTGTTGCAACATTTCCAAGATGACTCATGCTTGTACTAGCTCAAAAGGGTGTTTCTACTCAATACTAGCAAAGGGTCTGAATACTTATGGCAATGTGATATTTCAGTTTTTCTTGTTTAATAAATTTGCAAAAATGTCTACATTTGTTTTTTTTCCTGTCAAGATGGGGTGCAGAGAGTGTACATTAATGAGAAAAAAAAAATGAACTTTTTTGAATTCACCAAATGGCTACAATGAAAGAGTGAAAATTTTAAAGGGATCTGAATACTTTCTATACCCACTGTATGTATGTATGTATATCTATCTATCATATATATATATATATATATATATATATATATATATATATATATATATATATATTATATACATACACACACACACACATATATACACATATATACATATAAATACATACAATCTCAAGACATTTGAAGTCATCGTTATGGCTTTTTTTTTTTAATAAAAACTACCCCTCATATACCTGGAACCTTAGTAATTCTCTGAAACATAATCAAGGCGGTGCTGGGTTTACTGCTGCGATCTTGTCCAGGCTCTTAATCCATGATATGCATATTCTAGAGGATATACGAAGGTTTACAGAGCAAGGGTGGGAAATCTCCAGCCCATGCCTTCATTTGTTGCGGCCCTTGAGCAGCTCTAAGATGGGCTGCAGTGCTTGGGCCACTGGCCTATGTTTTTCCTTGATTGCGGGCACACTGAATGCTGCAGTGAACACAATGCTGGATTACGTCCTAATGCTAGGTAGTTCCAGCATCAGGATGTTCTTTTGTTTTGTAGGCGGCGTTACCAACCTTTGCGCTCTCATCTTGCCCCTGTGGATGCATGCATACCAGCCCCAGTGACTTCCATGTGATGTATATGCACCAGCCTCAGTGTCTGCTACGTGATATACCATATATACAGCAGTCTCAGTACCTCCTACGTGATTTATACACAGCAGTCTCAGTGGCTCTTATGAGATATATGCTCCGACGCGTGGGCAGCTTTCAGAGTTCCAGCATTAGGACATTCTTTACAGGCGTAGTTAGCACGCTCTGCGCTCTTCTCCCTGCTCCTGTGTATGTACTGTATGCATACCAGCACCAGTGCCTCCCATGTACTATATATACACATCAGTCTCTCCCATATGATGTACATACACCAGCCCCGGTGCCACCCATGTGATGTACAAGTGCATCTCAATAAATTAGAATATCATAAAAAAGTTAATTTCAGTATTCAATACAAAAAAGGGAAACACATGTTATATAGAGTCATTACAAACAAAGTGATCTATTTCAAGTGTTTATTTCTGTTAATGTTGATGATTATGGCTTATAGCTAATGAAAACCCAAAAGTCATTATCTCAGAAAATTAGAATATTATATAAGACCAACAGAAAAAATTATTTTATACTCAAATGTTGGCGGCTACTGAAAACTCTGTACCGTAAATGCACTCAATACTTGGTCGGGGCTCCTTTTGCATGAATTACTGCATCAATGCAGCATGGCATGGAGACAATCAGCCTGTGGCACTGCTGAGGTGTTATGGAAGCCCAGGTTGCTTTGATAGCAGCCTTTAGGCTATGTGCGCACTAGAAATGTGAAGTTTCTCAAGAAAATTTCTTGAGAAACTTCTGGGAGTGAAAGATTTCCGGACCTCCGGAAAAAATCCGCACCAAATCCGCATGCGGATTTGCCGCGGATTAGCCGCGGAATTGCCGCGATTTTCCCGCGGGTGGTTCCCTGCGGATTTTTGCAGGCTGTACTGCCGAAATCCGCAGGGTACCTGCGGAAATAATGGGCATGTTCATTTTCTCAAGAAAGTTTCTCGAGAAATTCTTCTCGCGGAAATTTCTTGAGAAAAATCCGCACCAGTGCGCACAGCTATTTTTTTTTACCATAGAATTTGCTGGGAAATGTCTGCACAAAGATTGCAGACATTTCTCAAGAAATTTCCGCGGTAAATCCGCGGGTAAAAAGCTCTAGTGCGCACATAGCCTTAGCTCGTCTGCATTGCTGGGTCTGGTGTCTCATGTTCCTCTTGACAATACCCCATAGATTCTCTACGGGGTTTAGGTCAGGCGAATTAGATTGCCAATCATGCACAGTAATACTGTGGTTATTAAACCAGGTATTAGTACTTTTGGCAGTGTGGACAGGTGCTAAGTCCTGCTGAAAAAATGAAATTTTCATCTCTAAAAAGCTTGTTGGCAGAAGAAAGCATGCAGTGCTCTACAATTTCCTGGTAGACGGCTGCGCTGACTGTGGTCTTGATAAAACACAGTGGACCTACACCAGCAGATGACATGGAGGACCAGAATAGTATATAACCCCAGCACTCAAAATGAAGGCAAGAGAATTTTTTTGATGCAAGTGGATTTGACACACTGCAAAAGTGAACCTGAGCCAGAGCAACACCACCGACGTTTCGGCGTAGAGCCTTTCTCAAGGTAATAACTCACAAATTCTTGCCTACTGTAACATACTTCCACCACCAAAAAAGTATTTTATTATCTTTGACTTCTTTGAGCTTTTTTTAAAATCTGTATACCTTTAACGGATTTTGTGTGTTCCTTTCTCAAGGTAGTTGCATCAATGGTTACAGCTGGAATGCGCGGGTCCCAAAGGACGACCGACATGCATGAAAAGAGGTAAGGTTCTTTCACAGTTGCAGAGTGTGCTCGTATGTAGAGGAGTGACAGTGTCACTAAAGAGGATGGGTGAACGCCTGCAGTACCGGCCCGTGGAGGTCAGCAGAGGCTGGGTGCGTGGCAGCAGCGGCGTGACATGGAGGCCCAAACCATCAATGATTGTGGAAACTTCACACTAGACCTCAAGCAGCTTGGATTGTGGCCTCTCCACTCTTCCTCCAGACTCTGGGCTCTTGATTTCCAAATGAATGCAAAATTTACTTTCATCTGAAAACAACACCTTGGACCACTGAGCATCAGTCCAGTTCTTCTTCTCCTTGGCCCAGGTAAGACGCTTCTGCCTTTGTCTATTGGTCATGAGTGGCTTGACAGAAGGAATGCGACAGTTGGAGCCCATTACCTGGATGCATCCGTGTGTGGTGGCTCTTGAAGCACTGACTCCTCTGACTCCTGCAGCAGTCCACTCCTTGTAAATCTCCCCCAAATTTTTGAATGGCCTTTTCTTAATCTTATCATGGCTGCTGTTATACCGGTTGCTTGTGCACCTTTTTCTACCACACTTTTTCCTTCCACTCAACTTTCCATTAATATGCTTGGATACAGAACTCTGAACATCCAGCTTCTTTAGCAATGACCTTTTGTGGCTTACCCTCCTTGTGGTGTGTGTCAATGACTACCTTATGGACATCTGTCAAGTAAGCAGTCTTCCCCATGATTGTGTAGCCTACTGAACCAGACTAAGGGAGCATTTTAAACGCTTAGGAATAGTTTGCAGGTGTTTTGTGGTAATTATTCTAATTTTCTGAGATAATGACTTTTGGGTTTTCATTGGCTGAAAGCCATAATCATCAACATTAACAGAAATAAACACTTGAAATAGATCACTCAGTTTCTAAAGACTATATAATATATGCGTTTCCTTTTTGTACTGAATTACTGAAAAACTTTGATTATTTTCTAATTTATTGAGATGCACTTATATATGCACCACCCCAGTGTCTCCTATGCAATGTACGTATACCAGCCCAATCGTCTCCTATGCACTGTACGTGTACCAGCCCAATCGTCTCCTATGCACTGTACGTGTACCAGCCCCATCGTCTCCGATGTGATGTATGTACACCAACCCCATAGTCTCGTTTGCAATTTAACCTTTGTTCGGCTGAATAGGTACAATTGTAACTATTCCGTTTTAAAATTGCAATACATTTTTTTTTCCAAAAGCCGTAGAGGGCTGAAATTTTGTGACATCTCTGCAGTTTTGTTCCAGAATATATTGGCCAAATTTCAATAAAATATCTCCACTCCCTTCCGAGATAAGGAATTCGCTGTTAACGTTGTAAAATTATTTAGCCGGACGAAGGTTAAGTACACCAGCCCAGTGTCTCCTATGTGATGTATATGCACCAGACCCAGTCTCCTATGTGATCTATATACAGCAGTCTCAGTATCTCCTATGTGATGTATATACAGCAGTCTCATTGTCTCCAATGAAAAACTGATTAGCAAAAGGGTAACAAGGTTTTGAACTTTTAACTTTCAGGTTCCATATCTCACCATCCTCTACAGCATCAGGGCTGTGGAGTCGGAGTCGGAGCTCATTTTGTTGGAGTCGGTATAAAATGCACCGAATCCTAAAATATATAATAAATTGGAGACAGTAGTGCAATGCAGAGTGTGATGACATTTTTTTCATAGGAATTTTGGAAACTTATGAAATGTCCTATAAATGTCTGTTCTATACCTGATCTAAGGCTGCAGTCACACACAGCGTTTTTGCTGCATTTTTTGAGGATACATTTTCAGCTGCAAAAGCATATCAGCTTTTTAAAAAACCGCATCACCTGAAAGGTTTCGGAGCTCATAAATAATGCTTTCAATAGCAAAAGCAGATTCAAAAAACACCGCAAACTGACATGCTCATTCTTTGCGAGGATCCTCACAAAGCGCTGTGTCTGAATGTCCTATCTTAAAACTCATTGCCTTTGCTGGGATGCCCAGAGTCACTGCATTTCACTGAATTATTTTGCCATCAATGTTAGATATGTTTGTAACAAGAAAGAAAATTGTTAGTAAGACACTGGCAGTACAAGATAGTAAAGCTCATCACACCAGCCAGTTTCTCCAGGCCCTAGTGGAAAAAGTTCTGCAAGACTAGGAACGCAAAAAAGAACAGGTTCTTGCCGTTGTAACGAACAATGCTTCAAACATAAGTACAAGTAAACTGATGAATGAGAGTAATGAACAACAGCTAGAAGAAAATTTAGGATTTAGTATGTGTGAGATGGAAGGCCACAGTGCTGCTTATGTAACTGAGGAACAAACAGATATTACAACAGAAGAACAGCAAAATGATACTTTAGAATTAGATGATCTTGTTGAAGCTGCTTCAAAACACTTTCATATCACATGCGCTGTGTTGTGCACACGCTGCAGCTGGCAATAAGAGAGAGTCTGCAAGAGGGACCCCGGTTTCACACATCCGTCTTTTCGCCTGTTTGGCGGATGTGGCGCACTCCAGTACAGTGTATACAGTACAGTGGCAACGCAACAAACGACTGTCACATGCTTTCATGTGACAGGAGCAGGTGACCCGGAAGTTGTGGCACTGCCACTGTACTGTATCGTACTGTAGTGGCGTGCGCCACATCCGCCAAACCAGGGAAAAGCCAGATGTGTGAAACTGGGCGGACATGCTGGAAATCTGATTGGAAAGGTGAGGAAGTTGGTTATTGCTGCCAGAACCCCTAAAATTGATTCCATCTTGAAGAGACGTGCTGGGAAAGGGGCAATTGTTGATCAAGTCACTCGGTGAGGCAGCACTTATTTAATAACTGAGCGATTGCTTGAACTAAAATCGTTTCTTATAGATATGGTAACCTTAAATGAAGGTCAATGGACACAGGTGGCTGAATTGAAGGAATTGCTTAATCATCCATTTACCGTGACTAAAAAATTACAAGCTGAGGATGTAACTCCTGGCATTTTCATAAGGAAGTGGAAGAACTTGCTATTTTGCCTGTCCTAAAGAGGAGGTTTAATCGCAGATGACATTTCTGCTTCAATGAAACGGAGAGAGACACAGCTATTGGAAAATAAAATTCTTCTGGCAGCTGTTTATGTGGACCCAAGTCATCATATACTGCTTGATGATGAACAGCTTACTAAAGGAAAAGAAGCTTTGAGTGAAGTAGCAGTTAGGATGAGCGGCTACAGGACTGCCAGGCGCAAGAGGACTTGGGGCCTGACAGTGCTACTGCTGCCATATCTTCATCCTCATCAGATGAGGAGTTTAACTTTGACAAGTATTTGGATGACATGGAGCAGGCAAAGCATTGCCGCAAGGAAAAGGATTTCACTCAGTCTCCTATAGCAAGCAGAGTGACCAGATTTCAGTAAAATTTTTCACTTGCTCTCAAAGGAATAGAAAAATTCAAACCGTTCATCAAAACTGACTGCGCATGAGGCAATTCCTTTATACCCGGAAATTGTTAGAGATGTTGCCCATGTGGCTACGGCTTTGCCTCCAACCCAAGTTAGTGTAGAGAGGTTGTTCTCTAGCCTTAAAATTATTAGGTCAGATTTGAGGTCATCTATGAAGGAGGATCTGATGGAAGCAATTCTATTTCTTAGAACAAATTCATAGACTGCACAAATGTTATTTAGTATGTTTTTGTTGAAAACTGTTTTTTGTCACTTACATAGTGTTATATATAACACTATGTAATACACTATGTAATACACTATGTAAGTGACAAAACAGTTTTCAACAAAAACATACTAAATAATAACATTTAGTATATTGCTTATATTTAAGTGAAAAATGTATTGTAGTACAATGTGAACATCAGACATCATTTTTATGATACAATAATCAAGATATGTAGATAGAACATAAAATATATTTATTGGAATACAATTTTAGAACACAAAAAACTGTAATAAATTGTAAATATGTAATAAAATATGTAATATATATTATACATGTACACACAAGATATATATATATGTAATCTACTGTATATTACATATTGTACAACATATTTACAATTTATTACAGTTTTTTGTGTTCTAAAGTTGTATTCCAATAAATATATTTTATGTTCTATCTAAATATCTTGATTATTGTATCATAAAAATTATTAAACGTCTGATGTTCACATTGTACTACAATACATTTTTAACTTAACTATAAAGGCCCCGTCACACACAGAGATAAATCTTTGGCAGATCTGTGGTTGCAGTGAAATCATGGACATATTGTTCCATTTGTACACAGCCACAAACCTGACACTGATTGTCCACAATTTCACTGCAACCACAGATCTGCCGCAGATTTAGCTCTGTGTGTGACAGGGCCTTAAGCAATATATGTGGGAGTTGGAGTCGGAGTCGTGGAGTCTGAGTCTGTGAAAGGGAAATTGAGGAGTCTGAGGTTTGGCTTACCGACTCCACAGCCCTGTACAGCATTATTCCTCAACTCGAGTCCTTAAGACCCACCAGAGCATGTTTTCAGGATTTCCTTAGCAATGCACAAGTGGTGGAATTATCACCTATGCAAGTGATTAAATTATCATCTGTGCAATACTAAGGAAAGTTTGAAAACATGAACTGTTGGTATGTCTTGAGGACTGGAGTTGAGGAACACTGCTCTACAGCTTTGAGCGTGCGACTACTTTCATTTTACAGTCAATCACCTTGGCTACCTACCACATGAAATTTGACTTGCAACTATTTAGCATATGATTACTTATGCAGATACTTGTTATGTCACTGCATTTTTACTGCTTTGCTCCTGGTGGTGGATAAGTCTTTTCCTTCCTGTATACTACAAATTACAGCCTGTTCTCACATTCCGTAATAGCTCACTGTGTTATGTTGATTCCTAAGCAAAAGGTCACTGTGAGCAGCCTTGAAGAAGATTTCCCAAGAAAAGTGAAACAGCTCATTGATAGTGGTCTCTCAGGAAGGAAAATTGTCACACTGCATCATGTGAATGCCATGACAGTTGGAAGAATAAGAAATTAAGTCCGTCCATCAATTCAGAAACCAGAGGTGGACGTTCCAGTAAAATATCAGAGTCAACAATATGAGTTATCACAGGGTCTGTCAGTTCTGGCGCGACAAACAAGGCAATGTAGGTAGCTCATATGCTTCGTAATAGCGAGATCACAGACGTCCATGCCAGCTATGCGACGCATATTACCCAAGCTTGGTATGATGGCCAAAAAAAAGGTGAAGCCATGACTTAAATTTTGTCATAAGAAGTCTTAGCTCGAGTTTGCTAAAACGAATGAAAAGTGGACAGTAGAACATTGGAAATGGGTGATTCGGAGCGATGAGAAAAAAGGCTTTCATAGGTGTAAAAGGGTCTGGAAGAAACAACAGAAAAATAGGCTACCAGAATGAGAAATTAAAGAAACTGTCACGTTCAGTAGAGGAAGCCTAATGTGGAGTTGTTTCACAGCCAATGGTGTTGGATACTTGACCAGGATCAATGAAAGTCTCAATGCCGAGCAATATGTGACTATCCTACAAGACGAGCTACTTTGTACATTCAAGTAATGTGGGTATGAAAAGGACAACATAGTGTTACAGCAAGACAACAACCTGAAGCATATGTCGAGACTGGTGAAGGAATTGTTCAATGTCAATGTAGAGGTGCTGGATTTGCCCCCACAGTCCCAAGACCTCAACCCAATCGAACACTTTTGGGTAGAGTTGCCAAAAAAGCTGTATACATACCCAAGTGAGTAGACAAGTATACACCAACATCGGGATGGTATAGAAGAGACCTGGGATAAGATTTCTAATAATTTGCTAAATAGTTTCAAGTCAAATTTATGTTTGAGATAGCAAAAATGATGGTTAATAAAATGAAATTAGTCTCACATTTGAAGCTGTAGTAGGCGGTGACATATAGAGCCTGAAAGGCAAAAATTCAAAACATTGTTATCCTTTTGCTCGTCAGTGTATACAGCAGTTCCAGTGTCTTCTTTGTGATGTACACAGTAGACCTGGCAATGGGTAGGGGGATCTCTGATTAAAAATCCCACAGATCTAAAAGGCATCACTTATCCTATGGGTAGGTGATAGCTTCTTGTTACCAGAATACCTCTTTAAAGGGAACCAATCACTTGGATTTTCGTATATAAGCGAAAGTCAGTGCTATACTGGCACTATCACGCTGATTCTATACATACCTGTAATGGTCAGCTCGGATGTTTAGGTTTTGAAATCCAAAAAAGGAACGTTTGTTGTTGAGTGGCAGTTGCAATGGAGCGGATAATATATTCAGAGTTATCCCCTCCCTCTGTTAGAATTAGCATAAGTATTATACCAATACTCAAAAACTATATAATACTAAGAAACATTTCCCGTATCCATGCATTCCTTTCACAAGAAGCTGCAAAAACCCTAGTGCATGCCCTTATCTCCCGCCTGGATTATTGCAACCCCCTGCTCTGTGGCCTCCCTTCTAACAGTCTCGCACCCCTACACTCTATTCTAAACTATGCTGTTCGACTAAGGCTGCTTTCACACATCCGGTTTGAGCCGTGCGGCTCAATACGGCTGTGAAACCTATGCAACGGATGCGGTGAAAACACCGCATCCTTTGCATAAGTTTTTTACATGCGGCCCGTCCGGTTTTTGCCGCTTGCGGCATGCTACTGAGCATGCGCAGTGGCAAAAACCGCATGCGGCCGCCGGATGCGGTTTTTGCCGCATCCGGCATCCATAGAGATGCATTGGGAAAAGCGCCGCATCCCTTCACTGGCTTCCCACTGCCCAACAACTCCAGTTCAGAACCCTAAGCATGACCTACAAAGCCATCCACAACCTGTCTCCTCCCTACATCTGTGACCTAGTCTCCCTGTACTTACCTGCACGTAACCTTCGATCCTCACAAGATTTCCTCTCATCTTCTCTTTCTACCATCGCATCCAAGATTTCTCGCGTGCCTCCCCCACACTCTGGAATTCTCTGCCACAACATATTAGACTTTCTCCCAACGTGAAAACCTTCAAGAGGAACCTGAAGACCCACCTCTTCCGAGAAGTCTACAGCCTGCCGTAACCCTTAGTTTGATACAGCGCCGCACAACCAGCTCTACCCTCACCTACTGTATCCTCACCCATCCCTTGTAGACTGTAAGCCTTCACAGGCAGGGACCTCCGTCCTCCTGTACTTGTCTGTGCCTTATATTGTTTATGATTATTGTACTTGTTCCTATTTTGTATACCCCCTTTCACATGTAAAGCGCCATGGAATAAATGGCGCTATAATAATAACAAATAATAATAATAATACCATGGATTTAACTTTTCACTAGGAAGGACCTGTGTGAGGTCATACCCATGTGACCTGGTATCCAGCTTTGTTGTCTGAGGCCCGCCCCTTCTGGTCACATGGGTATGACCTCACACAGGTCCTGCAACAGTCAAAGTGAATCGTTTGTATAATATTTGCTAATTCTAACAGGGGGAGGGGATAACTATGGATATATTATCTGCTCCATTCCAACTGCTACTCAACAAGCAGCTAATTTTATAAACTTTACTTTTTTGGATTTCAAAACCTAAACATCTGAGCTGACAACTAAGGGTATGTAGAGAATCAGCCTGATAGTGCCAGTATAGCACTGGCTTGAGCTTATATACGAAAATCCTGGCGATTGGTTCCCATTAAAGATGAACAAGGGCTTTTAAATTTCTCCCCGTGCATTTCATCATGTTATTTGTGGGCATGTTGTATATTTTGGTTTGTTTTTTTTGTAAGTTAATACTTTGGAGTACATACATATTTGCATTTCATTTTTAATGAAATTTAATTTTTCTTTGATCATCATAATACTGTGTCAAAGCACCAAGCCTCATTATAACTGTTACAAAATTCAGCATTACATGTGAATAACTGAAATATACCAGACGAGTGGTATATTTTGTTCAACTACCATAAGCCTGTAGTTCCCCTTACCCTTTTTTACCTGTTCATATGTGGCGCCCCTGAGGCTTCCGTCGCCACAGGACATTGCACCCCATCCAGCGGTGTGATGCCCCATTCTGGGTGAGGAAAGGAGTGAACACCGGTCCCCTGGTAAATCCACACAACACCCATTGTTAGGCACACACTGGGACCAGGGATAGTGGCAGCAACCCTCCCATGCTGCATGCTGGGAGGGGCCGTAAGACCCATCCCTGCTCCTATAGGGTACAGCTTAGCAACTGGGGAGGTGGGAGGAGCCACCAGAGAGCAGTCAGAGAAAGGAAGGTCAAGTTTGCGGAGTCTGAGAGAGTGTGGGGAAGGAGGAGGAGGTCTGCAGGAGGCAGGCAAGGAGGAGAAGTAGAAGAAAGGCTCTAGTCAGTCAGGAGCTGAGAAGAAGAAAGAGACGCTTCCTGGTGAAGATCCTGGGACTCAGAGGGTCCAGGTGACACCAAGCAGAGAACAGAAGGGATTCCAGGGCCACGGATAGCTGTAGAGCTGTGGTGGCCTGTTCCACAGGAACATCGGTGGAGGGATCAAGCTGCAACAGGGGACGGTCCCTAGAAACCGGAGGAGTGCAAAATCATCTCCAAACAGTAAAAACGAGGCCCAGGGAAAGTTGTAAACTCCCCGGGCCACAGCCCACAGCAGAACCTCTAGAAAGGGGATAATCAGCCGACAGGTGACCCCCCAGCCTGGAGGCTGTTGTGAAGGCCGAGCCAGGTTTATCCTACAAAAGGCAAGGTTTAGGAAGACCGCTGAAGACAGACACACCTTAGAGAGAAGGGTACCGGTTTTTGCTCCAGGAATCACCCAGAAACGGCGGAGGTCCCTGACAGTGGGTTCCAGTCGTCTGAGGGCACCAGTGAGCTCCTACCAGGACGTGTGAGTAAAGAACTTGAAACTGCACCCTTGGAGTTGTCTCTATTATTCCGTCTGCTTAGACTTCCACTACACCATAGACTCTCACGAGCACCAACTGTGCCCCGGGGCACCGCTCCACCTGTGGGGAGCAGTACCATCATTGCTGCCGTATCATCACCCCGGAGGCCTCACACAGCAGCGGCGGCTTAATAGCCGCAAACCACAGGTGGCGTCACGAACACAAACTTTATTCAAACCCCAAGTCACCAGCCATATTTTAACTGACACCCACCAGGGCCACGGAGTCGGGCCCCGCCACCACTGACTACCCCCGGACTAGTCCGGCCCGGCACCGGGTGTCCCATAGCCCTGGGGTGGGCGAGTCACATACACTTCTCCAATCCCCCACACAGCCCACAGTAAAACAAGTTTTAAATACATGGGCAAGAGATACAGCTTCCCCTTTAATGCACAGCGGGCTTACAGCACATATGAAGAGCAGCATTTCAAAGTAATTTGTCAGCTGATTCATGCTGACCGAAGCATGGAAAGCATGAATCAAAGACCCATTCTTGCATTATAAAAACAGAGGAAAGCGCGGCTGGGATTCAGGTAACTAGTCTAGAGGGTGGTCCCCACCGTCTTCTTCGCGCAGCCAGATTTGCAGATCTCTACCTATACATGGCAGGTCTCTCCCTGTATATACTGTACATAGCTAGGTTGCTTGGCACAGTCAAATTACCAAGGGTTAACACAATTACCAAGGGTTAACACAATCCAGGACTCAGCATATGGAGCTTTGTGGAGCTCATGTTGATGAGCGAATGTGCTTGCCACTGGCTCGATACTTGATCGAGCATCAGAGCGCTCAGGTATTCGCAATGCTCGGCCGAGTATCCACCAAGTATTGAAAGTGCTCGAATGTGTCGTACATACAACAAGAACACAAAGAGATGGCTCCCTTCACTAAATGATGGGAGCTAGCACCCCAGTGTGAGCCATTTGCAGTGTCGGAATGACTCAACCGGGGGGGGGGGGGGGGGTTAAAAAAAAAAGGAGCATTATCGGATGTAGTGTCAAGAAAAAACAAAAAAAAAAACAGGCCTTCCTCTGCGCAAGATAACCTCGCTCCTCCTGGAAATGCTCTGTATATGGGTAAGGCCTAAGCCACACGGCGAGAAAATCGGTGCGAGTGGAGTGCGATAAAACATCGCATTCCACTCGGACCAATTCTAGCCCGTGTCAGCGCACATGAGCAATTTTCTCAGTTCTAATCGGACCGAGAAAACAATCGCAGCATGCTGCGATTGTAATGCGAGACTCATTTCTCTTGCACCCATTCAAGTGACTGGGGCGAGAGAAAAAAAAAAAAAAAAAAATTCGCACTGCACTCGCGGTGCATGCAGAGCGAGAATCGCAATAGCCGGCTATGGAGGAGAGAGGGAGAGAAACCTCTCCCTCCCCTCCTCCGTGCCGGCCCGCCCCTCCGCAGCGCTGGACCGCTCCTCCTGAGAGCCGGGCCGCCCCCCGCAGCTGAGGTCCGCTCGCACAGTCGGACCGCAGTCGCAGGGATACTAGCATGACACTTGGCTCCTGCTGTACTGCCAGCGCGAGCCGAGTGTCATGCGAGCATCGCAGTAGTGCCCCATGTGGCCCCGGCCTAACAAACATTCAAGCATTTTAGTGCTCGTCTATCTCTAGTGCTCAACTTCAAAGTAATAGATCCAAAATTCCATTCAATGTAGAGAAGTGGCACTCACCATCCATAAAAAAAAATACTTTAATTAAACCATAGTTAAAAAAAAACCCAACACATTGCTGCGGAGCTAGCAGAATGCATGTAGATGACAGCCATTTCATGTCTAACAAAGTTCATACAGGTCACAGAAACCTATAAGTCTAGTTGATCAGGCAGGGAGAAGCTGAAGGGGACCGGTCTCTTGGACTAGACTTTGCTCCCGGCCTCACTTTCAAGTGTTTTACAGAAAAACTCTGTAGATCTTTACAATGCAGGAGTTAGCGTCTGATTCATGCTACCTATGATTCAGCCAAAATGAATCAGCAGTTTCCCTGGTAGTAACAACAGCGTGATCAGATGTAGTGTGTGCCGAAAAAAATAAATAAATAAAAAATCTGCCTAACCGCCCGCGAAAGTCATCTTTTTATGGCTGGCTGCATGTGGGCAGATACCAGAGCTGCCAAATTATTGACTTCCATTGGAGTTCAGGTCAAGTCTGGGTCCCAAGCCTTATCTAAAGTCGATCTGTCCCCATTAAACCAAATCTCCACGGGTCCACTCATCTTTGGCACCAAACTTTACTTGGTTCACTCATCTCTATCCGCTAGGAATCACCAAATCACCAACACCTGGCAGATGTTACTTTCACACGTACCACCTACAGTACGTAAATACTGTTTAAGACCGAGCACACCCTTACATGTCAACAGTTTCACATAATGGCAGTGCACTCTGCTGCCAATTCTGTACAGAGCTACAATGTCAGGCCTGATAATGTGCCCCCCATAACCCTGGAACGGTGGATATACAGCCATTAGTAAGATTTGCCGTCTTTCTAATTCTTTTCTTCACATGACCGCACTTGTAGACATACATGCCGTACAGATCGAGTAACAGGAACCAGTGACATAGCAACTGCTTTTGCTGCCCGGGGCGGTCGTCAAATTTGCCGCCCCCCTCCGTTGGCCGTTGATATCTGGCTCTTAGTGTGCACGGAAAAAACATATGCAGACAGTCACATAGGTGTCCATATCCCCAGGCATATTTCCTAGAACAATCCTGCAAAACAATTAAGAGGGCCAGTCTTATACAAGACTGGTCCTCTTACTTGTTTTGCAGGATTACTATAAGAGGAAGATACCCAAATTAATATATATATATATATATATATATATATATATATATATATATATATATATATATATATATATATATATATATATATATATATAATATATTTGCCTTATTCTGTCTGTCTTGCTCCAAAATTGTGTCCTTACAGTGACAACCGTCGGATTGGCTGCTGGGCTCGGCCTGGCACCGCCCCCCCCACGGATTGGCCGCTCGGCTCGGCCCGCCCCCGCATGGATTAACCGTTTGGCTAGGCCCGCCCCCCGCACGCGATGCCCGCTAGGCCACTCCCCCCGCACGTGATGACTATTCGGCCACGTCCCCCGCACGTGATGCCCATTCAGAATGGGGGGATGAAACACGATGGGGGGTGTGCAGCATGGAGGATGGAGCACGATGGGGGTTGGACCACAATGGGGGTGCCCAGAATGGGGGGATGAAACACGATGGGGGGTGCGCAGCATGGGGGATGGAGCACGATGGGGGTGTGCAGCATGGGGGATGGAACACGATGGGGGTGTGCAGCATGGGGGATGGAACACGATGGGGGTGTGCAGCATGGGGGATGGAACACGATGGGGGTGTGCAGCATGGGGGATGGAACACGATGGGGGTGTGCAGCATGGGGGATGGAACACGATGGGGGTGTGCAGCATGGGGGATGGAGCACGATGGGGGTGCGCAGCATGGGGGATGGAGCACGATGGGGGGTGCGCAGCATGGGGGATGGAACACGATGGGGGGTGCACACCACCTCCCAAAACACACACACACCGTACAACACACCACACACACACACTGGGAACCACAAACACTGCCCTACACAGACACCCACACACACACAGACAGACAATGCCGCGCACACACACACACACACACACACACACACCGCGGCACACACAAATATACGCACATACCGCACAACACACACATTGCATAAAACATACCTCCCCCCAAAAGACACACACGCACCCCACAGCCACACAAGCCGCGCAACACACACACACAGCACCACACACACACAACGCTACAGACACACAGCGCTCCACAAACAACGCAACACACGAACGAATATATATATAACAAAAATCATACATTAACTACACAATATGTAAATTCTAGAATACCCGATGCGTAGAATCGGGCCACCTTCTAATTAATATAATATATATATATATATATATATATATATTAGCTGTACTTCGCCCGGGTTAATAGCTGGCAAAATAGAATGTATTAACAAAAATGTATTCTAATATAATATAATAATAGTAATATATTTCAACACCACAGATATTCCACACAGATTTAACTAAATTGGCCAAGTAATGTGTTCCGACTGTCTCTTTCCCCGTCTCTCTGTCTCATTTTTTGTTTGTCTCTATCTTTCTGTTTCTTTCCCCATCTGTCTCTTTCCCAGGTCTGTCTCTTTCCCCGTCTCTTTGTCTGTGTCTTTCCCCGTCTGTCTCTATCAAGGTCTGTGTCTTTCCCTATTCATCTTTGTCTGTCTCTCTGGCTGTCTCCTCCTTCCCTGTCTGCCTCTCTCTGTCCCTGTTTGCATGTCTGTCTCTCTCTTTCCCCGTCTCTCTCTTTCCCCGTCTCTCCACCGACATCTTATTACCTCACATAGAAGCTTCTTATACTATGAATGTCTTTTGTTCCTATAGCAACCAATCACAGCTCCTACTAATAACCTGTAGTTCCAGGCTCCATTTACTTTAATGGAGGCATGTTTTTTGGAGAGTAACTGTAAAGCGCGGGGTTAAATTTTCCTGTTAAAACATAGTCTACGACGTTCCCTGCGTCACATGAGGTGTCTGTGCAAAATTTCGTGATTGTAAATGCGACGGTGCGGATACACTTTTCGTTGAACTTTTTTCCCACTATGTAGATAGTGGCAAAATTGATTGGTAAATTGGAACGCGCGGGGTTAAAATTTCGCCTCACAACATAGCCTATGACGCTCTTGGGGTCCAGACGTGTGAGTGTGCAAAGTTTTGTGGCTGTAGCTGCGACGGTGCAGATGCCAATCCCGGACATACACACATTCAGCTATATATATATATATATATATATATATCTATAATTGCCTTATTCTGTCTGTCTGTCTGTCTGTCATGCTCCGAAATTGTGTCCTTACGGTGACACAAAGCTGATTGGCCGCTGGGCTCGCCATGGCCCCGCCCCCCCACACGGATTGGCCTCTCGCCCCGGCTCTCTGCAGGCCCCGCCCCCCTCACGCAATGCACGCTCGCTGTGGCCCAACTGACACGGGGCTCCGATTCCCAGGTGAGTACACACACATCAGATCACACTCACTCTCACACACACCTCACACATCACATCCACACACTCACAACATGCTGGGATATCGCTTGCTTCTACACCGGCTCCGTCAGGATCCCGGCAGCGCCAGACATAACCTTGCGATGCTGGGATCTTAACGGAGGCCGTGAAAGCTGGTAACCATTATACACATCGGGTAACTAAGGTCCCTTAGTTACCCGATGTGTATCATAGTTACCAGTGTACACCGGCTCACACTCACTCTCATACACACCTCACACACACATCACATCGCATCCACACATCAAGGTCCTGCAGCTGCGGAACATACATAACATAACAGCACACACACACACACAAATCAGATCACACTCACTCACACACACACATCACATCGCATCCAAATACTCACAACATCCTGGGATATCACTTGCTTCTCGGCGGCAATATTGTGCTGTGAGCTTCCAGGACCTGACGGAGGATCACATGGCCAGAAGCATGTGATATCCCCGGATGTTGTGAGTATCAGCGCGTATGTGCAATATCGTCAGTGTCTGTGTGTGTGAGTGTATGCGATCGGGTGTGTGTGAGTGGATGCGATCGGTTGTGTGTGTGAGTGGATGCGATCGGTTGTGTGTGTGAGTGGATGCGATCGGTTGTGTGTGTGAGTGGATGCGATCGGTTGTGTGTGTGAGTGGATGCGATCGGTTGTGTGTGTGAGTGGATGCGATCGGTTGTGTGTGTGAGTGGATGCGATCGGTTGTGTGGGTGAGTGGATGCGATCGGTTGTGTGGGTGAGTGGATGCGATCGGTTGTGTGGGTGAGTGGATGCGATCGGTTGTGTGGGTGAGTGGATGCGATCGGTTGTGTGGGTGAGTGGATGCGATCGGTTGTGTGGGTGAGTGGATGCGATCGGTTGTGTGGGTGAGTGGATGCGATCGGTTGTGTGGGTGAGTGTCGGCAGAGGAGCACGGCGTGCTGGAGGAGGCTGGGAGCAGAGAGGCTGATCTTGGGGAAGGCTGGGAGGGGGAGGCTGATGCTGAGGGAGGCTGGAAGGAGAGAGGCTGAGCAAACGTGCTCCATCCGCCATACTGCGCACTCCCCATCGTGCTGCATCCCCCATGCTGCGCACTCCCAAACGTGGTCCATCCGCCATGCTGCGCACTCCCAAACGTGGTCCATCCGCCATGCTGCGCACTCCCAAACGTGCTCCATCCGCCATACTGCGCACTCCCAAACGTGCTCCATCCGCCATACTGCGCACTCCCCATCGTGCTGCATCCCCCATGCTGCGCACTCCCAAACGTGGTCCATCCGCCATGCTGCGCACTCCCAAACGTGGTCCATCCGCAATGCTGCGCACTCCCAAACGTGCTCCATCCGCCATACTGCGCACTCCCAAACGTGCTCCATCCGCCATACTGCGCACTCCCCATCGTGCACCATCCGGCATGCTGCGCACTCCCAAGCGGATGGAGCATGATGGGGGGTGCGCAGCATGGCGGATGGAGCACGTTTGGGAGTGCGCAGCATGGCGGATGGAGCACGTTTGGGAGTGCGCAGCATGACGGATGGAGCACGTTTGGGAGTGCGCAGCATGACGGATGGAGCACGTTTGGGAGTGCGCAGCATGACGGATGGAGCACGTTTGGGAGTGCGCAGCATGACGGATGGAGCACGTTTGGGAGTGCGCAGTATGGCGGATGGAGCACGTTTGGGAGTGCGCAGCATGGCGGATGGACCACGTTTGGGAGTGCGCAGCATGGCGGATGGACCACGTTTGGGAGTGCGCAGCATGGCGGATGGACCACGTTTGGGACTGCGCAGCATGGCGGATGGAGCACGTTTGGGACTGCGCAGCATGGCGGATGGAGCACGTTTGGGACTGCGCAGCATGCCGGATGGAGCACGTTTGGGAGTGCGCAGCATGTCGGATGGTGCACGATGGGGAGTGCGCAGCATGGCGGATGGAGCACGATGGGGAGTGCGCAGCACGGCGGATGGAGCACGTTTGGGAGTGCGCAGCATGGCGGATGGAGCACGTTTGGGAGTGCGCAGCATGGCGGATGGAGCACGTTTGGGAGTGCGCAGCATGGCGGATGGAGCACGTTTGGGAGTGCGCAGCATGGCGGATGGACCACGTTTGGGAGTGCGCAGCATGGCGGATGGAGCACGTTTGGGAGTGCGCAGCATGGCGGATGGAGCACGTTTGGGAGTGCGCAGCATGGCGGATGGAGCACGTTTGGGAGTGCGCAGCATGGCGGATGGAGCATGATAGGGGGTGCGCAGCATGGCGGATGGAGCACGTTTGGGAGTGCGCAGCATGGCGGATGGAGCACGTTTGGGAGTGTGCAGCATGGCGGATAGAGCACGATGGGGAGTGCGCAGCATGGCGGATGGAGCACGTTTGGGAGTGCGCAGCATGGGGGATGCAGCACGATGGGGAGTGCGCAGTATGGCGGATGGAGCACGTTTGGGAGTGCGCAGCATGGCGGATGGACCACGTTTGGGAGTGCGCAGCATGGCGGATGGAGCCCGTTTGGGAGTGCGCAGCATGGGGGATGCAGCACGATGGGGGGTGCGCAGCATGGGGGATGGAGCACGATGGGAGGTGCACACCTCCCCCCAACACACACACACACGCGCACTGCACAACACACACACACTAGGAATCACAAACAACGCCCTACACAGACACCCACACACACAGACAACGCTGCACACACAAATATACGCACATACTGCACAACACACACATTGCTCAAAACATACCTCCCCCCAAAACACACCACACCCACACAAACCGCACAACACACACACACACACACAACGCTATAGACACACAGCGCTCCACAAACAACGCAACACACGCAACACACATACAACACCGCTCTCACCCCCCGCGACACTCAGAACATGTACAGCGCCCTACACAAACACTTGGTAACTACACACAACAACATCTATATATATATATATATATATATATAACAAAAATCATACATGAACTACACAATACGTAAATTCTAGAATACCCGATGCGTAGAATCGGGCCACCTTCTAGTATATATATATATATATATATATATATATATATATATATATATATATATATATATATATATATATATATATATATAAAACTTGGGTATCTCCCTCTTATAGTATCAATTCATAAGTACCTGCAAGAAAAAAATCCTGGTCTAATAATGCCTCAGAGGAAATACAGTGGCTTATTTCCTACAAAAAAAACAGCAGTGCTATACTCAATTACTGACGGACATATACTACCAGAGGAGAGCTATTGTTGACAAAAGCTAATAGCACCTACCCTGGTCGTACCAGAGCTCTACATGCAGGGATAAAATAATCCCGAGTGCCGACGCAGATCTATACGCAGGGAGCAGTGATTAAGATGTCCAAGTCCCACATGCCCGTGTTTCAAAGCCTCACTATGCCGCCATGTCCACTGTTCCCTGTTCTTTACCTGGCGGTTTAAATAAACCGCGTCCGGATGGCTAAAGAATGCCCGCCCATCGAGGCGAAAGTATAACGCCGTCCAGGCTCTGCCTTTCTTCCCAGTCGGAGGTGCCTAATGAAAAAGGCTCAGGGTGGCACTAGTATGACAGGTATCAGTGGAACGCAAAATTGCGTTCCACCGCCAGATTCCTCCTGTCCTTCCATCTGGAAGTGACCTATCATGGAGTGCATCCCGTGCAGACAGATATTCCTTCCTCCCCCGGAAATAGTGTATTATGGACCGCACACATGCGTTCCACCCATAACACTATGTCATCTTTTCCATCCGTAAGTGACGTATCGTAAGGCACATTCTGCGCTCTATTATTATTTAAAGGACAATACCCTCTTCTCCACGCACCCAGTATCTATTAATAGGTTTTATATTTGCAGGGATCATGTTTGCATTTATCTAGAAACAAAAATTACTCAAATCCTACGTATTTATTAATCAACAATTATTATTTCTTCTATGTTTTTCTATTTTCTATTTTTTACTGCCAAAATGCCGCCCCCCCTGACACGTGCCGGCCGGGGCGGACCGCCCCCCTTACCCCCTCGCTACACCTCTGACAGGAACTATCTGTCCCAAGAGTGATATGATATGATATGATATGATATGATATGATATGATATGATATGATATGATATGATAGATATATAGATATATAGATATATATATATATATATACGGCACGTATCCATACATCTCTACCGACATATATACCACATATGGACGAGTGAACACACTAACCATCTCCAGCCATCAGGACGTAGAATATGGATCTCTGCGGAGGATGTCAGAAAACTAGAGCGCGTCCCTGCTCCGCTACATGTGCTATAAATATATTTATTCCCGGAGAAGCCCTACAAACATCCCCGACAAGTTGTGTAAATGAAGCAATTTCCATATTTCCAGAGGAGAAATAATAGCAGAGGGCTGGGAAAGGAGGACATGTCAGGGCTGATGTACAGACTATGGGACTCCTGAATACATTACAGGGAGACAGATGTAGGAAGGCTCAGGGGCATGAAGATTTATAATGAGCCAGGCACTAAATGGGGCACAGAGCATAGCAAGCAGCCTGGGGGCACAGACAGGAAGGTTAGTAATGCCTGGACTGGCAGCTCATTATTAGTAACCAATATAGAACTTTCTCCACAACCAGGACCCACCTCAGCGCCCTCACATACTCGCCTCCATGAGGGTCCTCTCCACTTTCCCCTCTGTAATTGATCACCTTAGCCTCTCAATCCTCCCCACTATCCTGCCTGTATCGGACCACCTCAGCGACCTCACATATTCGCCTCCATGAGGGTCCTTGTCACCTTCCTCTCTGTATCTGACCACCTCAGAACCTCACTCACCACTTTTCTCATCTGTATCTGACCATCTCAGCGCCCTCACATCCTGGCCACTTTCCTGCCAGTATCTGACCACCTTCCTGCCTGAATCTCACCACCTCAGCGCCCTCACATACTGGCCACTTTCCTGCCAGCATCTCACCACCTCAGCGCCCTCACATACTGGCCACTTTCCTGCCAGTATCTCACCACCTCAGCGCCCTCAGGTACTGGCCACTTTCCTGCCTGTATCTGACCACCTCAGCGCCCTCACATACTGGCCACTTTCCTGCCAGCATCTCACCACCTCAGCGCCCTCACATACTGGCCACTTTCCTGCCAGTATCTCACCACCTCAGCGCCCTCAGGTACTGGCCACTTTCCTGCCTGTATCTGACCACCTCAGCCCCTCACGTACTGGCCACTTTCCTGCCTCTATCTCACCACCTCAGCCCCTCACGTACTGGCCACTTTCCTGCCAGTATCTCACCACCTCAACGCCCTCATGTACTGGCCACTTTCCTGCCAGTATCTCACCACCTCAACGCCCTCATGTACTGGCCACTTTCCTGCCTGTATCTCACCACCTCAACGCCCTCACATACTGGCCACTTGCCTGCCAGTATCTCACCCCCTCAGCGCCCTCACGTACTGGCCACTTTCCTGCCTGTATCTCACCACCTCAGCGCTCTCACGTACTGGCCACTTTCCTGCCTGTATCTCACCACCTCAGCGCTCTCACGTGCTGGCCACTTTCCTGCCAGTATCTCACCCCCTCAGCGCTCTCACGTACTGGCCACTTTCCTGCCTGTATCTCACCACCTCAGCGCTCTCACGTGCTGGCTACTTTCCTGCCTGTATCTCACCACCTCAGCGCCCTCACGTACTGGCCACTTTCCTGCCTGTATCTCACCCCCTCAGCGCCCTCACGTACTGGCCACTTTCCTGCCTGTATCTCACCACCTCAGCGCTCTCACGTACTGGCCACTTTCCTGCCTGTATCTCACCACCTCAGCGCTCTCACGTGCTGGCCACTTTCCTGCCAGTATCTCACCCCCTCAGCGCTCTCACGTACTGGCCACTTTCCTGCCTGTATCTCACCACCTCAGCGCTCTCACGTGCTGGCCACTTTCCTGCCTGTATCTCACCACCTCAGCGCCCTCACGTACTGGCCACTTTCCTGCCTGTATCTCACCCCCTCAGCGCCCTCACGTACTGGCCACTTTCCTGCCTGTATCTCACCACCTCAGCGCTCTCACGTACTGGCCACTTTCCTGCCTGTATCTCACCACCTCAGCGCTCTCACGTGCTGGCCACTTTCCTGCCAGTATCTCACCCCCTCAGCGCTCTCACGTACTGGCCACTTTCCTGCCTGTATCTCACCACCTCAGCGCTCTCACGTGCTGGCCACTTTCCTGCCTGTATCTCACCACCTCAGCCGCTCACGTACTGGCCACTTTCCTGCCTGTATCTCACCACCTCAGCGCCCTCACGTACTGGCCACTTTCCTGCCTGTATCTCACCACCTCAGCGCTCTCACGTACTGGCCACTTTCCTGCCTGTATCTCACCACCTCAGCGCTCTCACGTGCTGGCCACTTTCCTGCCAGTATCTCACCCCCTCAGCGCTCTCACGTACTGGCCACTTTCCTGCCTGTATCTCACCACCTCAGCGCTCTCACGTGCTGGCCACTTTCCTGCCTGTATCTCACCACCTCAGCGCCCTCACGTACTGGCCACTTTCCTGCCTGTATCTCACCCCCTCAGCGCCCTCACGTACTGGCCACTTTCCTGCCTGTATCTCACCACCTCAGCGCTCTCACGTACTGGCCACTTTCCTGCCTGTATCTCACCACCTCAGCGCTCTCACGTGCTGGCCACTTTCCTGCCAGTATCTCACCCCCTCAGCGCTCTCACGTACTGGCCACTTTCCTGCCTGTATCTCACCACCTCAGCGCTCTCACGTGCTGGCCACTTTCCTGCCTGTATCTCACCACCTCAGCCGCTCACGTACTGGCCACTTTCCTGCCTGTATCTCACCACCTCAGCGCCCTCACGTACTGGCCACTTTCCTGCCTGTATCTCACCACCTCAGCGCTCTCACGTACTGGCCACTTTCCTGCCTGTATCTCACCACCTCAGCCCCTCACGTACTGGCCACTTTCCTGCCTGTATCTCACCACCTCAGCCCCTCACGTACTGGCCACTTTCCTGCCAGTATCTGACCACCTCAGCCCCTCACGTACTGGCCACTTTCCTGCCTGTATCTGACCACCTCAGCCGCTCACATACTCGCCTCCATGAGGGTCGTCGCCACTTTCCGGCTCCCGTCAGTACGCTGCTCCTGACTGCTCTTTGCCTCCTGTATTGAGCTTTAACCCTGCGGACAGTCGGTGCGTGATAAGATAAAGTTCTAAGCCGGGACTGACAGACTCCGAGTTCCCGCCCAGTGCTAGGCTCTAATTACTCCCCGGCCGCACAGCTCAAGTGGCGGGGAGGAAGCTCGTTACTGGCAGCCGAAAGGAAGCGGAGTAATGAGGCGGCAGCCCCGGTGTACGGTGCCACAGGTGCCCGCTTACCCTGGCGCCTCGTTACCGGACGTGCAGGAAGCCGAGCTCTGCCCGCAGCTGCGAGCGATGGTGGCGGCTGAGGGGATTAGTGCAGTGTGGAGCCTGCAGGTTAACCCCGGTCAGCCCCTCACAGCCTGTACTCTGCCCCGTCTACTTTCGCGTTCTTTCGTTTTTAGCTTCACTCTTTACAGAAGCCGGTTTTTTTGTCTGGGAATAGGAATGTGCTGTGGAACCATTTACAACATGTCTGCGACTATTTTAAAGCTGAGATTTTGCAGTAAAATGGCCAAATTTCAGATAATTCGTAGTGACTGCCATTGAAGTTTATGGCAAGTGAGTCGCGTGTGACCAACGACGGGGAATGGACACGGAAACGTTTGCGGCTGTTGTGGACATCACAGATCATTAGATGCCACACTGCGAGTACATGGCGGCTGTGTCCCTCAGCCACGATTCACCAAATTGTTCCCACCAGAACACCGATAAGTCCCAAAACTTTGCGCAACACAACTTTAGCGTTTTTTATTCCAGTTTTGCCAAAATGTAGAGTTGGGGCGGGATAGACAAGACGCCACAGCTTGACTACTTCATGACAACTCATGGTGTACCTTGAAGGGAACCGGTCACATGGAAAAAGGCTAGTATCCAGCAGATATGAGGTTTATCTGCAGGTTAATAGCTTTCTGAACCTGCCCGGCACCTGCCCATTAAACCCCGCTGGCGGGAGGGAATTAACTTTAATCCCCCAACAGTGCCGGTTTCAGTCACAGAGGCGGCGCTAGCATGGGTTCAGTCACCGCTCTGTGTATGGAGAGTGTCAGCTATAACCATCCCTCTGCAATGACTGAGAGCTGGACTAATAAAGAGCAGCTATCTGTCAGTGCGGGGGTTTGGTTACAGCCGCCGCCATCATACACATCACAGTAACTGAACCCATGCCAGTGGCACCCAATGACTGAAACTGGAACGCTGCCGGGAGGATTAACGTTCATTTGCTCCCGCCAGCAGGGCAGGTTCAGAATTCTATTAATCTGCAGATTTACCCCATATCTGCAAGATATCATTTTCCACATTACAGGTTCCCTTTAAAGGAACTCTATCATCAGGTTTTTTCAACCTACTCTGACAGCAACATGATGAAACGTAGTGTAGCTTTTATAAAAGCTCTCTTTAATTAGCAGATTACCATTAGAGGACTACTTAGTGTGCTGCCAAATAGTCCAGTAGCTGTATGAGACCGTTATAACCCTGCTCTACATTCAAATAACTGCTAGATCTGCAGCAGAGAAAACATTGATTTTATCAAAATGACAGCAAAAGGCTCAGTACGTGACACATCGCTGGAATCAGGGTCTCTGTCTCTACATTATACTGCTCTCAGATGGGGTAGCAAAAACCAGGTGACAGAGTCCTTTTAGTGGCAGAAATCTTACTCCTGCCTCTTAATGAATTACTGTAATGATGAGCGAGCACTACCATGCTCGGGTGCTCAGTACTCATAACCAGCAGTTAATGATCAGATGGGTGCTACTTGAGTACCTGAGTAAAATGCAAGTCAATGAGGGACTTGAGCCTTTTTCTGGAAGATTTCCCAGAAAAATGCTCGAGTCCACCATTGACTTCCATTATACTTTGGTTCTCGAGTCACGCCCATCCTAGCATCCAACTGCTCTTAATGAGATCCAAGCATAGTAGTGCTCTCTCCTCACTACGAATCAGGCGCCTTAAGGCCGCTTTACACGCTACGACATCGCTCGAGCGATCTCGTTGGGGTCACGGAATTTGCGACGCACATTCGAGCGATGTTGTTGCGTGTGACACCTATTAGCGATTTTGAATCGTTGCAAAAACGTTAAAAATCGCTAATCGTGACATCCCCCCCTAAGCTCAATTATCGTTGCTGCTGCAGTAACGATGTTGTTTGTCGTTCCTGCGGCAGCACACATCGCTCCGTGTGACACCACAGGAACGAGGAACCTCTCCTTACCTGCCTCCCGGCCGCAATGAGGAAGGAGGGAGGTGGGCGGGATGTTCCGGGCGCTCATCTCCACCCCTCCGCTTCTATTGGGCGGCCGCTGTGCGACGTCGCTGTGACGCCGAACGAACCGCCCGCTTAGAAAGGAGGCGGTTCGCTGGTCACAGCGACGTCGCTAGGCAGGTAAGTAGTGTGACGGGTCTGAGCGATGTTGTGCGCCACGGGCAGCTATTTGCCCATGTCACACAACCGATGGGGGCGGGTACGCACGCTAGCGATATCGGTAATGATATCGCAGCGTGTAAGGCGGCCTTTAGACTCCAGCATGCCACCTCATCAAGACTGGCATGAACAACATTGGTCTAATGAATCAGGCCATAGTCAAAAGTAACGAGTAACCCTAATGCCGTACTATACGTGCAAGTAGTAAATAGTGCGGAATTCGGGTTACTCGTTACTTTGCGAGTTTTCCCCATTGACTTGCATTGCACATGCTATTCGGAATGAATACGTAAGTATTGGACAGTACTCATGAGTTTAGCGAGTACGAAGTTACTCAACTCTAGTTCCAAGTCATATGAGGATACAATCATGCAGGAGCGATGCATTACTCATGAGTCCTGATTTGAGTTGGATACTTTTTTGTTAAATAAGTTGGCTGAGCATATGCTGACAAGTAGTGATGAGTGAGCACTACCATGCTCGGTACTCATAATGAGCAGTTGGTGCTCAGATGGGTGCGACTCAAGTACCCGAGTATAATGGAAGTCATTGGAGGACCCAGGAAATCTTTCGTAAAAATGCTTGAGTCCCGCATTGACTTCCATTATACTCGGATACCCGAGTTGCACCCACGAGAGCATTCTACTGCTCGTCACGAATACCGAGCATCTGATCATGGTAGTGCTCGCTCATTACTACTGACAAGCTAATCAGTGTTTGATCGCGGCTGATCGTTTATGTAATTTGGCCCAGTGGGTCGGTTGCCATGACTTTTGAGCTTCGAGTTGGATCCTGGCATCATTGTGCATGTCTACTTAATTGCTGCCTTAATGTCCCTCAGGCATGGCTTTAGTTTGGGTTGGGACAACATTATTACATATTTTATTTTACAACTTTGACCCAAGAAGTCAGACAAAAAAGCCTTAAGGCTCATGAACACATCCATATTGCAGCCATACTAGGTCCTCCATAGAGGTCTATGCTGTACAATCACAAGCCCTCAATGTCAAAGAAAACTGATAAAAAAATAATCGCTAAAAACCTTACTTATAGGTGTAAACGTCTGTGTGCACAGAGTCAAACCAATTGTCCACAGCACTGCATGAAGGCGTTACGACTCCATACTAACGGTCTTGCAGGCTTTGTGTGAATGAATCTAAATGCGGGGCTTGCAGAGATCCTTGCAGATGTCTGTCTGAAGACAGGGTATAATATCTACGTTTCATCCTTGTTCCGGTCCTACACATGCGCAGTGAAGGTTGGTGTGCTTGTGCTGACTTCATTGGTGCAAATGCACTGGGAGCCACCAGCCTTTCAGAAGAGGACATGTTTCAGATGATGTATTATGTTCTCGGGGACATCAGTCCAGCAGTTTCTTTTTTTGTTTTTTTTGATGTCCTGCTCCTGATATTTCATAATAATAATAATAATAAAAAAGTTTCTTTTTATAGCACCAACATATTCCACAGCACTTTACAATCAAGTGGGGGCTTGTACAATTACATTATACGATTACATTCGATGACAACTTTAGAAAACAATAGAAATGTAACTGACGGCTAAAATTTCACTGACAGGTTTCTGATCATTACCAGGTTGCTTTCCAACCTCATCATTTTTCATGTTGTTTAATGTGTCATGTGTTTAATGCAACTGCTTAAAAGGATCCTGTCAGCATCCTGTTACATATGGATGTAGTGGTATGGCTGTATAAGTGCTTGTCCCACAATAAATCATTACCTTTTCTATAGAGATCCAATGTGCCTTTCAGATACAGGTCAGACTGGAAGAGTACTGCAGTGGCAATACACATGGAATCCGAATAATCAAAGCTTTTACACCAAAAATCTGGCATAACGCTGTGAAAAGTTGCACAAAGGCTGTGTACAATTTTGGCGACTTTTGGAGATTCACAACATTTTTTTCACCCAGATTCAACAAAGTGAATGGAGCTGGTGTGTGGTGACCCAACCCTTCCCTTGCTCAACAAATTAATGACGAGCGATGGCGTTCCTTATGCCACAAATCGTCCT
This sequence comes from Anomaloglossus baeobatrachus, assembly GCF_048569485.1. Taxonomy (NCBI): domain Eukaryota; kingdom Metazoa; phylum Chordata; class Amphibia; order Anura; family Aromobatidae; genus Anomaloglossus; species Anomaloglossus baeobatrachus. Next base: position 646,673,253 of record NC_134353.1, on the reverse strand, counting down.
CAAAAGTGGATTAAATGTGTTGTAAGGAGCAAGTCACTTTGCGCCTTGGCTGATTCATTTGAAGGCACCTTTCACTCCATCCTGACCCCTTTCACGCTGATAAATCAGGGCCATGGTCTGCTTCTTCAAGGTGCATCTACACGCGCCCTATGTCTGGTCTGTATATGGATTTATGCTAGATTTGTCATGACTAGCACATCCAATCTTTACAAAAAAAAGTTATGATTTTTATTAGAAAAGAAGCGCTTGTATGTTCATATGTAGAAACATGCTGACAAGTTCCATTTAGGAATATTCCACCTAGACGTAGATATATCTGGCCACCAAAGTGTACATCTCTGAGCTCATAAGGCTCTGTTGCGTGTAAGGATATATTCAGACTCTGTCCAGTGGTATTAGACAGCTAATGAGATCTGGGCACCTACTCTCCCCCCTGTCACTAATGAGAGGCTTCTGCATAGCATTGCTGGAGGACTTTCATCATGGTTATTGAACCATTCAAGAACCAGAATCTTCCTCACAGCAGCGCTGTCACAGTACACGTCCGGCACACCACCGTCATCCCTGAATCCTAATAAGACGCTTTATTTGCATTATCTTTTTATTCAACTAACAAGCATTTAAATGAGATAGTAGCGGCATACTTACTGCACGAGTCCAAAACGAGACCCTATTACAAATTCGTCCGTGTAGTACTAAAGCCTTTTCTATAAATGAACCATCCAAGAATAAGCTGACACCATTGTGTCACTACAATGCCAGATCATTGTAATAGTGACATTCCAGTTAACGTAGAGCCGAAGCTGGGTTTAACCACAAAAATGCCACAGTAGTTCCTGCTTCATGCCCCATTACAAAATCAATCTTGTGGCTTTTATTTTACATCGAGCACTCTTCATATTGTGCTTTACAAATTAACCTTCAGCGTCAAGATAAAAAGCTTTGGAGTATAGACAGTTACACCTCCAGGCTGGCAAGGAACCTCATTGATAGGAGGTGGCATTTAATCCAGTTTTCCTAATGCTTCTTTCATTCATTCGCTGGCATTCAGCTCTACGTAGAAGATATAAAATAGATTTCTAGACAGCGGAATACCAACACTTTGAGTTGAGGTTTATTCATATAATCAGCGAATAATGAATGGCACCGTAGACTTGGCAGCTGGTACAAAAGCAGACACAAAATATTCTAATGAAATTCATGAGTAAATAAAGCTTCCTTCCTACTATCATTATCTATATATATGGCTGAATTCAATTAAATGAGCTTAACATAACTATTAGAATCCGGATAATCCCAAGCATTATATTGCTTTTTATGTAGTTACGCTTCTCTATATTAAGTTCTATTGAACCCTATTAGGTGGGCAAAATATGTAGTATGATGTTACCAATGAAACCATGGAATTATACTTCCCAAAATTCCTCATTGTTTGCTGTTAACTCTAAAGGGTATAAATGGTCTGAGTGGTGAGAGGGAAAGCTGTCTAATAACGGTATGTGCTCACATTGCGTTTTTGTAGTGTTTTTCGTGAGGGTTTTTGCTGTGAAAAACTCAGCATTTTACTGTCCCTGCAAAGTGAATAAGATTTCTGAAATCTCATGCATATGTTGCTTATTATTTCCTTGCAAAATTGCGGTAGTTTCAGATGTGCAGTATGTCAATTTCTTCAGTGTTTTTGCACCATTTTTCGCTATTTCTAATGAAAACACATCATAAACGTAGCAAAAAATTGATGCAACATTTTTCCTGCCAAGAGAACCGTGTTTGATGCAGAAATGTCTATGTGCTTTAAAGGGAACCTGTCACCAGTTTTTTCACTATTAAAACAAAAGTATCACCTTCTGCAGCTCCTGGGCTGAATTCTATGAAGGTGCACCTTGTTGCTGATCCCCTTGCAGACCCCAAAAATAACATTATAAACTCTCACCGGGCTCTATTTCGGCTCCTGTCCCCCCTCCTGCCGCTGTTCGCCGTCCTTCTGTTCTGATTGACATGGAAGTCTTGCGCAGGCGCAGTTCGCTGTGCCCCTATCGCGGGCCGAGCATAAAAACAGTTTCCCGGATGTCGGTGATGTATTTGTGCAGGCGCGAAATTATGGGCGGGTACGAGGATGACACTGGTGAGGTCATGCACAGCGCCGACCATAATCTCGTGACTGCGCAAATACATCATCGGCGCGCGGGAAACTGTTTTTATGCTCGGCCCACGATAGGGTTACAGCGAACTGCGCCTGCGCGAGATTTCGCCAGCAGCGTGGATGATGACGGCGGCGGCGTCATCCATGTCAATCATGACAGTAGGACGGCGAACAGCGGCAGGAGGGGGGACAGGAGCCGAAATATAGCCCGCCCATCTGGCCAACACAATTAATTCATTTGCATAGGAAACGGTGAGAGTTTATAAAGTTCTTTTTGGGGTCTGCAAGAGGGGGTCAGCAACAAGGTGCACCTTCATAGAATGCAGCACAGGAGCTGCAGAAGGTGATACTTTTGTTTTAATAGTGAAAACACTGGTGACAGGTTCCCTTTAAACTCGGACAGACTCTCTGAGTTTGTTAAGCAGAATCCAGTTCAGGAAGCGCTGGCATTTTTAAAATGTTCCAAAAGAAACTAGGCATCTTCAAACTGTCTTTTTAGGCTCCCCATAGATTTTTTCATTTAGTTTGTGGCATCTTCCAAGCATAAAACACCAAAAGAATGGTTACGTCCTTTGTTTAACCACTTAGCATGTTTTGGAACCAAAAACGGTTAAATGTCAACATATGCTCAGCAAGTTGTTTTGATATAAAAATGTATATGTTCAATCTTTTGAGCATTTTTAGGTTGCTTTTTCAGGGGGTCTTCACAGCAGATCTGCCTGAAAAAGATGTTATGTGCACATACACAAAGGTTTTTAGGAGTTTTCTGAACAGGTACGCTTGAAAAAAACCCCATAAGATTCTTCCTATTCCTTTTTATTGAAAAGCCACTATGCTGTTCATAAGTAGAGCTATAAAAATGCCTTGGGGGAAAAGACGTGCATGCCACTTGTTGATACTGTGTCTAGTGATAGCGGTTGTTCCAAGCTAGGTACTGTCCAATCAAAAGGCTGCAAGAAACACTACAGGAAAACGTTTTCCAAAAGATTGAAAAACGCTTTCAAAACACTTCAGGAAGCAAATAAACCCCTACAAAACTCTCCATAGAACATCTCCTCTTGAAAAAAATCTGTGTGCACATAGCCAAAGGTGCATTTTAGTGATGAGCCATCCCACTCTATTTGGTGATCTGGATCACTTGGCTCAGCTCACCGAAAAAAGACAGCTCTTTTGGATCCCAAGCAGATTCCTGTTAAATATGTGTTCTGCACAAATGAACACATATGTTGGTTAAAATCACAGCAGCTAAAAACCTTTCCTTCCTACAGCTGACCAATGAAATGGGTGGGCAGAGTGTCATCTGCTGAACATCTTCATCTTGTCCCAGTGACAGCCATTCAGAGGCTGAAAGTGGCTCTCGCTGTGGTACCGGCTCCCATTGTTCCCAATGGGGTTCTTTGCACCAGAACATTCGTGAACGACCCATCAGTACATTTACATGAGCAGAGTTCTGCTGACAACGGGTTGATTGATTAAATAAGAGTCGATCGGTGATTGTTTATTTTCCCGTTTATACAGGCTGATACAAGCTGTATTGAGACACTTGATAATGCAATAATTCGGTCCCCATACAGTGTGCATATTGTCGGCAGCATATCCCATTTACAGGGTGTGATGTTCTGTCGACAACGATGATATTTGTCCAATCAGCTGACAATTGAGCTTTTTAGCAGGTTTGTTGGAATTTTTACAAGAACAAATGATTGGGAACCAACATTTATCTGATCACTTGTTTACTGATTGTTGGACTGTGTAAAAGAGCCTTATAGCTGACCAAACCGCAGCCAAATCTCCCAATCCCCCATACACATGCATGCAGGACTCATCCAAGTGTGCATGTGTTCTGAATGGGGAATAAGGGAGTAGCCTCCTACCAGATACCTTTAACATTGGCATATCATTTTGGGAACAACCAGAAAGGACATTGAATAAGAGCAGCCTGTGTAACATTTGATGGGTCACTTGATTCCACCAAAATAGTTTAGTTTAGCTGACATTAAAGTGATTGTCCAAGACTGAACAATTGATGACGGATAGGTGAACGATATGAAATCAACGGATATAGGCTCCGGCAGCTGCCAAAAGTAAGCAAGCTGCTGTCGACCAGTGCATTTTCACTTCCATTCCCTTGAATAGATGGTAAGTTGCAGTAACTGGCAACAGCTACTTTACAATGTGGAGAGCTGGGAAACCAGGTGTTGACTCCTATAGCTTTCATATCCCTGACCTATAGTGTGGATAGGTCATCAATTGCTCATATAAGCCCTTTAATCTAAGGCGTATGGGCAGCTTTGCTCTGAAAGCAGTTGTAGGATTCTTCGGGTGACCAGGTGACTGAAAACCCAACGCCATGACAGTTCATATGGCTGGTGTTGGTAATGGTCCTAGAACTACTTCCTGTCCTAGAAAAATTCATACACAACTGATTTGATTGATTTAGACATTTATGATAATGTAAAATGGTATACTCTTTCTGCTTTTGTTTGGAAACCTTTTCAGGTATTGAATAATTGATACAAATAAACACTCAGTGTTATAGTAAAATACTGATGACTGATGATGAATAATTCTATAAAACTAAATCCTTCCTAAAAGCCAGGTCTGATATCATGCAAAAAAATGAAAAGCATAGCGTGTCAGTTCTATTTACTCTGACATCATTTACAGTATCTCCCAATCAATATCCCGCAATGTGCGTTTCTGCTGCCTAGGAAACTAACGGGCTATCGTACAAGGTCTGGTTTTCCAAAGTTATCAGTAATGTAACACAGAATACTCTCTACTTCACATATGGCGCCCACAAAATCCATTCCCCTGTACACGTGACCGTGACTCTCACTCTTGTTCTCATTCCCCTAATGCAAGCGTGCCTCTTTTCTTTTCCTTTAATAAAATGTCAGCGTTCCACAGTATTTGTCCTTGAAAACAACTATTTAACAGATGAATGTTTAATTTTCAAAACCATGAAACGGACCCACTCTGAGACCTAAACGAATTGTGAATCATTTACGGGGCATTAAGTAAAACATAGCAGAGTCTAGAAATCAATGCAGCTATCTGTGCTGGGGTCCCCACGAGCCTGCTGTGTGATCTGATGTATCCATTTTATCATTTCTGCTCCTGATGTAACCCATCATTTAGCTCCTTGTTCAATTTCACACACACATTGCCGGATTCTTTACGCTACCTTGAAGGTAATTTGGTCTTCTAACCCAATTTCCATCTCTTTTATCATCTGCTGTCCTACTTTCTTTGGAAAGGAGAGCTTTGAAAGCTTCTATTCTGTATCATGTAAGATAATCTTTGCCATTTTATTTCACCATCAATAAAGTTTTCATAATTGTCACTATTTCTCTACAAACATGATCTGTTTAATATGCTTCATTACATAATATTTGCATGATGATTTACTGTAGTAGAATTAACCAAAGGCATTCATTTTTTTGTTAGCAATGGTGACGGACAAGCAATAATTGGATTTTACCTGTCTTTCAGTTGACCGCCTTAGGTTAAGCAGCACCTGATGAATTTGGTAACTGTCTACCCTCTATATTGGAACATTATACGGATTTAATCGAGTTTGGCATGGAGGAGGCATATAATGTGCCTACTGACATAACAGTCCTGACTATGACAACTAAACGGATACAGCAAGTAAGCCAAGGCGGCCGTTCTAATACCAAGGTATCATCATAAGGGTATGTACACACAATGGTTCTTTCAGATGGATTCCATTCCACCTGAAATAGTGCCATTGAAATGCTCAAAAGAAGGAACATGTGAATTTCTATCTAAAAAATAACTTGCTGTTCATATGTTCAGTCTTTTCAATGTCTTTTTACCACTTCAGATTTCTAAAGATGCCAAGCGGTAATAGAAGTGAGCTGACCATTCTTCAGGCGGTTTCTACTTTGAAGACTCCCACAACTTATAAAGAAATCAATGGGAAGGCTTGGAACAAGCATGGGCATCTTTTTAAGCTTTTTTTCCCCAGTGGTTAAACTTGAATAACCGCTGGCAGATCGTTGTTGAATGGAGTTTACAAAAAAAGTCGAGAAAACATCAATTTTAAAGACTTCACAAAAGCAATAGAAAAACATTACAAGAAACTTGTAATGGTCAAAATGTTGAAAATCTTCAAGGGAATGCCAAAAACAACAAAAACGTTAAAAAAGTCACATCAGGAAACAAAATGCCAGTGTTTCCTGAAGCGCCTTCCACTTGAACAACTCAGCGGGTTTGTCCACCTGAAAAAGACGTCGTGTACACATCCCCTAGAAATGTGAAGCCATTACCAAATAGATATTTTCTCATGTATTTTTCTGAAAATCATATACTGAATACTTTCCGCTCAGGCACATGGCACAGACACATGCATTTAATTTATGTACTGACACCAGTTGGTCAGTGCTAAAAAACAGAAGCGCTGATAGGGTTTTACCAGATAAGTACAGGTTAGTATATAGATAAATACACTCAACAAAAATGGTTGTGAAGGGTCACAACCACCGTAGATAGCATAGGATAATGGCGGCTGCCGCGGCCCCACGTGCAGAAGTCTTCAGTGTAGGAGGAGAAAAAGGGGTTAAACCCGCGCAATCCGCCAAATAAGATGTAGAGATGTTGATAGTTTAATCACTCTTTTATTCCATAGGTCTACGCGTTTCAATGTGCAGGGACCTCTTCCTCAGGACCAGAAAATCAACATTCCTCAAGTATGTTGATTTTCTGGTCCTGAGGAAGAGGTCCCTGCACCTTGAAACGCGTAGACCTATGGAATAAAAGAGTGATTAAACTATCAACATCTCTACATCTTATTTGGCGGATTGCGCGGGTTTAACCCCTTTTTCTCCTCCTACACTGAAGACCAGTTGGTCAGTGATTGACACATGTCCTGACCATTTAGTAACATTGTGAAGTACACTAGCGTAGATACTTGCTACATGCGTGAGACATTATTTTTTATATACTGTATGTATGTGTGTATATATATATATATATATATATATATATATATATATAAAAAAGTCACATGGCTGAGATAGACACTGAGCAGCCCTCATAGCATAAAGTATATGGGTATGTCCGCACTTTGCTTTTTACCTGCTTTTTACCTGCTTTTTTGCTGCTTTTTCAACTGCAGCATTTAATGCCAAAATGGATGTGTTCTGCTTTTCAAGCAAAGTCTATGGGAATTTGGGTTTCTTGTGCGCACTATGCTGTTCAAAATGCTGCCTTTTTGTGGCAGAAATTTGGGCAAAAACTCTACTTTTCAAAGAAGCAACATGTTAATTGTTTTTGCCATTTGCGTTTTGAACTACAAAGCAGAGTTTTTGCCCAAATTTCTGCCACAAAAAGGCAGCATTTTGAACAGCATAGTGTGAACAAGAAACCCAAATTCCCATAGACTAAGCTTGAAAAGCAGAACACATCCATTTTGGCATTAAACGTTGCAGTTGAAAAAGCACCAAAAAATCAGGTAAAAAGCAAAGTGCGGACATAGCCTAAGACTTTAGAGAATCAGTGTAACCTCAGAAATATCACAGAACTGGACGACTCCTTTGCTTTTCTAGTGATTCAGTCCCTTAGCTCAGGAACTGTTGCAGTAAATGCTCAGATCTGAAGCAGGACAGGAGGTGATCTCTGAGAAATCTGTAGATCCTTACAAACTTCAGCATTGATCTGGCTTCCCCATCAGCAGCACACTCCTCATATCCTTGCCCTATCCTTGTGGCTTTCATACCTTTTATTTATATAGCTCCGACATATTCCAAATACTTTAGAATGAAGCAGAGAAAACAACAACTAAAGTCAGGGAACAAAGCAACAAAATGTAATGTAGACACTGCAGGAACCTACAATCTAATTACACTTCATTCCCATTACAAGTCAGTTCTATGTAGGACATAACCTAATCAATTGCCATTCTATGAAATACAATCCACAGCCCAAATGAATCATCTTCCCTCCAACAGCACAGAGCTTCATTAGTTACAACACCTCTTCCCCACTCCCTTCTCACCAGTTAGGAGCTGCCAGCCCTTGTCCTCCCAGCATCAGCTTGGTCCCTCTCACACCAGCTAGGTAATAGATCTCAGTCAAATGCTTTTCTTTCTCCTTCCCTCTCTTCCGAGATTGCCTCCAGGTTGCCTCTAAACTGAATCTTCAAAGCCGAGAGTCCCTCCCTAATCCTCATCCCTCCTTCTGCCTTCCTAAACCTTCTCGCTCACATTTCTCTGGGTGGCAACTCTTTTCCTTTTTTGTATGTCTCTTAATGTTGATTGTATGTCTCAGTTTATGTGTCCCTAACAGTCTCTTTGTCTCCCTTCCCTTCCTTGCTTTGCCAGCCCCCCTTCCCTTTCAGAGCTAATTAGTTGTCATTAGCAGAGTTTATTAGTATTTTCCATCTTTGTTTCTTGTTGTCTGATGTCTGACCCACCCTGTGGTTTCCTGTGTATTTTTTAACTCTTCCATACTGTGCCGTCCTAGAGAACACTCTGATATTCCAGGTTTAATCCTTTGCAATCAAGGCTTGGTTGACATACCTCCATCGCATTTTGAGATCCAATCTGGTATTTCTGTGCTGACAGACGCCTTCTTCCTGTCTCACATCACAATCTATTCCAGTGCTGACTGATACCCTCATCCTGCCGAGCACTTTCTACGCTATCTGCTTGTAAACAGATCATTTGCACTAATTGTACTTTTCTTCTTTTCCAAATATATTTTGCACTAAGTAAAGTTTTATCAACATTTCAGCACATAGTATGTGACCTTATTGAGCAAGGAAAGCTTCATGTGCATACATTCAAACTTATTCATAGGTCCTTATTACTGATGAGCGAGCACTACCATGCTCGGTAGTTGTAAAGAGCAGTTGGACACTTGGACGGGCTTGGCTCGTGTACCGAGTATAATGGAAGTCAAAGGGAAATTCGGGCCGATCTTCCAGAATAATGCTCGCATCTGCCATTGACTTCTATAAGGGTGCGTGTCCATGATCAGTGTTTGCAGCGTTTTGGATGCAGCGTATTTTCACTGCGTCCAAAACACTGCATTGTACAGTACAAGCACAGTGGATGGAATTTCTAGAAATGCCATGCCCACAGTGCGTATACGACCCGCAGCGAAAACTGACCTACGGTGCACCTTTCTGATCCGCAAGCATGTCAATTCTTTGCAGTAAGTCGCAAGCGTCCTCCGTAGGGACAACACAAGCGAGAGACCGCAGTGCCCCGAACCCTGATAGAGGGCATGAGCAGCTGTGGTCTCCTGCGTAGAAGACACACGGCCCCGCAGGTCAGGACCCGCCATGTCCAAGACGCACTGGATCCTGATTGTTAACACGTAACCTTGTACTCGGCACACAAGACGAGTTCGTGCAAGTGTGCGACTACTCGTTACGAGCTCCGAGCACCCGAGCATGATAGTGTTCGCTCATCACTAGTCCTTGTTGACCCAACTAAGGCCAAAAAGTGTCCTTTTGGCCTCCCTTGGTCTGGTGTGTGCCATCGCATGATTTTATTTTTCATTGTATAGGAAAGCGCAGTATTTTTTCTCCAGGTATATCAATCTTGATTTCTGTCAGTCTGACACGAGTTCTAGAGCTGACTACAACTAAGCATTGCCAAAGCAAAATACAAAAGTACAAGCAATAATTATATTGTTTTGTCAGCACACAATGTCAGCGGATGTGCTACAGCTGGTATGGCAGAACACTGTGTCAGAATGCCCAATGACGCCAGTCATGTAATGCCATTAAAGAAAAAAAAAAATCTGTTTGCCAGTAAAACTGGTTATGACAAGACCTTTTTCTAGCAAGGAAAGAGTTAAGAGGCCATTTTTAAAGAGCAACGCAGCTAAGTCTGTCTGGTAATGGGCTTCCGAGTAATTAAGGTGTGATACTGTGCAGGCCCCTCAATAGGAATCCATAATTATCTTCCTATCTGTGGCATTTGATTTTGTTTTAATTAGATGTCGTGAAAAGCAGAAGACATGAAGGCAGAGAGTATACCACAGAGAGAGGGAAAGCAGAGACTCAGACAGGTAAGAGGAGGATGAGATGGAAGCATAGGTATAACATGGATGATTAGACCGACAAGAGTGCTGAGGACTTGAATTGCTCCCAGTATATTTTAATGGCTGACAAAAATAAAATAAGTGATGTTACGATGCAAGCTTTCGATGTTTGCAATCTCATTTATTATATCTGTTAGCCATGAAAAGGAGTCATATCTACTAGATTATTATTTTGTTTCTCAATCTTTTCTCTACTGGCTAACACAGTACCAAAAGCTTTTTTCTGGGAACTTCAGAGTCAGGCATGAGCCTGGGATGGAGATGAAGCACACAGGCAGAGGTGCGAGCTGATGACTACAGGCGTGTAGGGAAGAGACAGTCGTGGCACAGCGCCACAAGATGCAGCCAATTTATCTGCTGATTTTTAATTACCAGATTCATTTGGAAATGAGCCCAGAGGAGAATAGAAGCAGCTCCGTCTTCCTGCTATCTCCCTCTCATTCTCTCCTCAGTTTCTTCCATCCACCGTCTTGTCTCATCTCGCCTGTCCACTGTTCCCAGAACTATTTGCACTTGAGTTTGTCTGTTTGCCTGTCTCCATTACATGTCTGAAGGGCCTTCTCTGTCCTATTTCCTCTTCCCCAATCCCTGCCTCCTTCTATTTGTTAGGTCGGGTAATTTTACTATTACCTGTCATGGAGAATAAGACTATTCTTCACTCTTCACCATCTCTCTCCAGGTTTCCAGGTTTTCAGTCTCACCTACGCATGACGGAAGGAGTCAGCCAGGATTCAGAACTTTACGTGAGGGTGTCAGAAAAATCATCTGCTCTACACCTGAGAGGCAGAGGCCTATGGAATGAGGTAAAACCAGTCACTGCTTTAGAGAAGACAGACTATAGCGCCTCTCTGGTATCTATTTTTAACCCTTTGTCAGACAAAAAGAATTCATGAAAAGGTCAGCAGTTGTGGTGAGGCAACAAGGAACTATGAGTGTTGGGTTACCACAGATTACAGGAGAAGCTGCTTCAATGATGAAGAGGTTGTTGTTGTGCGGAGTTAACTCTTCTCAATCTGCAGCGCACCTTGAAGATGCAAGAGGATTTTTTTCCAAACCATATAGAAAAGTGTATTACCTTTAAGCCTTTTAACCGACCGAGTATCAATTGTAAAGAAATGAAGCATTGGCTGGTTTTGGTCACTGATAAATTACAATGTGACGTTGTTTTGGAAACATTAGGATGACACATGACTGACAGAATTTAATTATATGTCTTTTTGTTTTTCTTTAATGTCACAAAACATTTCGTATTATTTACATGTTCCTTCCATGCCCACAATATAAAGAAATAGATAAAAAAGATTAAATTCTAGTTATTAACCTGTTAAATGGCTTAATTTAGAATAGTGTAGAATTGTAGGAGAGCAAAATATTAATAATTCCTGGACGATGATTATTGTATCCTGAAGATAATGTACATGTTTGTATTCTGCTCTGAAGACATTCAATATATCACATACCATGAAAACATTAAACATAGAGACATATATCACTCTATGGTCTTCACATTACAGTATATGTCATTAGTTTTTTGGAAGGTAGCCATGCACCTAAGAAAGCTGTGGACTGAGTATTCATTTGTCCAACAACTATTCCTTCTGAACACCCATACACCTGCATACTTGGCATGTGTTCTTAAAGGGAACCTGTCATGTGAAAAAAACAAAAAATAAACGCTATTAAACTGCAGATATGGCATTAATTTCCAGGTTATTAGCATGTTGAACCTGCCAGGTGCACACACTTAGAACTTTGCTGCCGGGAGGAAATTAACTTTATTCCTCTCGGCAGCTTTGGGCTGCCAGTCATAGGGGTGTTGCCAGCACTGGTTCAGTCACTCCTCAGAGTATAGTGAGTGACAGCTGTAACTGCTCCCCCAATACTGACTGACATTAAAGCTCATTGCTGGGAGGAATGAAGTCCATTTCCTCCCAGCAGTAGGGCTCTAACTGCCGGTACCAGGCAGGTTAAAAACGCTATTAACGTGCAGATTAACTCATCTGCTGGTTAATAGCGTTGATTACGTGAGAGGTTCCCTTTAATAGGCAGAGGAGAATAAGCAGCTGCCACCTCTGGTGGTGGCTTATCTCCCCGTGAAAACAAAATATCATGCATGTTGATATCCAACATACCCTGCTCATCTTTTAACCAGCATGTGTCATTGGCGGAGAGTTGAGACAAACTAATACACATTAGGTATTCAGTAGGTCCCAATGAAATTGAAAGGTTCTATTGGCATTCATCTAAGGCCCCCTTCACACGTCCGTGATACACGTGCGTGTTTGGTCCATTTCTGTATATACCGGAGACACGGCCAAACGTGCACCAATGTTATTTAATGTTTGAGGACACATGTGCGTTTTTTATTAAGGTCCGTGGGTCCGTGTGCGTGCTACGTTTGTGTCTCCGTTTTGCACGGATGCATGTCCATTTTCAGCACGCAACACGCAGCACGGACCCAATTAAAGTCAATGGGTCTGTGCGCACATCCGAGTGACACGGACGCATCTCTATTTGCTCCCTGTACGTTTTGTGCTTTTTTCATGTGATGTCGGTCTTTTTTCTTTTTCTGTTTCGTTCTCTCCTTCAGTCCGTCGGTCGGTGGGTTTCTCTCTGTGTCTGTCGGTCGGTCTCTCTGTCTTATCTGTCCCTCTCGCTGTCTGTCGGTCAGTTCCCCCCCCCCCGTCTCCCATACTCACCGTTCCCCGATCTCCGGCGCGGCGCTTCACGGCTGTTCTCTAAACTCCGGCGGCTTTTCCTCTTTTGAAAAAGCCGGCCGCTCATTAAACAATCTCGTATTCCCTCCCTGCTTTCCCCGCCCACCGGCAAATATGATTTGTTGCAGTGAGACACGCCCACACGCTGAGTGACAGCTGTCTAACTGCAACCAATCACAGTTGCCGGTGGGCGTGTCACTATGGAGCAGAGAAATAAATAAATAAATAATTAAAAAAAATGGCGTGCGGTCCCCCCCAATTTTAATACCAGCCAGATAAAGCCATACGGCTGAAGGCTGGTATTCTCAGGATGGGGAGCTCCACGTTATGGGGAGCCCCCCAGCCTAACAATATCAGTCAGCAGCCGCCCAGAATTGCCGCATACATTAGATGCGACAGTTCTGGAACTGTACCCGGCTCTTCCCGATTTGCCCTGGTGCGTTGGCAAATCGGGGTAATAAGGAGTTAATGGCAGCCCATAGCTGCCACTAAATCCTAGATTAATCATGTCAGGCGTCTCCCCGAGATACCTTCCATGATTAATCTGTAAGTTACAGTAAATAAACACACACACCCGAAAAAATCATTTATTAGAAATAAAAAACACTAACAAATTCCCTGGTTCACCAATTTAATAAGCCCCAAAAAGCCCTCCATGTCCAGCGTAATCCAGGATGGTCCAGCGTTGCTTCCAGCTCTGCTGCATGGAGGTGACCGGAGCTGCAGAATACACCGCCGCTCCTGTCACCTCCACACAGCAAATGAGGTGAGTAGCACGATCAGCTGAGCTGTCACTGAGGTTAATCGCGACACCGCTGTATCGAGTGACAGCGGGTAACTTCAGTGACAGCTCAGCTGATCGCGCAGCTGTCTTCATTTACTGTGTGGAGCTGACAGGAGCGGCGGTGTCTGCTGCAGCTCCGGTCACATTCATGCAGCAGAGCTGGAAGCGACGCTGGACCATCCTGGATTACGCCGGACATGGAGGGCGCAAAAATCTGTCTTCTAGGAGCTACGCAAGGTTCACGGCAGCCAGCCATATATAGACAAGAAGCAAGCAGGGAAAGGATCCAGCTCAGACTCCAAGGATTTGAATAAAAGGCATTTTTTTACTTCATCTACCATCTGTCAGTGTTATCAGCCGGTGTCATTATACCTTTTTGGATAAATTCTTTTTAACAAAGTTGAAATAAAGAAATGCCTTTTATTCAAATCCTTGGAGTCTAAGCTGGATCCTTCCCCTGCTTGTTTCACTCAATCTGAGGGATTGAGAGAAGGGACACCACTCTGCTCCCGGGACTTGTCATAGGAAGAGAACTATAGAGCCAAGATTTAGTGGACCATGAGTGACCTGGGGGTTTGAGCCTGCCTGAGGCCGAAAGAACAAGGGCTGATACCCAAATACTAAAGAGACTGGATGGTGGAAGATGGACACCTGGTAGAACAAGGAAGGCCATTCAAAAAGGGTAAGCAGGTGACATTTTTGAAAGTTGAAGGAAGTATCAAATACAAAGCAGCTTTGTTTAAAAATCACTGTGACATAAATTTAAATAAAATTAAAATAAACAGTTATAAGATATAAAAATTTTAAAAAATATATAAGGTGTATATGTAGACCGCCTACATATAAACCTTATATATTTTTTAAAATTTTATAACTGTTCATTTTAATTTTATTTAAATACAAACTATCTGTCACCCTAAATACCAGGTTTTGCAATATATCTGTATCTATGATAATATCGTTCTTTTGAAATGACTAAGATCCCGCCAATTTTTTTCTATGAGGGAGGATCCATGACATCTATTCCTATGCACATACAAATACCGGCTTATCTCTTCTGACTGTATTACCCTGTCATTTGATATTTGTCCTGAAGAAGGGGGCTGTGACCCTTGAAACACATAGACTTGTATCTTCTGTTTGAATAAAAAGACATGGATTATTAATATCTGCCTTCTGGAATGGGGATGAGCGCGGCATGACACTCGTTTTTTCCTGAACAACTTCGAGGCTGGTTTTCATATGAGCACCGCCATAGTGGGCACAGGGGTCTTTAGCAGACCTCCGGCTACTATAGGAACCCGTTTATACCTAGCAATCCAGTTGAGGGAAAAGAACTAATATGCTGTAAATGCCGCTGTCAGAGATTTACAGCAGGATTTAAGGAGTTAGCAGTGAGCTGCTGTTGGAGGCAAATGATGACAATAATAGTATACATCCATTATCTGCCAGCAATGTGCAGGCTCACCTTCTGAGCCTGTTTCAAAGAGAGGAGGAACCCAACATTTGATGTATCACTACATCACATGTCAAGAAAGAGTAAAATTTGATCTCCAGCATTACCTCATCCTAACAGTTATTTACCCTAGTGTATGATATATTCTTATTTCATAATGTTGAATATTTTTCTACCATAATTCTGTAAAGTACATTTAAATAAATGGAAATGTATACAGCTGATATGCAGGAAATAATCTGCACAGGCACAGCTACAGTATACTGTATGGGGGATAAATTGCAGATGTTTAAATAAGATGAGGAGGTGATTTCAGACTATCCCAGATGTCCATTAGACAGTGACAATGAGCTGTCATTTTTGCGCCCTTTCATTTCTCTAATGCCCACAATGGGCAGAGATTTCTTTGGAGCTGCACCACAGTCCGCCATCTTAGAGCATATGCTCAGTGCTATCTTTAACCACACCAATGCCAGTCGCCATCTATAATTTTCCAGAACACTCAGATCTTCTGACGGCAAGGTTTGATCTGGCCAACTACTCCAAGTATAGAGTGCCATGGGGTGGTAATCGTGGGTGAGGTATTGACTCCAGACGCCCCGTCATACACCATGGAAAAGCTAGTCCTGGTTAAGTGTATGGGCTTGTGTCATGTGGGCTCTAAACCCGTACTGGCTGCATATTGCCACTGACTTCGGCTGGCCAGCACCCGATGGCGACTTGTTCTCACAAGGAGACCAACAGTTTGTTTCAAACAACAACTCTTTACTCAACAGTTAAGTCTCTGCATCAACTTTTTTACTGGGCATATTAAGACATAGTCCTAGTTCTCCCTGGGTTGTTTCAGATCTTACTGGTCCTGTAAGTTCCAGCACAACCCAGCACAGCTTTACAATACAACTTGTGAGAGTCAATTACCTTTGCAGTGGCTCCACATCTAGTCTCCTTACAGTGGTGAGTATCATGGGTCCCATCACCATGCTCAGAGTAGTGCCTGCGCTCTCAGATGCTTGGGAAGAATCTGCTCTGATAAGCCGACTTCAGTCACGCCAGTTGGGATAAACTTGTTAGCTCGATGGCTAATGGACCTAGTAACTAGAATCCTGTCCTCCGGCTTCTACTGCTGTTCAGTACGAGGATTGGTCTCTCATTTCACTCAACTGTCAAGGTTCACAATATCTCATCTCCGGGCTCTTTCTTTCCATTACAGCCACAAGTACCCCATTATATGCAACCTACATGATCTATAGACTCTCTGTTCATAACTGTCAGTAATTATATCTTTAATCTCCTCTCCAAACGTAAATGAACTGACTCTTATAGAATGAACCATCTCTTACCTGATCAGCAAACCCCATCTATTGTGGGCTAGTCCCAACACTTAACTGTTGAATACCCTATGGTTTGGTAACTTCCTGCACAAGTTGTATGCCATACTTCACATTACACATTATCGACACCACATTTCCAAGTTACACTATACATTACACAGGAACGCATTAAATACATCAAAGTGCATTATAATCCACACATTATCATCAGTTCACATAACATATATACACAAAAGATGCAAGACATTATTCACATGACACTACACGACACGATTTGTGTCTTCAGGGGCAGGAACATGACAGCAATATTTCAACACTCTTACATAACTGCAGACTTGTCGTTTCAGAATGGACAACCCTTTTAATGAATAAACACATAATACATAGTATGTTATCCAAAAATTAGTTCCTAGAGAATGCCTTCTTAACAATACTCCTGAGTGAAAATTAAGATGCATTGGCATAGCTGTGCCACGAATAGGTGTAGAGTTGCTCTCTGAATATTAACTGGTGGCACAGCAGCTGAACTACTGACAGCCTCAGGGTCTTCTGTAATGGTGGAAAATGCAATAAAAATGTATTTTACTTCATAAACAGAGTAGGTAGTGAAGAGCGGAAGGTTATTCCTTAGCTCTGGGGGCTACAGTGGTGAATGGAGAAATATGTGAGTTCATGTATATGTATTATATTCATGTCAATAGGCAAAGTGCAGTTTTCCTGGATTAGACTGGGTTACGCCAGCTGAAAGTGGCTGTGTATAGGCGGATGTACAGTTTATGCAGCGGTACAAACTAGAGGATTATGCTGCACATAGCATATTATGGAGTTGTTTAACTAGCATCTAGTTAGTATAATGTTAGCTTTTCAATGATATCATGCAGAATTATGGAGAGATTTAGGCGGTGTTCACATGGTGCGCTCATAGCATTACAGCCTTTCATCTCTGTTTCCTCCGGCCGAGTACAGACTGTTCCGAATTTTATTGCACCCAGTTGGCTTATAGAAGGAGACCTGTAGGGAAATGGAATTCCCTCCATTGTTCTCCAGTCTCCTGTTGTACTGCCCATCTAGCTAGGAAGACCTATTTTCTATGGGAGCAGTTTCATTATTATATTCTGTAAACTTGGTGTAAAATATATAGTAATTCTTGTAACAGCCACAAGCCTGCAACATGCTGATAATCGATGCCTACCTCTGGCAGCTGAAGAAGGCTGGATTGGCTGTGATAAAAGCGCACAATAAAATAATTTTCGTTCTGCGAAATGAAATCTTGTCATATTGCTGAAGAAGCGAAAACGTGTCACTCCAAGGCTGGCTTTAAGATCATATCCAAGTCACCTGTATGTGCTGAGTAGGAATAAAATATGTATCACCATGTTACTTGATTTGTACATTCTGTAGTACCTGATCTAACTAGTACATGTCATTTCGTCACGCCAGTCTAAACTGCACAAAAGCTCTGCGCCACCTCTGTCCCTGACTTTCCTCTTTCATTCCATTCACCATGGGAGTTTGCTTTTCTATTCTTTCACTGCTGGAATTGTCACTAATTAAAGTCCCTCCACACATGGAGGCCTGAAAAGTTTCCCAGAATACTTTGCTAGACTCCATTTGCTAATGAATATAGGAGCAGCGGTAACTGTATGGTGCAGGGACAGGAGAGGGCACAGTGAGTGCTATGGTGTACTGTAGGTGGGTGGAGGTGAACTCTTAGTAAGGGAGGGTCGTGACGGGAGACACGTTGAATATTCTATTTTTGACGTCCAACATTGCAAGTGATTCGGTGTTAAACACTTCCATTGTTCCTGAAATGTGGTGCATTTCTTTTAGCATTCAACACTTGATTTTATTAATTTAATTGATAAAATGGCTATACAAAGATTGCGGCATGGTGTTTGTAGGATTATAATTGTGAATTATTTTTTAGATTGACTACATGCAGACATCCAATAAAAGTTGGAGTCATGCAGAACAGCATAACCTTATCACTGTAGGTGGCACCCATAAGCCACTGTTGGTGGTCACCTGCAGATTTTGTAGCATGGCCAAAATGAAATCGGATAAATTTAGTTTCAGTTATTTTTGCTAGTCATTGTGAGGTCATAAACAGGTATGTCTCAGGTTCTGCTTTTTAAAGTCATGTTTGTTAGGTCAACTTTAATTTTAGAAAAAGTTTAGAAAATTTATCAAGGCAAATAGTTTAGTGTTTCACAATAATCAACCAATAATCAATAATTACAACTGTGCTATTTTGAAGGATTAGATAAAAAAAAATAACCAACTATGCTATCATGAAGGATCAGGTAGAAAATGAACCACCATCTTACCAGGGAGGTTCACATAGAACAGGGGTGCACCACCTTTTTTAATCCAGAGGCCAAATGGTGTGATTCAAGCGGTTCTTACAGATTCTACTGAACTCGATGTTAAAATCATATCCGATTGGCAGAACTGGCAAGAATAAGATGGGACACCTCCTGCACTCTCCTGCAGCTGTACTTACTCTCCTAACTAGGCCCTATACAGTCTCCTCAACTGTTGCCAAGCAGGAACCTGTGACTCTGAGGAGGTAGGTGGGAGATGCTAGCCCCACTGCTGCACTAATACGACACTAGGGTAGGAAAGAGAAACAGGGGAGACAATAACAAATGGGATAAAGTTCAACTCCAAGAGAATTCCTCAGCAGAACCTTCCACCAAGGCGGTCAAAATACAACTGGATTGTATAATCATTGCTGGGAAACACAACTACTTAAACCTAAAAGGGCGTGGCTGCAAAGCAGCTGCTGCTGACATACCCTGCAATGAGCTGCTGGCAACAACACTGACATTAACTCATTAAACACCAAAAGAAAGGAAACTTCGTTTAAATTTAGAGTCCCAGATGGAAATGACAGGCTCCAGGCCTAAAGCTGTCACTAATCTCTAAGGCCCTCTTCACACGCACGTGCCTCCGCTACATGCTAGGTCCATTCCCGCATGTACCAGAGACACGGGCACACGTATACCCATTAAAATCAATGGGTATATGTGCACGCACGTTTTCAGCCATTGGCCCATGCCTCCGTGTGGAGCAGACGTGTGCCCGTGTGCTCCATACGGAGACATGTCCGTTTTTTTCCGGCACCACGGGTGTCACGTGGCCCGTACCACACGGGTGTAGTGTGGATGCGGTCCCACGTGACACGCGCCGGAGAAACACACGTGTCATTGTAAAAATAAAAAAAACACATACTCACCTCCACCAGCCCTGCAGTCTCTGCCGCGGCTGTCACCTGCATCCGTCCCCCAGTGAATTTGAACAACGCATCTTCTTCACTGGGGGCCGGAAGCAGCATCAGCGGGGCGTGGCCTGTGCCGGACACTGTCATTCAGCACCACAGACAGCTCCGTAAGAATCAGGTAAGGCAGGACTTTCCGTTCTCCATGTGTTATTACTAGTGATGAGCGAGCATGCTTGTCACTACTCGGTACTCGCACGAGTATCACTGTACTCGGGCTGCTCGGCGGGGACCGAGTAATCTCGCGATACTCGTGCTTTACTCGTGGTCTTCATTTCTGCATGTTGGCGCTCTTTTGAGAGCCAGCCCTCATGCAGGGATTGGCTGGCAGACCACTGCAATGCCACAGCCCTGTTAGTTGTGGAATTGCAGTGATTGGCCGGCCTGCACAGCGTCACCGAGCCTTTATATCGGCCGGCGCGCTGTGCTCTGCTCACAGCTATTCTGACAGTGAGTGTAGGGAGAGTGTCGCTGATTCAGGGAAAGCTTTGCGGCCCTTTATAGCTTTTTCAGTTGCAGGGCTGCAAACAGTGTGACCAAAAGTCCTTCTCAGGACTATTCTAGTTGTATACAGGCAGGCAGGGTATAGCCAGGTCGGAGTACAGTAGCAGAGTCCTTCTCAGGACTATTGTTGCTATATACAGGCAGGGTATAGCCAGGTCTGAATACAGGCTAGTGACCAAAAGAGTCCTTGTCAGGACTATTGTAGCAGTATACAGGCAGGCAGGCAGGCAGGGTAGTGGTGACCGTATACCAGCCTTCATATCTGGGGCTGGTGTACACAGTGTAAAACAGTCCAGATAGTGTCTGACTTGTCTGTACTGTAATTGTCGCTCCCCAAAAAAACCTGTTAGTAGGTTATTATTGCGTCCGTGCTTGGTTTTTAAAACCGCACGTGTGTGCCTGTTGGTGGCAGCGTACAGGTGCACTGGTGTGCGTTTACCAAACTATTATATAACGCACAAGTGTAGTGTATAATACACGTCAGTCAGCAGTGGCTGATAGTGTCAGAGTTCTTAATTTTTGCTCCTAAAACCTGTGTTAGGTTATTATTGCGTCCGTGCTTGGTTTTTAAAACCGCACGTGTGTGCCTGTTGGTGGCAGCGTACAGGTGCACTGGTGTGCGTTTACCAAACTATTATATAACGCACAAGTGTAGTGTATAATACACGTCAGTCAGCAGTGGCTGATAGTGTCAGAGTTCTTAATTTTTGCTCCTAAAACCTGTGTTAGGTTATTATTGCGTCCGTGCTTGGTTTTTAAAACCGCACGTGTGTGCCTGTTGGTGGCAGCGTACAGGTGCACTGGTGTGCGTTTACCAAACTATTATATAACGCACAAGTGTAGTGTATAATACACGTCAGTCAGCAGTGGCTGATAGTGTCAGAGTTCTTAATTTTTGCTCCTAAAACCTGTGTTAGGTTATTATTGCGTCCGTGCTTGGTTTTTAAAACCGCACGTGTGTGCCTGTTGGTGGCAGCGTACAGGTGCACTGGTGTGCGTTTACCAAACTATTATATAACGCACAAGTGTAGTGTATAATACACGTCAGTCAGCAGTGGCTGATAGTGTCAGAGTTCTTAATTTTTGCTCCTAAAACCTGTGTTAGGTTATTATTGCGTCCGTGCTTGGTTTTTAAAACCGCACGTGTGTGCCTGTTGGTGGCAGCGTACAGGTGCACTGGTGTGCGTTTACCAAACTATTATATAACGCACAAGTGTAGTGTATAATACACGTCAGTCAGCAGTGGCTGATAGTGTCAGAGTTCTTAATTTTTGCTCCTAAAACCTGTGTTAGGTTATTATTGCGTCCGTGCTTGGTTTTTAAAACCGCACGTGTGTGCCTGTTGGTGGCAGCGTACAGGTGCACTGGTGTGCGTTTACCAAACTATTATATAACGCACAAGTGTAGTGTATAATACACGTCAGTCAGCAGTGGCTGATAGTGTCAGAGTTCTTAATTTTTGCTCCTAAAACCTGTGTTAGGTTATTATTGCGTCCGTGCTTGGTTTTTAAAACCGCACGTGTGTGCCTGTTGGTGGCAGCGTACAGGTGCACTGGTGTGCGTTTACCAAACTATTATATAACGCACAAGTGTAGTGTATAATACACGTCAGTCAGCAGTGGCTGATAGTGTCAGAGTTCTTAATTTTTGCTCCTAAAACCTGTGTTAGGTTATTATTGCGTCCGTGCTTGGTTTTTAAAACCGCACGTGTGTGCCTGTTGGTGGCAGCGTACAGGTGCACTGGTGTGCGTTTACCAAACTATTATATAACGCACAAGTGTAGTGTATAATACACGTCAGTCAGCAGTGGCTGATAGTGTCAGAGTTCTTAATTTTTGCTCCTAAAACCTGTGTTAGGTTATTATTGCGTCCGTGCTTGGTTTTTAAAACCGCACGTGTGTGCCTGTTGGTGGCAGCGTACAGGTGCACTGGTGTGCGTTTACCAAACTATTATATAACGCACAAGTGTAGTGTATAATACACGTCAGTCAGCAGTGGCTGATAGTGTCAGAGTTCTTAATTTTTGCTCCTAAAACCTGTGTTAGGTTATTATTGCGTCCGTGCTTGGTTTTTAAAACCGCACGTGTGTGCCTGTTGGTGGCAGCGTACAGGTGCACTGGTGTGCGTTTACCAAACTATTATATAACGCACAAGTGTAGTGTATAATACACGTCAGTCAGCAGTGGCTGATAGTGTCAGAGTTCTTAATTTTTGCTCCTAAAACCTGTGTTAGGTTATTATTGCGTCCGTGCTTGGTTTTTAAAACCGCACGTGTGTGCCTGTTGGTGGCAGCGTACAGGTGCACTGGTGTGCAATTTCCAGAAACTTTGATATAACGCACAAGTAGTGAATATACACGTCAGCAGTGCACAGCATTGCAAAATGCGCAAGGGCATTGGCAAGGAACAAGGAAGTGGACGTGATGGTGGTGCAGGCAGAGGCCGAGGTCGTGGGCAAGCTCTAATTTCGCCACAACAAAGGGCCACATCTAGTCGCTCGCACGTCCTGTCCCAAATTCTTGGGGACCGCAGCAGTACACCGCTCTTGAACCAAGACCAGTGTCAACAGGTTGTTAGTTGGATAGCGGATAATGCTTCCAGTCAGATTGGCACCACCACAAACACTCTGTCTTCCACACGGTCAAGTGTCAGTAGCCGTGATACTGCACCGCACATTTCTGAACCTGATCCTCCTTCCTACCACCAGGCTGAGTACACGTCCTCCTCGGACATTAATGATCCCACACTTGGACACTCGGAAGAGCTGTTCACGTTTCCATTCACACATTCTGGCCTCTCGCCAGCTCATATTGAAGTGGGTCATGAGGAGATCGTCTGTACAGATAGCCAAATATTTGAGCAGCCACGTTCTCACGAAGTTGGCAACGTGTCTCAACAAGTGGTGGACGATGATGAGACACAATTGTCAGCAAGTCAGGAGGAGGAGCAGGGTGCGGAAGAGGAAGACGACGTGGTGGATGATCCAGTAACTGACCCAACCTGGCAGGAGGATATGCAGAGCGAGGACAGCAGTGCACAGGGGGAGGGAGGCGTAGCATCACAACAGGCAGTAAGAAGCAGGGTGGTGGTCCCAGGCAGAAGTCAGGCAACCGTTCCCCGTAACAACACGACGACACAAGGTGCCTGTACAAATGTTAGGTCTTCACGAGTCTGGCAGTTTTTTAAGTTGGATCCAGATGATTCAAAAAAGGCCATTTGCAACACCTGCCGTGCCAGCATCAGCAGGGGTACCAAAACTAGCAGCCTGACCACCACCAGCATGATCAGGCACATGTCAGCCAAGCACCCGACTTTGTGGGAAGTACAACAGAGTCGAGGAGCAGTGCTTGCTGATGTCACTGCTACGTCTTCGCTGGTTGTGCATGCGAGCCAATCCTCTGTCCATGCTGCCTGCGAACAAGCCTCCTCCACTCCTGCACCTGCAGTTGCCTACGCAGAAAGAACACCATCATCAAGCACGTCCTTGTCCCAGCGCAGCGTTCAGTTATCCATTCAGCAAACCTTTGAACGCAGGCGCAAATACACTGCCAACACCCCACATGCCACAGTTCTAAATGCTAACATTTCGCGACTGCTTGCGCTGGAAATGTTGCCTTTTAGGCTGGTGGAGACAGAAGCATTCCGTGACCTGATGGCGGCAGCTGTCCCACGTTACTCGGTCCCCAGCCGCCACTATTTCTCCCGGTGTGCCGTCCCCGCGTTGCATAACCACGTGTCACAAAACATCACACGTGCCCTGAACAACGCTGTTTCACCCAAAGTCCACCTAACCACAGACACGTGGACAAGTGCTTGTGGGCAAGGCCGCTACATCTCGTTGACGGCACACTGGGTTAATATTGTGGAAGCTGGGACCCAGTCTGAGCGAGGGACGGAACACGTCCTTCCCACACCAAGGTTTGCAGGCCCTACCTCAGTCAGTGTTTCACCCACACTCTACAGCTCCGGAATGTCATGCTCTTCAGCCTCCTCCTCCTCCTGCGCATCCTCATCCACTGTGCCCTCCACACCAGTCACAAGCTGGAAGCACTGCAGCACTGCCTCGGCGAAGCGGCAACAGGCTGTGCTGAAGCTAATCTGCATAGGTGACAAACCCCACAATGCAGAAGAGCTGTGGACAGCTCTGAAACAGCAGGCAGATCACTGGCTCACACCTCTGAACCTAAAGCCAGGAAAGGTCGTTTGTGACAATGGCCGGAACCTGGTGGCGGCTTTGAGGCGAGGCCAGCTGACACATGTTCCATGCGTGGCCCATGTGCTCAACCTCGTGGTTCAGCGGTTTATAAAGTCATACCCAGAGCTGTCTGATCTGCTGGTAAAAGTTCGCCGCCTGTCTGCACATTTTCGAAAGTCACCTACTGCTTCAGCCGGCCTTGCCGGCTTTCAGCGCCGTTTGCATCTTCCGGCTCACAGACTGGTGTGTGATGTCCCCACGCGTTGGAATTCAACTCTGCACATGTTGGTCAGGATATGTGAGCAGAAGAGGGCAGTTGTTGAGTACCTGCATCACCTAAGCCGTCGGGAAATGGGTCAAACTCCACACATAACACCTGAGGAGTGGAGATGGATGTCAGACCTATGTACCATCCTCCAAAACTTTGAGGACTCCACCAAGATGGTGAGTGGTGATGACGCCATTATTAGCGTCACCATACCGCTACTCTGCCTTCTAAAACGGTCCCTTTTGAAAAACAAACATGATGCATTGCAGGCGGAGCGCGATGAGTTGCAGCAAGAAACAGTAGTGGGTGTGGGTGATAACACACAGCCCAGCCTCGTCTCATCACAACGTGCAGTGGAGGACTATGACGAGGAGGAGGATGAAGACATGGAGCAACTCTCCGGCCAAATTGAGGATATGACATGCACACCAGTCATATCCTCGATTCAGCGTGGCTGGCCAGAGGACAGGGTAGATGAGGAGGAGGAGGAGGAGGAGGAGGAGGAGGACAGCATGTTCAGTCATCTTGTTGGTCAGGCTACTGAAGTCCTGGCTGTTAAGAGTCTGGCGCACATGGCTGACTTTATGGTAAGCTGCCTGTCTCGTGACCCTCGCGTTAAGAACATCTTGGCCGACAATCATTACTGGTTGGTAACACTGTTAGACCCACGCTACAAGGAGAACTTTTTGTCTCTTATTCCCGTGGATGAGAGGTCAACCAAAATGCAGCAGTTTCGGAAGGCCATACTCACGGAAGTAGGCAAAGCATTCCCCTCACAAAACGCTAGCGGCATAGGTCAGGAATCAGTGGACAACCGAGGCGTACAGCCGAGAGAGGCACAAGTCCAATCCGCCAGAGGTAGGGGAACAGTCTTTAAGATGTGGGACAGTTTTCTCAGCCCCTCACGTACCACAGCCCCTGAGGTGCGGGGTAGTGCCACAAGAAATCCTAAGTTTGCCCAGATGCTGAAGGAGTACCTTGCAGATCGAACAACTGTACTCCGACATTCCTCTGTGCCTTACAATTATTGGGTATCCAAGCTGGACACGTGGCATGAATTGGCTCTCTACGCCTTGGAAGTCCTGGCCTGCCCTGCTGCTAGCGTTTTGTCAGAGCGTGTTTTTAGTGCCGCAGGTGGAATCATTACAGATAAACGCACCCGCCTGTCAACTGAAAATGCTGACAGGCTGACTCTGATAAAGATGAACAAGGGTTGGATTGGGCCAGACTTCACCACACCACCAGCAAATGAGAGCGGAATTTAAAGTTTGCCATGTACCTCCACTCACCCATGGGTACACTTCTCGACTTTGGATAATCGCTGGACTGCTCCTCCTTCTCCTCATGCGCCATCATGATGACCGTTACAATAGTTAGGTCTTTGTTTCAGGTATACCCCCAGTGGTAAATTTTTTCGCCCATTCTTTGCAGAATGGACATTACAACGACAGGAGACCCGCTCCTTTGCAATGGGAACAATGTTTTGAGGCCCTCATGCACGTCTCTACCCAGGGACAACGTGGAGCCTCCCAATTTTTGGCTGCCCTGCCTAAGGGCTATACTGAAATACACCCACTTCCTTAAAATGGACACTTAATGTTTTGAGGCCCTCATGCACGTCTCTACCCAGGGACAATGTGGAGCCTCCCAATTTTTGGCTGCCCTGCCTAAGGGCTATACTATAATACACCCACTTCCTGACAATGGACACTTAATGTTTTGAGGCCCTCATGCACGTCTGTATGCAGGGGCATTGGTGAACCTCACAATTTAGGACTGCCCTGGCAAAGGAAAATACTACAAAGACTCACTTCCTCAAAATGGGCACATTAGACTCAAGAGGCCTTCATGTACGTCTCTTCTCAGGGACATCGGAGTGCCACACAATGTTTTCACGTAAAATCTTTCATGTATTGATCTCAAAAAGTAACATACACCAGATCTATCTCACTATTGGGTATGTGCCCTTAACATTTCCGCCATGAAAAATCATTTTGGGGTCATTTTGGAAGGTTTTCTGGTGAGTCCGTAAAAATGGCGTAAAACGCGGACAAAATTGTTCACAGCTGTGACTTTTGAGTGATAAATGCTTCAAGGGGTCTTCCCCATGCTGTTGCCATGTCATTTGAGCACTCTTCTGAGACTTTTGTGACATTTTTAGGGTTTCTCCATGCTGCCGGGAGGTCATTTCACAAAAATACTCGGGTCTCCCATAGGATAACATTGGGCTCGTTGCTCGGGCCGAGTACACGAGTATCTTGGGAGGCTCGGCCCGAGCTTCGAGCACCCGAGCTTTTTAGTACTCGCTCATCACTAGTTATTACGTATAACACACGGAGAACACGAATGTGCCAGAATGTGCCACAAAGACGGCACACGGGGAGCAAACCACCCCTTTAATACGCACGTGAAAAAACGGTTTGTTTTTTTCACGTGAGTGTGAAGGGGGCCTAAAACAACAGGGAGACGTCTGTGACAGTACCCCACCTTTAATGAGAGGCCTCAGGACTATAAAGTCATATCATTCACTTCAACATGTGAACAGGCTCTTTTGGTTACCAGTTACGCATACTGGAGGCAGTGGTAATGATGTAGGCTCTAGAAACACAAACACATCTCTGGATCAAGGACCTGTGGACAACGTCATGGGCATGAAGTACTGGGGGAAGCTGCAGCCATACAGCCATAGGGTTAAGAATGTCTGTAACTCTAAAGGAATTGACAAACCACAAGCCTAGAGCCCAACTCTTCCACCAGGTGTTTTTAGTGGTCACCCATACGTACTCATTCTCACCCAGGTCTGAACCTAAATGTTTGTAGCAGAGGAAAAACTCCTGACAGAACTGACAACGGAAGTGTCTCTCCATCCTTTCAACACCTTACGCTCCAGTACCGCACACTTAGAGGATCTACTGGGGTCGCACTGAAGCCTAATCTTCCACTCAGGTGGAGGGAGTGCTATGTCATTTATTAGATACCTTGGTAGTTACTACTAGCGCACTGAGTGGCGGGTTTTTAATAAGTACAGTAAAAATGGTAGCACCCAAGCACTTGCTTTCACAAAAAATGCCCCAACTGACTAATTCTCCTGATTGCCAGTCAATCACAGGGTTATGGCTTTTTAACCACGGAAGGCCCAATACGATGAGAGTGGACAGACCCTCCAAGACATAACAGGAAAGACGTTCACTATGAAAAGGGACTACCCAAGGGTTGATATTCGGTACCGTATGGGTGAACTGCCTCTGGCAGAGGGGAGCAGAGTCAATAGCCTGAATGGGAATGATTTTGTTGATGCACTGCGAGTCAGACCCCAAGTCTGAGCAAAGCAAAAATACACCAGAAAAGCACCTGCCTTGCTGTTCACAAGGACAGAAACCGTCCCTGTCTTCCCACCAATAACCACCTCTGCTGTAATGGTGAACTGGGACGTGTAGATGGAGGAAATATACTGTCAGAGTTCCGGGTTTTCCAGTTTTCTTTTGAAAGAGCTTGCCCTTTGTTAACATGGAGTTTTCTGTTCTGTTGCCCTACTTCCTGTCCATCTGCATAAAAGCCGCCCCTAAAGCTTAGTCCAGTGCCTGAGTATACTGTTTCCTGTGTGCTCCTGCCCTGCTGCTCTTGGTGCCTGATTGTTATTTGGATCCCCTTGAAAAACAACCGACACCGACTCTGGACTTCATCTGGTCTCATCTAGCTGTGCCTGGACTCCATTTGCCGTCTTTGGTCGGTACTTCTGCCCGGTTCCTTCCGTTTCTTAACCGCTCTGGACTCATACCGTACGGACATTTTTGGACTTACCTATTGCCCTTTTGTGTCCCGGCTGCTGCGCATTTAGGCCTTCTGGGGTGATTGCCAGACAGTCCCTGTATAGGGGTTCGCTCTTGGTGGTCTCCCTGGGGGAGTCCGGTGCGCGGTCCCGGGAATTCCCTTTCGCTCCGACCCTGGAAGGTATTTCCTGTGTGTATGTTCTACTGTGTTTTTCTGTTTATGTACATATTGCTGGTTGCATATTATAAACATCTTGCACCAAGAACTCGTCTCTGGTTGTCATTGCCCTAACGCAATCGAAATCCTCAGTACATACAATAGTATTACATTATACTCAGGCCCATAAAAGGATTTCGCTGGGGCAATGACTGAGACACGAGTAGATCAGCTCTTCTCCATGATTAACTCATTGCAGCAGGAGATGGAGGCGGTGCAAACTAAGCTTAGAGATGTGGAGGTACAGCTGGGCCATGATCACCAGGTACTGGGTCCGGCTATTCAGGATTTGCAAACCCGAGCGGAGGCTCAGGAAGCCGCCCCCACTACGTCCGTATCAGCGGCCGGTATGCCTAGGTAACCCCCATTTCGTTTCAGTGGTGATCGTAGTCAGTTTCGTGGATTTGTTAACCAGTGTATACTGTTTTTTGATGTACATGCTGATTATTACCGTTCTGACCGGTCAAAAGTGTTATGTATAATCATGTTGTTAATCTCCCGAGCACTGGCTTGGGCTAATCCTATGATAGAGAATCGTGATATCCGTTTAAATCACCTGGATGACTTTTTAACAGCAATGGCGCAAATGTTTGATGATCCTAATCGCCGTGCTACCGCCGAATCAGCTCTCCTTTCCTTACGTCAGGGAAAGCGGTCTGTCATCGAATATGCCACTGAGTTCAAAAGGTTAGTGGTAGACACCGACTGGAGAAACAATGCGTTATTGTCAGTTTTCAGAAAGGGTTTGTCCGGTACCATCAAGGACGAGTTAGCTCCTTCCGAATCTCCACGGGATTTTGAACTGTTTCTCCAACACTGTGTGTGTATCGATACCCGCTTGACGGAACGTAGACAGGAAAAATGGGCAGCTGTAAACCGGGTAACCAACTTTGCGTTTCCTTCTAGAGAACCCGCTCTCAAGACGCCACGGGAGGCCGAGGATGTTCCTATGCAAGTGGACTCTCTACAAAAGCGAGAGACCAACGAACGTCGTGAACACCGGCTCCGTGAGCGTTTGTGTTTCTATTGTGGTCAATCGGACCATTTTCTGATTGACTGCCCAAAACGTCCAAATCGCCCAAATAAGGTACTGGCAGCCATGGCAGAGTGTGACAACACGGACGCAGAGTCCGATATCTCCGAGGCAAGTGGACACCTGGATGCGGTATTTCCCTTGACTGTAATGTCTACTTCACCTAAGGACTCAGAAGGGAAATACACCCATTGCTTGCTTCCCATTCAGATCCGGTGGGAGGGACAGTTAATTCCTACATCTGCTATGATAGACTCTGGGGCAGGGGGAAATTTCATGGACTCTTCTTTTGCCAGGAAACACGGTATCCAGACTCAACGAAGATCCTCACCGGTTACCATGGAGACGGTAGACGGTTCTCCATTAGTTTCTGGACCAGTTGATCGGGAGACAGTACCCCTAGAATATGTGATGAAACCAGGTCAGCAGGAGACCGTTGTTTTCATGTTAATTTCTTCTCCCCATTTTCCTATAATTTTAGGAATTCCTTGGCTGCGGTCTACAAATCCAGTCATCGATTGGGAGACTAAAGAAATATCCTTCCCACCGCAGAGTGGTCCGACCATTAGTCCAACTGTACCGGTTCCAGTAACACCGAATGCGGAGGGCACTGTACAGGTACCTGTTCTACCCCCGGTTTATCATGACTTCGCTGATATATGCGACAAAAGAAAAGCAGATCGGCTTCCCCCGCATAGACCGTATGATTGTCCCATAGACTTACTCCCAGGGGCAGAGATCCCGTTTGGTCATGTCTACCCGTTGGCGGCACCTGAGTTACAAGCACTAAAAGATTACATCGATGAAAGCCTAGCCAAGGGATTTATTCGCCCTTCTACCTCACCAGCAGGGGCACCCATCTTTTTTGTGAAAAAGAAAGAGGGGACTCTGAGACCTTGTATCGACTACCGGGAACTAAATAAGATAACCATCCGGAACCGGTATCCGTTACCGTTGATTCCCGAACTATTGGAGAGAGTACAACAGGCAAAGATATTCACTAAATTGGATCTCCGTGGGGCATATAATCTACTCCGCATACGTCCCGGGGACGAATGGAAAACAGCCTTCAGATGTCGGTATGGACATTATGAGTATCTAGTGATGCCCTTCGGACTCTGTAACGCTCCTGCGGCTTTCCAACACCTAGTCAACTATATTTTTAGGGATATAATGGACCAATTCATGGTGATTTACCTGGATGATATCTTGATCTTTTCTGATTCCCTACAGGAACACCAGGAGCACGTCAAGACAGTACTTACCCGTCTGAGGGATAACCACCTGTATATTAAACTGGAGAAGTGCGAATTCCATTGCTCGCAAATACAATTTTTAGGATATGTCATCTCTCCTCAGGGACTGAACATGGAGTCTGGCAAGATACGAGCAATTCTAGACTGGCCGGAACCGGGAAACATCAAGGAGGTACAACGCTTTGTCGGTTTTGCCAACTTTTACAGACGCTTTATCCGTAACTTTTCAGAGATCGTCCGTCCTATCACTCTGTTAACCAAGAAAGGACAGAAGTTTGTGTGGTCTGCCCAGGCCCAGGAAGCTTTCAATCGTCTCAAGGTTTGTTTTACCTCAGCGCCAATACTAATACACCCGAATCCCGCACTCCCCTTTATTGTGGAAGTCGACGCTTCCGATTATGCATTAGGGGCTATCCTTTCCCAAAGGACTGGGGACAAGAGTCTCTTGCATCCGTGTGCTTTCTTTTCTCGCCGGTTGTCCCCTGCAGAAAAGAACTATGACATTGCGGACAAGGAATTGTTGGCGATTATTTCAGCTTTTAAGGAATGGAGACACCACTTACAGGGAGCTGCGCAGCAAGTGATAGTACTCACAGATCATCGTAACCTGGAATTTCTTAAGTCTGCCAGGTGCCTGTCTCCACGGCAAGCCCGTTGGAGCTTATTCCTTAACCAGTTCAATTTTATCGTTACATACCGTCCAGGTTCACGTAATGGGAAAGCCGATGCCTTGTCCCGAATCCACGCCATGGACTCCGTGCCTGGAACCCCGTCTCAGACCGTGTTATCAGATGGAGTAATCCAGGACCAGGACTTGTGGAAGGACATCAAGCTGGCCTATGATGGTGACGTATTTCTTGCTGCCCCCCCGAATGATGTGACTCTTGTCCTTCGGAATGGTGTGTGGTTGAGAGAGCGACGTATTTATGTCCCGGAGGCCGTAAGACTTCGGGTTCTCAAGTTGGTCCATGACTCCGTGTTGGCAGGTCATAGGGGGGTACAGAAGACGCAGGAATTTCTGAGTCGTTTTTTCTGGTGGCCAACCTGTTTAAAGGATGTGAAAGACTATGTCCACTCATGTGTGGTTTGTGCCCGGTGCAAGGTCCCTCGTGTGGCTCCCACGGGACTCCTTCAACCGTTACCCGTTCCATCTCGCCCTTGGGGATCCATCTCAATGGATTTTATTGTGGAGTTGCCAGTCTCAGGCGGTCACAATACCATTTTAGTGGTGGTGGATCGGTTGACAAAAGCTGCTCACTTTATTCCGTGTATCGGTCTTCCCTCAGCCGCAGAGACAGTGGATTTGGTTATCCAGAATATATTCCGATTGCATGGGGTACCAGATGAGATCATCTCTGACCGGGGCGTGCAGTTCACGTCTAAGTTCTGGAAGAGGTTTTGTTCGGCACTCCAGATTAATGTCTGTTTGTCTTCTGCATACCATCCTCAGACAAATGGGCAAACCGAACAGACTAATCAAACCCTGGAGCAGTACCTACGATGTTATGTCAGCCATCTGCAGGACGATTGGTTGAAGCTGCTTCCTTTGGCGGAGTTCTCGTATAACAACACTCAGAGCAGCTCCACTAAGGTAACGCCCTTTTTCGCTAACTTGGGTTACCATCCGAATGTTTTGCCTAGGTCACCGGTGGCGGTTTCGGTGCCAGCGGTGGAGGACAGATTGACGGAGCTACGACAGAATCTGGAGGTTTTAAAGGACACTATGGCTTCGGCTCAGGAGCGTTACAAGAAGTCGGCAGACACTCACCGGAAACAGGCACCCATGTATAAGGTAGGGGACTCGGTGTGGTTATCCACCAAAAACCTGAGATTGGGTGTTCCTTCGCAGAAGCTGGGGCAGAAATTCATCGGTCCGTTTAAGATCACCGGAATCGTGAGCCCTGTGGCCTGTCGGCTGAGGTTGCCGCACCATTTAAAGGTACACCCGGTCTTTCATGTTTCTCTACTCAAACCCGTTTCCCCTAATACGTTTCATGGTCGTATCGTGCCTCCTCCTCCGCCTGTGATGGTTGACGGCGAGGAGCAGTTCGTGGTTGAGGACATTATTGACTCCCGGCTCCATCGGCATCGGCTTCAGTATCTGGTACGTTGGCAGGGGTACTCCCCCGAGGACGATTCCTGGGAACCTGTGGGTAACATTCGAGCGCCCCGGAAGGTTGCTCAGTTTCATCGGCGGTACCCGGACAAGCCGGTCCCTGATCCGTCCTGAGGCCGTTTCTTGGGGGGGGAGTACTGTCAGAGTTCCGGGTTTTCCAGTTTTCTTTTGAAAGAGCTTGCCCTTTGTTAACATGGAGTTTTCTGTTCTGTTGCCCTACTTCCTGTCCATCTGCATAAAAGCCGCCCCTAAAGCTTAGTCCAGTGCCTGAGTATACTGTTTCCTGTGTGCTCCTGCCCTGCTGCTCTTGGTGCCTGATTGTTATTTGGATCCCCTTGAAAAACAACCGACACCGACTCTGGACTTCATCTGGTCTCATCTACCTGTGCCTGGACTCCATTTGCCGTCTTTGGTCGGTACTTCTGCCCGGTTCCTTCCGTTTCTTAACCGCTCTGGACTCATACCGTACGGACATTTTTGGACTTACCTATTGCCCTTTTGTGTCCCGGCTGCTGCGCATTTAGGCCTTCTGGGGTGATTGCCAGACAGTCCCTGTATAGGGGTTCGCTCTTGGTGGTCTCCCTGGGGGAGTCCGGTGCGCGGTCCCGGGAATTCCCTTTCGCTCCGACCCTGGAAGGTATTTCCTGTGTGTATGTTCTACTGTGTTTTTCTGTTTATGTACATATTGCTGGTTGCATATTATAAACATCTTGCACCAAGAACTCGTCTCTGGTTGTCATTGCCCTAACGCAATCGAAATCCTCAGTACATACAATAGTATTACATTATACTCAGGCCCATAAAAGGATTTCGCTCTCAGCCCTTAGCCACATTGAGGCCTATTTTAGACCCATGGTAAGGTTTTAATATTAGAGAGTGTAGGTACTATCCCAACTGGGTACACCTTGGCGTTGGTGGGATAGCTTTATGCTTTTTTTGATCAAAAACAGTGTTTACTAAGTACCCTATGTTTATATGCACTATGCTTTTATTTAGTTACAGCAGGGTATGTTTTCACAATTTTTCCCTTGGTTTCTCTTTGTCTAATGGCCAGTGTGAACATGAGCTCACAAGCTCCATGTATACCATCTCATACTCCGGCTCACTTTTTTGTTTTTGTTTTTATGTTTCCTGTGTGCACCTGCCCTGCTGCTCTTGGTGCCTGATTGTTATTTGGATCCCCTTGAAAAAAAACCGACACCGACTCTGGACTTCATCTGGTCTCATCTAGCTGTGCCCAGACTCCGTTTGCCGTCTTTGGTCGGTACTTCTGCCCGGTTCCTTCCGTTTCTTAACCGCTCTGGACTCATACCGTACGGACATTTTTGGACTTACCTATTGCCCTTTTGTGTCCCGGCTGCTGCGCATTTAGGCCTTCTGGGGTGATTGCCAGACAGTCCCTGTATAGGGGTTTGCTCTTGGTGGTCTCCCTGGGGGAGTCCGGTGCGCGGTCCCGGGAATTCCCTTTCGCTCCGACCCTGGAAGGTATTTCCTGTGTGTATGTTCTACTGTGTTTTTGTTCTGTTTATGTACATATTGCTGGTTGCATATTATAAACATCTTGCACCAAGAACTCGTCTCTGGTTGTCATTGCCCTAACGCAATCGAAATCCTCAGTACATACAATAGTATTACATATACACTGCCTTGTTGCTTCCCTCCACGCGACCAGGAGGACTAGGCTAATTACCAGATGGACTTTGCTTAGATCTTAATGGACAGGTCCCAATGTAATGACCCTTATCTCCATAGTAGAAACAAGATCCAGATTCATGACGAACCACAAGCAATTCAGTCTGAGGGGAGGCTACACCCAACTGCATGAGTTCGTCGGCTTGCACCAGTGGAAACTCCTCCCTCTGGAAAACAACAGGGGACAGGGTCCAGAGGGTCTCTCCCTGAGGCGTCTACCCACATTGATAGCAAGGGCCATGGCGGCCTCCAACGACTTCCGAGCGGCATATTGAACCAGAGAGTCCCTAAGCCTACCTGACAAACCCTGACAGAAGTGACTCCTAAGTGCAGGGTCATTCCATTGGGTGTCAGTGGCACACCTCTGAAACGCCAAGAAATAGTCCTCCGCAGGCCACGCCCCCTGCTGAAACTTACTGATTTTAGTCTTAAGGGTACTTTACACACAACAATATCGCTAACGATATATCGCCAGGGTCACGGTGTTTGTGACGCACATCCGGCAGCGTTAGCGATATCGTTGTGAGTGACTAAAAGGAGCGACGATCAACGATCGCAAAAACGTCAAAAATCGTTGATCGTTGATATGTCTCTCCTTTTCATAATATCGTTGGTGGTGCAGCATGCCGCTGGTTGTTCGTCATTCCTGCGGCATCACACATCGCTATGTGTGACACCGGAGGAACGACGAACATCTCCTTACCTGAGTCCACTGGCAATGAGGAAGGAAGGAGGTGGGCGGCATGTTCCGGATGCTCATCTCCGCCCCTCCTCTGCTATTGGGCGGCCGCTTAGTGACGCCGCTGTGACGCTGAACATATTGCCCCCTTAAAGGAGAGATTGTTCGGTGTCTCCAGCGACGTTGCTAAGCAGATATGTGCATGTGACGCTGCCGTAGCGATATTGTTCGCTACGGCAGCGATCACCCCCATGACGAAACAGCGACGTGGGCGGGTGCTATCGCGCATGACCTCACTAGCTATCGCTAGCGATGTCGCAGCGTGTAAAGTGCCCTTAAGCCTGTGTGACGCCATCCACATCTCCATAGACCAGGGCCAACGTCATTAAAAATTCATCCACTGACCGCAACAACTGATAGTCAGTCAACAGAGAGAAGGCCCGGACTGGGGATCTTCCCATAACAGAGAGACAACAATCCCCAATTGCTGTTCCTCACTTCCTGAAGAATGAGGGCAGAGCTTGAAGTATAACTTGCAAGCTTCCCTGAAGGTGGTAAACTTATCCCTCCCACCAGAAAACGTATCTGGGAGGGCTATCTTGAGTTCTGGTCATGTGCCGAGACTGGAGACCCAGCAAGATTGTAACGCTCACTGCTGGAGATGGTAAGGTGGTGAGCTAAAGTGGATCCACTGGACCACAGGGGGACCCCAGGCCTACCCTTTTCATGGCACTTGACTAAGCGCTCACCGCAAGGCAGATGCCAAGTGCTACTGCCAGGACAGGGACTGGGACTGTGGCAGCTGACCGATTGGACAAGGAGGGCGGATGAGGTAAAAAGTAACCGATATGACCATGGAGGATCAGATAGATAATTACCAAACATGTCGCCATAGAGGATCAGGTAGACAATAACTATGAGGATGAGGTAAAAAGTAACCAAAGATATTACCATGGACGATCAGATAGATGATTACCATTCATGTCACCATGGAGGATCAGCTAGAAAATAACCAACTTTGTTACAATGGAGTATTAGTTAAAAAATAATGAACCATATTATCTTGAAAAATAGGGTAAAAAATAACCAACTGTGCCAACATGGATGATCACGTAAAAACAAAAATCAACCATGTTACCATGGAGGACCGAGTGGAAAATTACCTACTATATTACCGTGGAAGATCAGATAGATAATAAAAAAATCTTGTTACTATGGAGGATCGGATAGAAAATAACCAACTATGTTAATATGGCGGATCAAGTAGAAAATAATTGTTTATGTTACTTTGTAAGATCTAGTAGCTAACCAACAATGTTACCTTGGAAGATCAGGTACAGAAATAATCATCCTTATTATGGAGAATTGAACAGAAAATAACCAACTATACACTGTGTGCAGAATTATTAGGCAAATGAGTATTTTGATCACATGATAATTTTTATACATGTTGTCCTATTCCAAGCTGTATAGGCTTGAGAGCCAACTACCAATTAAGTAAATCAGGTGATGTGCATCTCTGTAATGAGGAGGTGTGTGGTGCAATGACATCAACACCCTATATAAGGTATACTTAATTATTAGGCAACTTTCTTTCCTTAGGCAAAATGGGTTAGAAGAGAGATTTGACAGGCTCTGAAAAGTCCAAATTGTGAGATGTCTTGCAGAGGGATGCAGCGGTCTTGAAATTGCCAAACTTTTGAAGCGTGATCACCGAACAATCAAGCGTTTCATGACAAATAGCCAACAGGGTCGTAAGAAGTGTGTTGGGCAAAAGGCGCAAAATAACTGCCCATGAATTGAGGAAAATCAAGAGTGAAGCTGCCAAGATGCCATTTGCCACCAGTTTGGCCATATTTCAGAGCTGCAACGTTACTGGAGTATCAAAAAGCACAAGGTGTGCCATACTTAGGAACATGACCAAGGTAAGGAAGGCT
This sequence comes from Anomaloglossus baeobatrachus, assembly GCF_048569485.1. Lineage (NCBI taxonomy): Eukaryota > Metazoa > Chordata > Amphibia > Anura > Aromobatidae > Anomaloglossus > Anomaloglossus baeobatrachus. Next base: position 646,635,800 of record NC_134353.1, on the reverse strand, counting down.
GAAAAACGACCACCTTTAGCACTAGAACTACTGGACTCGTGACACCTATATAGAAATACATAGTGTAAAGTAGTCAAAATGACTACCTCAGTAGTTCTAGTGTTAAACAAGACACATAAGATAAAACGTCAAGACTGGGCCAAGAAATATCTTAAGACTGATTTTTCAAAGATTTTATGGACTGATGAAATGAGAGTGACTCTTGATGGGCCAGATGGATAGGCCAGAGGCTAGATCAGTAAAGGGCAGAGAGCTCCACTCCAACTCAGACGCCAGCAAGGTGGAGGGGGGGTACTGGTATGGGCTGGTATCATCAAAGATGAACTTGTGTGACCTTTTTGGGTTGAGGATGGAGTGAAGCTCAACTCCCAGACCTATTGCCATTTTCTGGAAGACAACTTCTTCAAGCAGTAGTACAGGAAGAAGTTGGTATCGTTCAAGAAAAATATGAAATTCATGCAGGACAATGCTCCATCACATGCATCTGACTACTCCACAGCGTGGCTGGCCAGTAAAGGTCTAAAAGATGAAAATATAATGACATGGCCCCTTTGTTCACCTGATCTGAACCCCTTAGAGAACCTGTGATTCCTCATAAAATGTAAGATCTACAGGGAGGGAAAGCAGTACACCTCTCAGGACACTGTGTGGGAAGCTGTGGTGGCTGCTGCACGCAATGTTGATCGTGAACAGATCAAGCAACTGACAGAATCTATGGATGGTAGGCTGTTGGGTGTCATAATAAAGAAAGGTGGCTATAATAGTCACTAGTTTTTTGGGGTTTTGTTTTTGCATGTCAGAAATGTTTATTTCTAAATTTTGTGCAGTTATATTGGTTGACCTGGTGAAAATAAACAAGTGAGATGGGAATATATTTGGTTTTTATTAAGTTGCCTAATAATTCTGCACAGTATTAGTTACCCGCACAAACCGATATCCTCCTAAGATGCCAAATCTAAAAAAAAAACTCCAACTTCCAAAAATATTAAGCTTTGATATTTATGAGTCTTTTGGGTTGATTGAGAACATAGTTGTTGATCAATAATAAAAAAAATCCTCTAAAATACAACTTGCCTAATAATTCTGCACACAGTGTATACCTATAGATGATCAGATAAAAAATAACCAAACATGTTACCATGGAGGATCAGCTGGAAAATAACTGACAATGTTACAATGTAGGTTCAGGTAGTAAATAACCAAACTTGTTACCATGGAGGATGAGGTAAAAAGCAACCGACGGTATTACCATGGAGGATCAGATCGATAATTACCTAACAAGTGTCACCATTGAGGATCAGGTTTAAAATAACTAACCCAGTTACCATGGACTATTAGTTAGAAAATAATGAGCCATACCTTGGAGGATACGGTGGAAAATGACCCACTATATTACTGTGAAGGATCTGATAGATAGTATAAAAATAATGTTACCATGGAGTGTCAGAAAATAACCAACTTTATCACCATGGAGGGTAGAATAGAAATTAACCAACTATATTACCATGTAGGATTAGGTAGAAAACCAACCATCTTATTAAAGATCAGGAAAAATATAATGAACTATATACCGTAATTATGGAGGATTGAGTAGAAAATACTGAACTAATATTCCTATGGATGATCAGATAGAACATGTTACCATCAAGGATCAGGTAGAAAATAACCAACCTTGTCACCATGGAGAAGCAGGTAGAAAATAACCAACCTTGCCATCATAGAGGATCAGGTACAAAATAACCAACTGTGTCATAATGGAGGATCAGGTACAAAATAACCAACTTTGTCACCATGGAGGATCAGGTAGAAAATAACCAATCTTGTCACCATGGAGTATAAGGTACAAAAATAACCAACCTTGTCATCAGGGAGGATCAGGTATAAAATAACCAACCTTGTCACCATGGAGGAAAAGGTAGAAAATAACCAACCTTGTCACCATGGACGATCAGGAAGAAAATAACCAACCTTGTCACCATGGAGGATCAGAAAGAAAATAACCAACCTTGTCACCATGGAGGATCAGGTAGAAAATAGCCAACTTGTCACCATGGAGGATCAGGTAGAAAATAACCAATTTTGTCATCATGGAGTATTAGTTAAAAAAAGATCAACCATGTTATCTTGGAGGATAGGGTAGAAAATAACCGACTGTGTTAACATGGACGATTAGGTAAAAAACAAAAAAACGAACAAAAATATTAACGTGTAGAACAAGGTAGAAAATAACCAACCATGTTAATATTGAGGATCAGATAGAAAATAACAAACTTTATTACCATGTAGGACTAGCTAGAAAATAGCGAACCATGTTATCATGGAGGATGAAGTAGAAAATAATTTACCATGTTACAATGTAAAATTGAATACAAAATAATATTACCATGGAGGATCAGGTAGCTTTAACGTTATGTTAATTTATAACCGCATAAAGACTTATGGCATTTCCCATCTCATCCACTACCCTCCTAGTAAAGGTGGTATCTGACCTCTAACCCTCTTTTACAAAGATTAAAGCATGTAGCAGGGTGGAGGGGTTCTTTCCTGTTTAAAGGAACATCAGACAACCGACTATGATGGTAACATAGATTGTGAAAGCTATTATTAGTATGCCAAGCCGGGTATCAGCTGAACAATAGTAGGATAATTGGCATCATTTATAATGTGCCAGCACTGTGGAGAAAGAAACAGCCCTCGTGTTCAGGATCTGTCTCTGAAACCAGAATGTAAATGTGTTTAATCCTTCATTTTACTAAGCAGGTTAACCATTTAATCACCAGAAGTGACACACACACACACTGTTCACATGGTTGTCAAGCCTTGTACAGAAAAATGCCCGAAAAGTGTCTTAAAAACTTTTTCTACCATTTTTTTCTACTTGTGCGTGAAAAATACTTGCAGGTCTCCAGTAGGAGATAATGAGTTCCATCAATATTTCAGTGTAGACTTAAGAAGTGATATTAATAAATCAAAAAGGTGCAATGATCTGCATTTTTAAGCTTGATCACCCCCCACCTCCCGCTTCTCTACTATAGATGATGGTTCAGCAGGGAGTGGGGGCTTGTGGACTCCCGTGTCCTTCCTGTCATTGTGTGTGATCAGTACACGCCTGTCCTGCATCACTGCCGCTTCCCCTGCCAGCACTCATTAACCTTTGCACGGCTAAAGCTTTCATTCCTGGATCTTTTCTATGTATTTTGTATTAGAGGTAGACTTTGAGGTTGTCTTCATCGCCCGTTCGATTGCCAGTTACGTGGTGTATTGTACATGTAATGATGAGGTATTGATGCTTTTGAGCTTTGTCGTCAAAAATATGGACCCATTACACAATGAAGTACAAAGAATGGAAAGAACAATGACATTTCTGAGCAGGATCTTTAGAATAATCTGCAGATATTTAACAGGATTGAAGCAGCATTACTCTGCATGTCTCCAAACCACAAAAAAGTTTCAATGTTCTCTTGTTTTAAAACCATAATGCACTTATCCATCAGAAAAATCACTCGGTATTGAAAGGTTGAGAGTTTCCTGTTTTGGGTTAGTGCCATAGGTCAGTTCCTGTAGCACTGTTATTTTATGCATTGTGGTTTTGTACAGGAGTTAAGCTACATGGTGACTTCTGACTGCAGGAATAATCGTGCCATGTCTAATTGCACCATGTATGTGACTCTATGACACTGGGATGTATCACCCATTAATCCAGCTGACCACTTCTTTCCTGAACCTCTCCCAATTGTTATTTATTTATTTTTTTTTATTATTATTATTATTACTATTATTATAGCACCATGGCGCTACACATTCCATGGCGCTACACATGTTAAAAGGAGTATACATAATAGGGACAAGTACAATAACCATAAACAGTACAAGGCACAGACTGGTACAGGAGGAGACAGGACCCGGCCCCTGAGGGCTCACAGTCTACAAATGCAACATAAATTCATATTTTTAGGTGACGTTAGTTCCGTTGACTAGAAATTATTCCATTGCATTCCTATGCTGGATACTGCATAGCATATGCAAATGTCTGGATCTAACCTCATACTTTACAAAGAATATGCGCATATCACTACTATTACAAAACAAAAGAGCAACGGTTAGAGCGATCTTACTGCTGAATTATTGCTATGGCTGTATAGCCCATAGAAGAAAAATATAAATGATACTTGTCTTGTAATCTGAATGTTGACAAATGAAGCTTTGAAGGCACATGCAAGTTAGCCTGTAAGTGAATTGGGTGCACATCCTTGTACTCCCTACATCCCCCAATGCACTTTTGGCCTAATTTACATGTGGCTTCAAAATATCTCTCAGCGTCTGCAAGACAGGTATACAGAGGTATTTCAATGTACCAAAATCCAGTGTCAGGCTGGGGTGCCAAGGTCCCACCAGTAACATTGACTCTGGGGACTCAGTGTTAAAGGGGTGGTTCACTAGTCTGCAATAGTGGCCACAAAGCTGTAAATCTAATAGGGAAGGCTTTTTATAAATACCTTGCTCAGTCAATTCTGCTTCTGAGCAGCACTATTGCGGTCTGCTCATCTGCATGAAGTGACCCCCCCCCCGGGCTCCATGACCTCCAAGATCCGGTGATGTCCCATCAACTTCCAGTTGACCCGACACCACAGTGGCCGGCCCCGGTCTTCCTGAGTGACTGGGCTGTGGGTGGCGTTTCACCTCTAGCCACAGCTCAGCATGTTGTGCACTCTATCCTTTACTGCAGAGCACCGCAAGCAGGAGCGCACCTGGGCTGTGGCAAGTGATGAATTTCTGCCCACAGCCCAATCACTCAGGAAGACAGGGGTCCGCCTCTGTCATATCAGGTCAACTGGAAGTTGATGGGACATCACCAGATCTCAGAGGTCACAGAACCCTGGGGGTCACTTCGCCATTAAGAGGCAGAATTGACTGAACAAGGTATTTAGAAAAAGCCTTCCTTATCAGTTTTACAGAGATGTGGCAACTATTGCAGAGTAGAGAACCAACTCTTTAGACTTCATGCAAATATATTACCCTCATTAAAAAATGTATATATTAATACACTGGGAAGTTTGTCAAATAAATGAGAAGATGCTGTTCCTGTCTGTATAGAATGAATCAAGTTAATTGTGGCACATATTACTCACATGAGGTGGCTGATAGAGGCCCACTGGGAAATTGACCTGTTCCCCAGTGGGCCAGTCCAAGCCTGGCCATACCAATAGTTTCAGTAGTCAAATTATACTGACAGATTTCCTCTACACATCTGATAGACACTATTTGGTAGCATAAGTATAGACTTTATACCCTCCATGCTCCCACTTTCAGATAAAGAAAAGAATAATTAAGACTCAGAATAATTTCAAATCTATTAATTATTTTCCTCTACTATCTCTCACATGAGATTTTTGGTAATAGATGGGAGTCAGACATTGCAGAAAAATTCCCCTCCAGACTTTTAGTAAAGAATTTCCTGCTATATGTCAGAATACAATTTTTAGCTTCACAGGAAAGATGCAAAACAGCTCCAGTCACTCACAGTATTGTTCCATCCCCATGCCTAAAAATATGGTCACTGCATATTGTGATGCATGGGTTATTTTTATGATTCCCTATGCTCTAATGATCATAGATGAAGCTAACAGCCCATGAAGAAACAGTATGTTCCTTTCTAATGAATGGAAGAAGCTGCCTTTACATTGAAGACATACTGTAGTTTGGATGTGCTAGCGTAATCAAGACTGGAATTACATCCAGGCATAGTTACAATCAATGTTCAGGCTTCTTCTGATGACACTTTAACAGTGACATTGACAATGAATTGTTGGGTTTTCAGGTGTTAACTCTTTAGCAATAATGCCATATTTACAGTAGCGATTTCCCATAACGTCTTCTAACAAATACCAATACTTGCTTTTTGAGCATTGATTTATTGACGTACATTTACCTACGGTAAGTAATTATATCTCAGTTCTTCGTGATGGATCTATAGCAATTTCCTCAGCTCAGGCTTGTACTGTAGAGGTGCTGTCTTGCTCATTTGATTCCAAGGCCGAGACACTGTTCAGGGCACAACACTGCAAAGTGTCTCAAAAATCCATACCTTAGTGAAGAAAGTAGTTTTTATTATACAGTCATTATCACACTTCTCTATTTTTATACAAACTTTGGTTATGTTGTCTAACACTTGTGGTATATGCTTTTTTTTTATATTGATCCTATAAATATAGGTAAAATATTAGCGGATCTACTATATGGCTAGAATAGCGTGAATGCACCTCCTAATTATAGAGCAAGAGTTCAGGTTCTCTAAAGCTGGTGTCACACATAACGACGACGACAACGACGTCGCTGCTACGTCACCATTTTCTGTGACGTTGCAGCGACGTCCCGTCGCTGTCGCTGTGTGTGACATCCAGCAACGACCTGGCCCCTGCTGTGAGGTCGCCGGTCGTTGCTGAATGTCCAGCTTCATTTTTTGGTCGTCACTCTCCCGCTGTGACACACACATCGCTGTGTGTGACAGCGAGAGAGCGACGAAATGAAGCGATCAGGAGCCGGCACTGACAGCTGCGGTAAGCTGTAACCAGCGTAAACATCGGGTAACCAAGGGAAGACCTTTCCCTGGTTACCCGATGTTTACGCTGGTTACCAGCCTCCGCTCTTGCTGCCAGTGCCGGCTCCTGCACTGTGACATGTGGCTGCAGTACGCATCGGATAATTAACCCAATGTGTGCTGCAGGAGAGCAAGGAGCCAGCGCTAAGCGCGGCTCCCTGCTCTCTGAACATGTAGCACAGCGACCTTATGATCGCTGCTTCTGCTGTGTTTGACAGCTAAGCAGCGATCATAACAGCGACTTACAAGGTCGCTGTTACGTCACCGAAAATGGTGACGTAACAGCGACGTCGTTGTCGCTGTCGTTTAGTGTGACACCAGCTTAAGTCACATAAAATCAAGCACAAGGCCATGTAATCTCCCTGGGCATCCATTCTCTGCCGCATCACTTACAGAAGTGCTTCTGCCATTCATATCAGAATGAGAACTGTGCATCAGGAGCTTCACAAAATAGGATTCAGAATTTTCTATTTTGTTGTAACATTTGAGGCAGGCGTCTGCTGTGGAGCATGACCGTGCACAGAGCAAAGACGGCTAATGGGTACCCAGACCCTCTCTCATCCAACATCAGTGCCCCACCTCATAAATGCTTTTTTGACTAAAGGGTTACTAATTCCCACATACACTTTATAAAATCTTTTAGAAATGCTTCCCATAAAGGCCACTTTACACACAGCGACATCGCTAGCGATGTCGCTGGTGAAAGCACCCGCCCCCGTCGGTTGTGCATCACGGGCAAATCGCTGCCCGTGGCGCACAACATTGCTAACACCCATCACACATACTTACCTGCCTAGCGACGTCGCTGTGGCCGGCGAACCGCCTCCTTTCTAAAGGGGAGGTTCGTGCGGCGTCACAGCGGCGTCACTAAGCGACCACCCAATAGAAGCGGAGGGACGGAGATGAGCGGTCGTAACATCCCGCCCACCTCCTTCCTTCCTCATTGCCGGCGGCCACAGGTACGATGTTGTTCCTTGTTCCTGCGGTGTCACACATAGCGATGTGTGCTGCCGCAGGAACGACGAACATCGTACCTGCAGCAGCAACGATATTTGAGATTAGAACGACGTGTCAACGATCAACGATTTGGTGAGTATTTTTGATCGTTAACGGTCGTTCCTACGTTTCACACGCAACAATGTCGCTAATGAGGCTGGATGTGTGCACGAATCCCGTGACCCCAACAACATCTCGTTAGCGATGGCATTGCGTGTAAAGTGGCCTTAAGAGTGACGGTTGTTATTGCCCAACTTCTTACAACAGCAAATATTACCTCAAAATTATTTATTTTTAAATAAAGTTTTTCTGTTGACTTTATTTTATTTTTTTTCATATCACGATTTGTATTAAAAAAAAAACCCCCTGAATTAGAAATCTTGCATTTTGTACACTGACCACTTCGGCTACTTTAGACTCATACTTTCTTTCATTTCAGGAAGAGTTTTCAGCAGTTTCATTATCATCCCAGGCAGGATTACAGTGACAGGTAACACCTCTATACACAACGGAAAACACAGAATCCAATAATCACAATAGGTTATTTCACAATCCCCCTTCCTTTCCCTTCCTTGACAATGACCTTTGCAAATGCTCATTAAATGCTTTATTGCAAAGAAAGGATCAGAGTCAGTCATTTCCTGCTAATGTACAGGTAAATTTACTAAAATAACTGTATGTATGAGTTTAGGATACCCGCAGTGGCCATTGTGAAAATTGCTAAACTTTAAAAAAAAAAAAAATTAATACAGATCATGATTTATAAAAAAAAAAATCATTGCCAAAATTATTAAAAAAAAACACATTTAACACAAAAAAACTGATGTAAACAGAAAGTCACATTTCAATGACACACTCCATTTAACCCCTTAGTGACGGAGCTAATTTTCACCTTAATGACCAGACCAAATTTTGCAATTCTGACCAGTGTCACTTTATCAGGTTATAGCTCTGGAACGCTTCAATGGATCCCAGTGATTTTGAGATTGTTTTTTCGTGACATATTGGACTTCATTTTAGTATCAAATTTTGGACAAATTTTTTTGCGTTTATTTGTGAAAAAAAATGAATTTTGGCAAAATTTTTGAAAATTTTGAAATTTTCAACTTTTGAATTTTTTTACCGTTAAACCAGAGAGTTCTGTGACACAAAATAGTTAATAAATAACATTTCCCACATGTCTACTTTACATCAGCACAATTTTGGAAAAAAAAATATTTTTTGTTAGGAAGTTAGAAGGGTTCAAAGTTCATCAGCAATTTCTCATTTTTACATCAAAATTTACAAAACCATTTTTTTAGGTACCACATCACATTTGAAGTGATTTTGAGAGGCCTAGATGACAGAAAATACCCAAAACTGACACCATTCTAAAAACTGCACCCCTCAAAGTACTCAAAACCACATTCAAGAAGTTTATTAACCCTTTAGGTGCTTCACAGGAACTAAAGCAATGTGGAATGAAAAAAGCAAAAAATAAAATTTTACCTAAAAATGTTGCTTTACCCCGAATGTAATCAATTTTAGAAAAAATAACACAACAAAATGGACCCCAAAACTTGTTACCCACTTTCTTATGAGCGCGGTGATACCCCACATGTGGTCAGAAACCTCTGTTTGGACAAATGGGAGGGCTCGGAACAGAAGGTGCAATATTTGAATTTTGGAAAGCAAATTTGGCTGAAATAGATTGTGGGCACCAGGTTGCATTTACAGGTCCGCTAAGGTACCTAAACAGCAGAAACCCCTCACAAGTGATGCCATTCTGGAAACTAGACCCCTCAATGCTTCTATCTAGGGGTATAGTGAGCATTTTGGACCCACAGGTACTTCACAGATTTTGATAACGTTACGTTGTCATATTGAAAATTTTCATTTTTTTCTCAAAAATGTTGCTTTAGCATTAATTTTCTCACTTTTTCAAGAGGTAATTCCAAAAATTGGACCCCAATGTTTGTTACCCACTTTCTTATGAGCGCGGTGGTACCCCACATGTGGCAAGAAACCTCTGTTTGGACAAATGGGAGGGCTCGGAAGACAGGGAGCAATATTTAAATTTTGGAAAGCAAATTTGGCTGAAAAAGATTGCGGGCACCATGTTGCATTTGTAGGGCCCCTAAGGTACCTAAACAGCAGAAACCCCCCACAACTGACCAAATTTTGGAAACTAGACCCCTCAAGGAATTTATTTAGATGTTTGGTGAGTACCCTAAACCCCCAGGTGCTTCACAGAATTTTATAACGTTGAGCCATGAAAATAAATTAAATTTTAGCACAAAATTGTTACTTCAACCATGTAGCTTTTTTTTTCACAAGGGTAACAGGAAAAAAATCACCATAAAATGTATTGTGCAATTTCTCCTGAGTTCGCTGATACATCATATGTGGTGGAAATCACCTGTCTGGGTGCACCGCAGGGTTCGGAATGAAAGGAGCACCATTTGACTGCAAAATTGGCAGGAATCATTAGCGAACGCCATGTTGTGTTTGGAGACCCCCGGAGGTGCCTAAAGAGTGGAGCTCCCCCACAACTGACCACATTTTGGAAACTAGACCCCTCAAGGAATTTATTTAGATGTTTGGTGAGTACCCTAAACCCCCAGGTGCTTCACAGAATTTTATAACGTTGAGCCATGAAAATAAAAAAATTAAATTTTAACACAAAATTGTTACTTCAACCATGTAGCTTTTTTTTCACAAGGGTAAAAGGAAAAAAATCACCATAAAATGTATTGTGCAATTTCTCCTGAGTTCGCCGATACATCATATGTGGTGGAAATCAACTGTCTGGGTGCACGGCAGGGCGCGGAATGAAAGGAGCGCCATTTGACTGCAAAATTGGCAGAAATCATTAGCGCACGCCATGTTGCGTTTGGAGACCCCCTGAAGTGGCTAAACAGTGGAGCTCCCCCACAACTGACCCCATTATGGAAACTATGCCCCTCAAGGATTTTATCTAGGTGTATAGTGTGCATTTTGAACCCACAGGTACTTCACAGAATTTTATAACAATAGGTTGTCATATTGAAAATTTTCTTCTTTTTCACAAAAGTGATGCTTTAGCACCAAATTTTCCACTTTTACAAGATGTAACACCAAAAAGTGGACCCCTCATTTTGTTACCCACTTTCTTACGAGTCCAGCAATACCCAACATGTAGTCAAAAACTTCTGTTTGGGCAAACGGCAGGACTTGGAAGGGAAGGTGCACTTTTCAAATTTTGGATTATTTGATTTGCAGAGCCTATGTGTTATCAGAACAACTGAAAACCCACATAAATGGATTTTTTGTACATTTTATCTTGGAGTGAAGGGCAAAATGTGGAGGAAAATACCGCCAACTATATGGCAGACTTGTGCTTGTTCCAGAGATGAAGGAACACCAGGAGGGCTAGAAGGACACGTTAATTTTTCAGAGACTGGTCGTACAACGTCTGTTTAGCACCATCAATCCCTATATGAGGGACAATTGTGCCAGCCGACGTGGTACACCATAACAGGCTCCTACCTGCCAAGGTCGGAACCGCTATATGCACAAAACAACCAGTCCCCTACAGGGTTATAAAAGTATTGTCCAGTGCAGGAGGTTCGGCAAGAACCATGCAGTAAAGCCCATGGTGTAAAATTACAGCACAGCTTCAGATCCTCCAATAAAATTATTATTATTATTATTATTATTGTTTATTTATAGAGCACCATTGATTCCATGGTGCTGTACATGAGGGGGTTACATACAGAATACATGTACACGTTACAATAGACAGACTAGCACAGGGGGAAGAGGGCCCTGCCCTTGCGGGCTTACATCCTAAAGGATTTTGGGGAGGAGACAGTAGGTGGGGTGTAGGTGGGGCGGCAGCTCCGCACGGTGGTGGGGCGGCAGCTCCGCACGGTGGTGGGGCGGCAGCTCCGCACGGTGGTGGGGCGGCAGCTCCGCACGGTGGTGGGGCGGCAGCTCCGCACGGTGGTGGGGCGGCAGCTCCGCACGGTGGTGGGGCGGCAGCTCCGCACGGTGGTGGGGCGGCAGCTCCGCACGGTGGTGGGGCGGCAGTTCCGCACGGTGGTGGGGCGGCAGCTCCGCACGGTGGTGGGGCGGCAGCTCCGCACGGTGGTGGGGCGGCAGCTCCGCACGGGGGTGGGGCGGCAGCTCCGCACGGTGGTGGGGCGGCAGCTCCGCACGGGGGTGAAGCAGTGAGGTCATTGAAGGTTATAGGCATTTCTGAACAGATGAGTCTTTAGGTTCCGTTTGAAGCTTGCGAGTGTAGTAGATAGTCTGACGTGTTGAGGCAGTGAGTTCCAGGAGACTGGGGATGCTCGGGAGAAGTCTTGGAGTCGGTTGCATGAGGAGCGAATTATCATGCCCGTATCACCAAGACATAGTTGTAATAGCAGTCAGACTAAGATGATTGGTGCTAAAACTTTGAGTGATCAAATCTTGGAATTATTTGTCAGATGATCAGATGTTTCAAGAACATTTGTGGGGTCCACATTCTGGAGAACGCAGACGTGGGCATATAACGAGAATTTTTCTGCATAACACTTTGGTATGTGAGTGACCAAGTCCTGGAATTATTTGTGAAATGGGGTAAAATGTGTTTTACTGATGAAAATAGTAAATTTTATTTGACAAGTAACACAGGGGCTCACTACATAAAAAATATAAATATGAAAGAAAAACCCTACCACACAATTTGGGAATAGTGTATGATGTCTAATAATTGTGAGATGTGTGGTAGATTTCGACGCAAGGGGTAACACAAAGTCCTGGCTGGGAAGGGCACATGGGGCAGTAATATCTAGATTCGCTCCTACTGCCCTGTTTGCTGCAGACCCGGCACCTTTTTTTAGGACGGTTTTGGGTGGGAGTAGGAGGCATGAGACGCATAAAATGCCGTTCTGTTAGTCTCCGGGCATTCTCTGACTCGAAGGCTGCCTCTGGTGCCGCTGAGTCAAACATGAGGGACTCAATAATTTTTTCCTGGTATTGCAGAAATGTGAGGGCCCTTTGTGATTTTTTATACAGTACAAAACTGTTGTAGGTAGCAATCTGTATCAGGTAGATTGCTACCTTTTTGTACCAAGCCCTTGTTTTCTGCTTTACCAGGTATGGTTGGAGCACCTGGTCAGACAGGTCCACGCCACCCATAAACCTGTTGTATTGTGTCACACAGAAGGGTTTTTGTTTGTCCCTTGTGGCTCCCCTCTCTCTGACCGACACAGTGGTGTCCTCATGCAGGGTGGTGAGCATGTAGACATCCTTGCGGTCATTCCACTTTACGGCAAGCAGTTTGTCACTTGCCAGTGCTAATGACGCCCCCTTCTCTAGACGTCTGGACACTAACTGTGCCGGCAAACCAACACGGTTTTTCCTTATTGTCCCACAGGCCCCTGTATTTGCAGCATGGAGGGATTGGTATAGGGGGATATTGGTGTAGTAGTTGTCGGTGTACACGTGGTAACCTTTACCAAGAAATAGCGTCATTAGCTCCCAGACAATTTTTCCTGGGATGCTAATTGTCTGGGGACAGTTGGGTGGGCTTATTTGGCGGTCCCTACCCTCATAAATGATAAAGTTACACGTGTACCCGCTGGTGCTTTCGCACACTTTATATAATTTTATGCCATAGTTGGCTCTTTTGGAGGGAATAAACTGACGGAATGAGAGACGGCCCTTGTAACTCATTAGGGACTCGTCAACCGAAACATTCTCCTCTGGGCTGTAGGAAGTTAGGAAGGACTCTTTCAGGAGGGATATTAGTGGTTTCAATTTATTAAGGCGGTCATAATTGGGGTCAGTTCTTGGGGAGACTTGGGAATTATCACTAAAATGGAGGAATCTCAATAGGGTCTCATATCGGGTTCTGGGCATTACGGCTGCAAATCCAGGGGTGGCGTGGACAGATTTAGTTGCCCAATAGGAGCGTAAACTGGGTTTTTTCACTATTCCCATGTTGAGGGTAATGCCTAAAATTTTTTTTATTTCCGGGACGCTTGTGGGGATCCAGGACAGGGAATGGACAGATGTCGGCTTTTGGGCAATATATTGACGGGCGTACAAGTTGGTGTGGTGGGTGATGAGCTCAAGCACATGCTGGGTAACAAAAATTTGGAAAAAATCCAGTGGGGCAAAATTGGTGACATTTATTTTGATGCCAGGGTCTCCTATGAAAGGGGGAATTTGTGGGGTAAAGGATGGGTTGGGATACCAGGGAGGATGGGGGACTGCAGAACTAGGTCCTGCTCCTGACGCTTCAGCAGCGGCGACTAGCGGAGTGTGGGACCCCGTAGAAGAAGCCGAATCATCACCGCTATCCGAAAACGCCTCTCTTTCTGAGGCTGATTCGGTCTCCGACCCAGATCTGCCGGAGGCAAGCAGTGAGTATGCTTGCTCTGCCGTAAACATCCTGCGGGCCATGTTTTTTTTGGGTTTTTTTTTTTATTTATCCCTGCCTAACAAAAAATAAACCTGAACCTAATCTAACACTAGTATTTTTTTTTTTTTATAACCCTAACCCTAAAAAAGATTTATAATGATTAGAAAAAAAAAATATTGATTAGGGGAACGGAAGGGATGACGGAATGACGGAGGGGGGGATGATCACGGGGAGTTGATCAGAAAATTGGGAATTGATTATCAGAAATGTTGTAGATTTACAACTTTTTCTCTCTATATGGCAGCACGTAGTCTCTCTCTCTTCTCTCCCAGATCAACTACAAGGGAGAGAGGAGAAAGGCAGACCTAAATGCTGCCATATTTATCAAATATTGGGAATTTGACTACTGTGATAGGATCTATCACAGTATTCAAATCACAACAGCCAATCAGATTTTTTTTTTGTTGCCGGGTGCAGGAGGCAGATTATGCCAAGCACACTGCGCATGCGCCCGCCATTTTCCCGGAGAAGGGAGGAAGGGGGACCGCGGGGGACCGGGGGGTTCAACGATTCTTTATTGAGGTACTGTGCGGGGGCGGTGGGGGAACGGGGGATCCCAGATCGGGTGGGAGATACCGGGAATAGCGGATAGGACCCCGGTGGACCGCAGGGAGAGCTCTGGAGAACCGGAGGGGGCTCTGGGGGACCAGACAGCTCCGGTGTACCGGTGGAGGGATCAGGGGTAGGACATTTCCCTCCGATCTGAAATGTTTCATCATTTCAGATCAGAGGGAAATGAATGCACAGGCGGCCGCAGCAGCAGTTTTCAGCGCGCGTCGGCACTATCTTGCATGCTCCGGACGGGGGCTCTGGAGAACCGAAGGGTGCTCCGGGGGACCAGACAGCTCCGGTGTACCGGTGGAGGGATCAGGGGGAAGACATTTCCCTCCGATCTGAAATGTTTGATCACTTCAGATCAGAGGGAAATCAATGCAGAGCCGGCGGCGGCAGTTTTCGGCGCGCGTCGGCGCCATTTTGGATGTCCGGTGGGGGTGGTGGGGGTTGATTTCTCCGGTACCGGGGGCTTTGGGGGCACTAGGGGCTTATATTTCTTTCTCATCTAACATGTTTGATCATTTCAGATGAGAAAGAAATCAGTATTATTTGCCATTTTTTTTTTTATGTGTACGTCGGTATACGGTGTATACCGGCGATCACATTATCGGGGTAGCTGAAACCCCCGAGATTTTCTGTCACTGGGGGGCGCTACAAGCTTTTTCCGGCCTGACGTCTCAAGACGTCGGAACAGAATAAGTACCCTGTTTTTCCGACGTCTTGAGACGTTAGGCCGTCGCTATGGGACTAATGCCCATGGATTTCCAACAATTCTATACACTACAGTTCAAAAGTTTAGGGTCACTTAGATATTTCCTTATTTCTGAAAGAAAAGCACATTTTTTTCAATGAAACTAGCATTAAATTAAACAGAAATATACTCTATACATTGTTACTGTGGTAAATGACTATTCTAGCTTCAAACATCTAGTTTTTAATGCAATATCTACATGGGTGTATAGAGGCCCATTTCCAACAACCACCACTTCAGTGTTCTAATGGTACATTGTGTTTACTAACTGTGTTAGAAGGCTAATGGATGTTTAGAAATCCCTTGAAAAGCCTTGTGCAAATATGTTAGCACAGCTGAAAACAGTTTTGCTGATTAGAGAAGCTATAAAACTGACCTTCCTTTGAGCTAGCTGAGAATCTCTAGAGCATTACATTTGTTGGTTCCATTAAACTCTCAAAATGGCCATAAAAAGAGAACTTTCATGTGAAACTCAACAGTCTATTCTTGTTCTTAGAAATGAAGGATATTACATGCAAGAAATTGCCAAGAAACTGAAGATTTCCTACAATGGTGTGTACTGCTCCCTTCAGAGGAGAGCACAAACAGGCTCTAACCAAAGTAGAAAGAGAAGTGGGAGGCCCCGCTGCAAAACTGAGCGACAAGACAAGTACATTAGAGTTTCTAGTTTGAGATATCAATGCCTCACAGGTCCTCAACTGGCAGCTTCATTAAATAGTACCCGCAAAACGCCAGTGTCCACATCTACAATGAAGAGGCAACTCCGGGATGCTGGCCTTCAGGGCAGAGTGGTAAAGAAAAAGCCATATCTGAGACTGGCTAATAAAAAGAAAAGATTAATATGGGCAAAAGAACACAGACATTTGACAGAGGAAGAACGGAAAAAAAGTGTTATGGACAGACGAATCAAAGTTTGAGGTGTTTGGATCACACAGAAGAACATTTGTGAGATGCTAAACAACTGAAAAGTTGCTGGAAGAGTGCCTGACGCCATCTGTCAAGCATGGTGGAGGTAATGTGATGGTCTGGGGTTGCTTTGGTGCTGGTAAAGTGGGAGATTTGTACAAGGTAAAAGGGATTTTGAATAAGGAAGGCTATCACTCAATTTTGCAACTCCGTGCCACACTCTATGGACAGCGCTTGATTGGAGCCAATTTCATCCTACAACAGGACAATGATCCAAAGCACTTCTCCAAATTATGCATAAACTATTTAAGGAAGAAGCAGGCAGCTGGTATTCTATCTGTAATGGAGTGGCCAGCCCAGTCACCAGATCTCAACCCTATTGAGCTGTTGTGGGAGCAGCTTAACCGTATGATACGCAAAAAGTGCCCATCAAGCCAATCCAATTTATGGGAGGGGCTTCTGGAAGCATGGGGTGAAATATCTCCAGATTACCTCAGCAAATGAACAGCTAGAATGCCTAAGGTCTGCAAAACTGGAATTGCTGCAAAGGGAGCATTCTGTGAGGAAAGCAAAGTTTGAAGGAGAAAATTATTATTTCAAATACAAAATCATTATTTCTAACCTCATCAATGTCTGGACTATATTTTCTATTCATTATGCACCTCATTTGATAAATCAAAATATGATCATGGAAAAGACAAAATTGTCTAGGTGACCCCAAACTTTGGAACTGTAGATAGGTATAATGGCAAAGTACTGTAGATTTGGTCAGCTATTGTATGCCAACAAGTTATATTGCTCCCATGCTACAGTTCTTTTATTGTGATAAGACAAAACATAACTTTAATTAATGGCTTAAATGATTGCTATTTTAATGGACTCTCCATATCAGAAGAATTGGGGTTATAGCAAGTATTTAAACTATCTCTGATCAATAGGATATGGGATAATCTATTGATGGCTGGCAGTTTGACCACTGCAGGGCCCCATCTGACTGGAGCATAGGTCAAACATGCACACCTCCTCTCCCTTCTATGAGAGTGCCGTAAATCTGTGACAGGAGGCAGATGATCATCTAATAGATACTGGTCACTGATAAAGGTACGAAAATATAAAGGACCAGACAGGCAAATGCCAACCTGTTGCTCAAACCCCATAGACGTGATATTATTGATCCACCAACTGACATCTAACGTCTACAGTCCGTTGAACTCAAGCAAGGTTACACCTCACATCAAGTGCTATGAGAGGTTCCTGGCAACACTTTCCAGAAACTTTCACTATATCTCTTGGCTTCATGCCATCCTGTTTAGTAACCGCTACACATCTCAAACTATCTTCTGGGTAGATTATATCCACATGTGTGTTGGTCAGTAGCCAGAATTCCTTTGAGAATACATCGTACAAGAATAGAAAAGGTGTAAAATGTAAGATGGGTAAACATTATATGGTCCATATATAATAAGTGTCCATTGTCAAGTAGGCTACAAGTTACTGATAAGCGAGATTTTAGTTTTATTTACTCTTTTTTCATTTTGGGAATACTTAAAAATTAATTAAAGTTAGTGATAGAAGTCAAGTCCATGGCCCTTAAAGAGATTGTCCATTACTTTAAAATTGATCGTCTATCCTTAGTATAGGTCATCAATGTCTGATTGGCTGGGGTCCGACACACTACACCCACACCGATCAGCCATTCTCGGTGCTGAGGGAGACAGCATTCTGGAGCTGTTCCATCTTCTGATCCACCTCCCATTCAAATCAATAGGAGGCAGATGTGCAGTACCTGTCAGCGGCCACTCCAGAAGATGGAGTAGCTCTGTAATTGAATATTTTGGACCGCCTGCTGTCACCGCCGGCACTAGTCGGTGGGGTTGCTGAGTGTCGGACCCCTACTGATCAGACGTTGATGACCTATCCTTAGGAGAGGCCATCAATGTTAAAGTAGTGGACAACCTCTTTAATTTTTTTGTTTGCTGTATTTTTTTTAGCTATAACAGCTCAGTGTAGAAAAGAAAGAACACAGAGGCTTTTATCTCATTGCACTTATTATCTGATTTCTTCTACTGGTACAAAAGACAGCAGGTCTAAAAATCAGTACAAATTATGTTGCTAATGATAAGTTGTAGTATCTTGCAAAAATCAATACTGTAGCACCTCACTCAGTATAGCTGAATAAGATCCTAGCGAAAACAAAGCAGCTCTCCCTCCCAAAAAAGCTAAAGGTTTACAGTAGTCAGCCAGCGGCAATAAAAAACCTTGTTTTCTGATTAGCCATGATTTAAAGGGAACCTGTCACCATGAAAATGCAGTACAATCTGCAGGCCTCTTGTTATATATCAGGAGGAACTAAGTAGATTGATATATAGTTTTGTGAGAAAGGATTTAGTATAAACTTTTTTCACATTGAAACCTCTTCTTTTTCTGAGATTTTCGGTCGAGGGGGCGGTCTTATCAGTGATTGACAGCGATTCCTGTGTGCACTCTTATACAAAGAAAGCTGCCCATCACTGATAGGACAAACCAATGGACCAAAAATCCCAGAAAGGGCAAAGGTCTAAATGATGAAAACCCAGGTTATACTGAATCATTTCACACAAAACTATACGAGGGGCTGCTGATAGGTCTTTGGCTGTGTAATCTTTTTTTGTTTCTATGATAACGAATATTACATCACATGAAAGCCTTATGCATCTAATACATGTTTTCAACGTTTTGTATTTGAATCTTATGGCAACAGTGTTCTACGCATGTGGGAAAACAAAATGGCCGGAGTCTAATGCGATATTCACAGCAACTGAGAGCAGAGGAGTGATAAAATAATTCTTGTTTCTGCAAGGAAAATCCACAAAGGATATTCATACTGATATGTTGCAGACATTGGGGGATCAATGCCCTTCATATTCCAAGTTTAAGAACTGGGTTGCCAAATTTAAAACGGGCCACTTCAGCACCAATGATGAGGAACGTGCTGGACGACCGAGAATAATTGTTGTTCCGGAGATCGTCGATGCTGTGCACAACCCTCATGCTGGAGAATCGACAATTTTCAGCTAAAGTAATAGCAGACATCATCGGGATTTGACAACAGATCAAGAAGCATGCGAATTAAAACTTCCCGATCCATTTGTCAGCCTTTTCAGATTGATAAGGACTTCCTGGATTGACTGGTTACTATGGATGAGACCTGGATTTATTTGTATGACCCTGAAAACAAGGAGCAGTCAAAAGAGTGGCTGCACAGTGGTTTTCCTGATCCAAAGAAGTTCAGGGTGCAAAAATCAGCCACTAAGGTCATGGCGTCTGTGTTCTGGGATAAGGAGGGCGTGCTGCTAGTGGACTACCTTCAAATTGTTCCACCATCAATGCAAGATATTACATTGCACTTTTGGACCAATTGAACGCAGTTTGAAAGCCAAAAGGCACAACAAGCTGTCCAAAAGACTCTTCTTCCTGCAAGACAATGCCTCCACTTACACTGCCCAAGCGACCATGGCAAAACTGGCATAGCTGGGCTTCCATCTGGTTGACCACCTACTTTATTCACCAGATCTAGCTCCCTCTGACTATCATCTGTTTCCAAACCTGAAGAAACACCTCAATGATACCAAATTTTGCACCATTTTTGATGCCATGGCTGCTACTGATGCCTGGTTTGAGGCACAACTGAAATCCTTCTTTTTGCTAGGCTAAGGGGGGATTTGCACACTACGACATCGCAGGTGCGATATCGGTGGGGTCAAATTGAAAATGACGTACTTCCGGCATCGCATGCGACATCGTAGTGTGTAAAGGCTCGATGATACGATTAACGAGCGCAAAAGCGTCGTAATCGTATCATCGGTGCAGCGTCGGCGTAATCCATGATTACGCTGACGCGACGGCCCGATGTTGTTCCTCGTTCCTGCGGCAGCACACATCGCTGTGTGTGAAGCCGCAGGAGCAAGGAACATCTCCTACCGGCGTCACTGCGGCTTCCGTAGGATATGCGGAAGGAAGGAGGTGGGCGGGATGTAAACATCCCACTCATCTCCGCCCCTCCGCTCCTATTGGCCGCCTGCCGTGTGACGTCACAGTGACGCCATACGACCCGCCCCCTTAATAAGGAGGCGGGTCGCCGGCCAGAGCGACGGTCACAGGACAGGTGAGTCCATGTGAAGCTGCCGTAGCGATAATGTTCGCTACGGCAGTTATCACAAGGATATCGCCGCTGCGTCGGGGGCGGGGACTATCGCGCTCGGCATCGCAGCATCGGCCTGCGATGTCGCAGCGTGCAAAGTGCCCCTTACAGAACTTGGAAACCAATGTAAGAAGTGTGTTGACATCAGTGGAGAGTATGTGGAATAAATGTAAAGTTTCATCATCCTATCTCGTTTCTTTCTGGGTAAAGCCAAAGACTTATCAGCAACTCCTCGTATATCAATCTACTCGACTACCCCTGCTCTATAATATGCTGCATGTAGGTTAGACTGTATTTTCATGGTGACAGGTTCCCTTTAACAGCCTAAAACAGGTCAAC
The DNA here is from genome assembly GCF_048569485.1 of Anomaloglossus baeobatrachus. NCBI lineage: Eukaryota > Metazoa > Chordata > Amphibia > Anura > Aromobatidae > Anomaloglossus > Anomaloglossus baeobatrachus. The sequence continues at coordinate 646,615,042 of NC_134353.1, read as the reverse complement.
CTAACTTCATTGAATGATCTGTAATAGATTGTTTATTCAATACATCTTGGAATAATAAGTCCCACAATTGGATGTGTTCAAAAAAGAGTTCCTGTCCTGAGATAAACTATTATATAGTGATGGGCGGACCCGAGCTGTAAAAGTCCAGATCCGCGGGGTTTCAAACTTACCCGAGTGCCAGACCCGGGCCCAGGATTTCGGGTGTTGATCCGGACCCGGAAACCGGGGAAATCAAAAAATAAATAAAGGAAAAATAAAGAAAATAAGAATGAAGCAAGCGCTTCATACTTACCGAGGCTCTATTGTGGCTGTACACTGCTCCTGCGGCCGCCCGTTCACTTCCAGGACTGCGCATATGCACTGCTTGCCCCACCAAATGGCATCTATGATTGGTTGCAGTGAGACACACCTCAGCCTGTGTGACAGCGTCTGCCTGCAACCAATCACAGGTGTGGTCTGTGAGTCTATAGCGTACAGTAAAAATAAATTTATAAATAAAATATTTGGTGTAGAGTCTTATGGTGTTGGGTAGAGATGAGTGAACCGGTCGCGGTTCGGCTCGAGGTCGGTTCGCCGAACGGAGGTCCCGTTTGAGTTCGTTTCGTCGAACGTTCGACGAACTGAACTCGAACCGCATAGGAAACAATGGCAGGCATTCACAAACACATAAAAACACCGAGAAAACACCCTCAAAGGTGTCCAAAAGGTGACAAACAACTCACAACACAACACAAACACATGGGAAAGTGACAAGAACAAATTCTCATGCGAAAACAAAAGAGCGTAACGAGGAAAAAGAGGACGAGACACAGATATAGGCATGGCACGCCCTTCTAAAATCATGTAAAACACCGCAAGGTGACTCCAAGCGGAGTCTCCCTTTTTTTCCAAAAATTGTGCCCCACACACACCCACCCATTCAGTGGCAGCACTTGTGCCCTAGTTGTACACTTCACAGCTAGATTGGCATCAAGCACATTCAAAAATACGCCATCCTTAACCGTCCCCAGGATGACACCGGGGTAGGTAGCAAAGTCTTTGCTGAACCATGACTTGTTCATCTTGGCTCCTTTTAAAAACAATGTAAGCAAGGGTTACTCCAAGCGGAGTCTCCCTTTTTTCAAAAAATTGGGCCACACAGACACCCCATCAGTGGCAGCACTTGTGCCCTAGTTGCAAACAGGATGTTTTGATCTGCATCAAGCACATTCCAAATCCACAAGCATTTACTCTACCCAGGATGACACAGGGGTAGTAAATTCCTTGTGGATCCATGACTTGTTCATTTTGATGAACGTTAGTCTGTCCGCATTGTCACTGGACAGACGCTTGCGCTTATCTGTCAGCACACACCCAGCAGCACTGAAGACACGTTCAGAGACAACGCTGGCAGCTGGACACGACAAAATCTCCAAGGCGTAAGTGGAGAGCTCTGGCCATTTTTCAAGATTTGAAGCCCAAAATGAGCAAGGCTCCATTTGCATAGTCATGGCATCGATGTTCATTTGGAGATACTCCTGTATCATCTTCTCCAGCCGTTGACTATGTGTTAGACTTGTTGTCTCTGTTGGCCTTGCAAAGGAGGGTCTAAAAAAATTATGAAAAGATTCCATAAAATTGCTGTTACCAGCACCAGATACAGTCCTACTGGTACGGGTAGACTGTTGAAGATGACGAGACCGTCCCATGTTTGTCAAGTTACAACTGGGAGATTCACTCCCTGCACCTGCACGGTTGTTTGGTGGAAAAGCCGAGCTAAGATCGAGTAACAGCTTCTGCTGATACTCCTGCATACGTGCGTCCCTTTCTATTGCTGGAATTATGTCACAAAATTTGGACTTGTACCGGGGATCTAATAGTGTGGCAAGCCAGTAGTCATCATCACTTCTAATTTTGACAATACGAGGGTCATGTTGGAGGTAGTGCAGCAAGAAGGCACTCATGTGTCTTGTGCAGCCATGCGGACCAAGTCCACGCTGTGTTTGTGGCATAGAGGTGCTAACCGTTCTTTCTTCCTCTGACATCTCCCCCCAACCTCTTTCAACTGAAATTTGACCAAGGTCTCCCTCATCCGCTGAGTCTTCCATGTCCATGGACAGTTCGTCCTCCATTTCTTCATGTTCTCCTGCCCCTTCCTCAACATTTCGCCTGCTACCATGCACCCTTGTTGATCCCTGTCCCCCATGGTCCCATGCCTGCCGCGTTGGTGAAGATGAACGTCTGGACCTTGGTGATGTTGTTGTGTCTTGCGCATATGAATCCTCCTGTAGTTCCTCCCCTTCCTGTTGTCCCACCCCCTGACTCCGAATAGTGTTTAGCGTGTGCTCTAGCATGTAAATGACTGGAATTGTCATGCTGATAATGCCATTGTCAGCGCTAAACATATTCATCGCCATGTCGAAACTGTGCAGAAGGGTGCATAGGTCCTTGATCTGAGACCACTCCATCAGGGTGATCTTCCCCACTTCTGCATCTCGTTGGCCCAGGCTATACGTCATGACGTATTGCACCAGGGCTCGGCGGTGCTGCCACAGTCGCTGTAACATGTGGAGAGTCGAATTCCAGCGTGTCGGCACATCGCATTTCAGGCGATGAACCGGAAGGCCAAAAGACTTCTGGAGCGATGCAAGTCGCTCAGCTGTGGCGCTTGAACGGCGGAAGTGAGCAGACAGTTTTCGTGCCCTGGTCAGAAGGCCATCTAGGCCGGGATAGTGTGTTAAAAATTGCTGGACAACAAGGTTCAACACGTGAGCCATACAAGGTACGTGTGTCACCTTACCGAGGCGAAGGGCCGCACCCAGGTTTGCAGCATTGTCGCACACGGCCTTACCAGGCTGCAGGTTGAGTGGAGACAACCATTTATTAAACTCGGACCGCAGAGCTGACCACAACTCCTCAGCTGTGTGACTCTTATTCCCAAGACATGTCAAGCTAAAGACCGCCTGATGACGTTGCGCTCTGCTGCCAGCATAGTAATGAGGGGTGCGTGATTCCTTCTGCGCAGTGCGAACGCTGGTGGCCTGACCAGGCAGGCTTGGGGCGGAGGTGGAGGACACAGATGAGGTGGAGGAGGCAGAAGCAGTGGCGGAACTTGGACAGACAGAGGATTGACACACAAGTCGTGGGGACGGCAAGACTTGTGCAGCAGACCCTTCATCTATCACCATAGTTACCCAGTGCCCAGTCAGCGACATGTAACGTCCCTGTCCATGCTTACTGGTCCAAGTATCGGTGGTAAAATGCACCCGTTCACACACAGAGTTTCTCAAGGAAGCGGTGATGTTGTGTGCGACATGCTGGTGTAGCGCAGGCACACCTTTCTTAGAGAAGTAGTGGCGACTGGGCATCTGGTACTGGGGCACAGCGACAGACATAAGGTCTCTAAAATCCTGTGTGTCCACCAGGCGGAAAGGCAGCATTTCGGTAGCCAAGAGCTTACAGAGGGATAAAGTCAACCTCTTAGCTTTGTCATGGGTCGCAGGAAATGGCCTTTTATTTGACCACATCTGAGGGACAGAGATCTGGCTGCTGTGTGTAGACGGTGTTGAGAAGGGTGTCCCTGGAAAAATGCAGGTTTGTGAGGAAAGTGCAGGCGGAGACATGATGTTGCCTTATCCAACGTTGGTGCTATCGATGTCTGAGAGAGCTGTACACACGCACTTGTTTCCCCTTCCAAACCAACTGACGACCTACCAAGCAAACTGCCTGTTGCGGTTACAGTGGTGGAAGTTGTGCATGGAAAACCAGGTGTGACAGCTGTCCCCACAGTCCTAGAAGATGAAGAGCGCGCGGATGCACTGGAAGGGGCAGGCGGTGGATGGTTTGCTCCGCTAGGCCGCATTGCAGCACGGTGAGCTTCCCACTGGGACATATGATATTTATTCATGTGACGATTCATGGAAGAAGTTGTCAAACTGCTGAGCTTTTGCCCTCTACTAACAGAATCACGACAAATTTTACAGATCACATAATTTGGGCGATCTTTTGCTATGTCAAAAAAGGACCAGGCTGGGCAAGGCTTAGAGGGCATGCGACCTGCTGAGCCCCCCGACTAGTGCTCAGAGGCAGAGTGGTGGCTGAGGATGCAGTTGTAGACGTGCTACCAGTGCTATGACTCTGTCCAGGAAGGCGCAAGGTAACTTCGTCGTCGGTTGCATCCTCCTCCACCGCCTCTGTTGACCTCCTCGAGTGCCTGACTGTGGGTTGACAGTAGGTGGGATCTAGAACTTCCTCATCAATTGTTGTGTTTGCACTCCCCTCACCCTCAGACCGAGCCTCTTCTTGCCCTGACCGAATATTTAAGTTGTCATCCCAATCTGGTATCTGCATCTCATCGTCATCAGTATGTTCCTCATTGTCTATAACCACAGGTGTTACAGTTTGTGACAAAGGGTCAACATTATGCTCTGAAACTTGGTCCTCACGGCCTGAATCAGAGTCACAAAGGTTATGGGCATCACTGCAGACCATTTCCTGGTCTGTACTCACTGTAGCTTGGGAGCAGACCTCTGATTCCCAGGCTATAGTGTGACTGAACAGCTCTGCAGACTCAGCCATCTCACTTCCACCATACTGTGCAGGGCTGATGGAGACTTCAGAGCTGGGAGAAAGCAAGTTTGATTGAGATGACAACTCAGAGGACTGGTGTTTTTTGGATGCGGTAGTTGAGGTGGCTGAGAGGGCACTTGTTGGACCACTTGAGATCCATTCAAGCATTTTCCTTTTTTGGCCATCATCTACCTTTGTTCCTGTTGTTCGTGTCCGTAAAAAAGGGAGCACATCGGATTGTCCACGGTAAGTAGTAGACATCTTACTTTTGCTGGTAGATGGTCTATCTTCAGCAGATGTTAATGGAGCTTTGCCACCTTCCCCACGGACAAACCCTTTTTTTCCTTTTCCAACACGCCTCTTCCCCTTTCCACCAGCATCTGTCATTTTGCCACTCATGTTGATTGCGACAAGATTGTGCACTTAAAATGTGGTAGTAAAAATTGAGAGGTGGTGTAGATTGCAGCGGTGGTCTAGCTTTATTAACAGCAGAATAATAAAGAATATCCCTGACAATGCAACTACGGCCCTTAAACTGGCAGCATAAATTGCTAGTATAATGGCTTAGTAACAATGAGTTTGAGTGTGGAATGCAGGCAGACGTGCTGCAAATATCTTTGCACTTGTGGGACAATACAGAAGTCCACCAGCCACGTTTAGGATGCCACTAAGTTCACTCAGTGTTTGCTAGTATAATGGCTTAGTAACAATGAGTTTGAGTGTGCAATGCAGGCAGACGTGCTGCAAATATCTTTGCACTACTGGGGCAATACAGCAGTCCAACAGCCACGTTTAGGATGCCACTAAGTTCACTCAGTGTTTGCTAGTATAATGGCTTAGTAACAATGACTTTGAGTGTGCAATGCAGGCAGACGTGCTGCAAATATCTTTGCACGTGTGGGACGATACAGAAGTCCAATAGCCACATTTAGGATGCCACTAAGTTCACTCAGTGTTTGCTAGTATAATGGCTTAGTAACAATGAGTTTGAGTTTGCAATGCAGGCAGACGTGCTGCAAATATCTTTGCACTTGTGGGACGATACAGAAGTCCAACAGCCACATTTAGGATGCCACTAAGTTCACTCAGTGTTTGCTAGTATAATGGCTTAGTTATAATAAGTTTGAGTGTGCAATGCAGGCAGACGTGCTGCAAATATCTTTGGACTAGTGGGACGATACAGAAGTCCAATAGCCACGTTTAGGATGCCACTAAGTTCACTCAGTGTTTGCTAGTATGATGGCTTAGTAACAATGAGTTTGAGTGTGCAATGCAGGCAGATGTGCTGCAAATATCTTTGCACTTGTGGGACGATACAGAAGTCCAACAACCACGTTTAGGATGCCACTAAGTTCACTCAGTGTTTGCTAGTATAATGGCTTAGTTATAATGAGTTTGAGTGTGCAATGCAGGCAGACGTGCTGCAAATATCTTTGCACTTGTGGGACGATACAGAAGTCCAACAGCCACGTTTAGGATGCCACTAAGTTCACTCAGTGTTTGCTAGTATAATGGCTTAGTAACAATGAGTTTGAGTGTGCAATGCAGGCAGACGTGCTGCAAATATCTTTGCACTACTGGGGCAATACAGCAGTCCAACAGCCACGTTTAGGATGCCACTAAGTTCACTCAGTGTTTGCTAGTATAATGGCTTAGTAACAATGACTTTGAGTGTGCAATGCAGGCAGACGTGCTGCAAATATCTTTGCACTACTGGGGCAATACAGCAGTCCAACAGTCACATTTAGAATGCCACTAAGTTCACTCAGTGTTTGCTAGTATAATGGCTTAGTAACAATGAGTTGGAGTGTGCAAAGCGCAGGAGGGTACAGTGGCAGGGTTGTGGGTCTGGGTAGAGGAAAGGAAGCCTGCCTTTCTATCCCTCCTAATGGGGAAATGCAGCGAGGAAATCCCTGACCTTAGCTACACAGACGCTGTCATCTTGTGTAGCTGTTAAACTCTGTTTTCACGGACCTGTCACCTATGGCTCTGACCCTGCCGGTATGAGCCCTTAAAAGGACTGATAGAAAGTGCTATCCCTAAGCTGTCCAGCACTCTGTATGGAGCGTATACAGCGGTATCGGCGATAGGAGCTGCGCCAGTGATGTCTGACACCAAGGACGCAGAAGGCAGATAATGGCGTGCTGGAGGAAAATGTCCGGTTTTATAATGCAGGGACATGTGACATGGACATCCTATCACACATATGCCGTTACTTCTCTGGCTAAAAGTCCACTTAGCTGTGTGTGTGTCTGGGATTGGCTGACATGCTGGCCCGCCCCACAACACGCGCGCGCTTAGGGAAGGAAGACAAGGAAAAAAAAATGGCGATCGCCATTATACATACAGCAGTGATCTGAATGCGCTGTTTCCGCACACTATACACTGAAATGTCATAATAGTGTGAGTCACAGAGTGACTTACACTATTACAGCGGAAAGCCAGCTAGGAATTAGCTGGTTTTTTTGCTGCTAGAACCGTTCTCGAACGTATCTAGAACTATCGAGCTTTAGCAAAAAGCTCGAGTTCTAGTTCGATCTAGAACAGCCCCCAAAATCACTCGAGCCGCGAACTGGAGAACCTCAAACCATGAACCGCGCTCAACTCTAGTGTTGGGTATTATGATACCCACACAGATAAAGTATATGGCTGCAAACTGCAGCCCCCAGCCGTACGCTTATCTTGGCTGTGTATCAAAATATGAGGAACTGTGTGCAAGTTTTTGGTTTGTTTTTTTTCTTTTAATTATTTAAATAAATAATTTAAAAAAACAGTGTGTGGTCCCCCACAATTTTGATACCCAGCCATGATAAAGCCAGGCAGCTGGGGGCTGGTATTCTCAGGCGGCGGAGACCCATGCTTATTTATCCGCTGCCAGCCTAAAAATAGTAGCCTGCAGCTACCCAGGATAGTCGCATCCATTAGATGCGACAATCCCAGCACTTTACCCAGCTCTTCTCGATTGCCCAGGTGCGGTGGCAATCTGGGTAATAAGGGGTTAATAACAGCCCAGAGCTGCCACTGAGCCGTAGATTAGTAATGGGGAGGGTGTATGAGACCCCCATTACTAATCTGTATGTAGAGTAAATAAACACAAACACAGGAAAAACTTTATTTGAAATAAAATACAAAAAACACCCTCTTTCACCACTTTATTAACCCCAAAAACACCCCTGCAGGTCCAACATAATCCACACAAGGTCCCATGATGATTCCAGCTCTGCTACATAGCTGAATTCATACCGAGCGGCCATAGAACATGGCCACCCGCTGTGAGGTTCAGGCACAGTTAGAATGAGCCACTTGATCAGCGCTGACGCCACCCAAGTTATTTGCGGTCAGAGCTGGAGGTTTCCTCAGTCCTCCACCTGTGACGCAGGTAACCTGACCTTAGGTAACCTCAGTAAAATCAGTGACCTCACCTTAGGTGAGACCTGGCTGAAGATTTTACACCATATTCCTCCACCCAATCTACACCTACTTGCAAAAAAAAAAATCGCATTACTACCGCGTCATACCGCATGCAGTTTTGATGCGTTTTTGGGGGTTTTTTTGCCAGGAGGTGTACATTGGTTGTATGAATATGGTGTGAAAATTTCATCACCAAATCTACATTTCTTGGCCAAAAAAATGCAAAAAAAAGGTTTTGATGCCATTATGGTGCAGGTTTCTGCCAGGAGGTGCAAATTTGGTGCTGAAATCTCTTCACCAGATTTCAGCACCCAATATACAATTCCTAGCAAAAAAAACGCATGAAAAACCCATGCGGAATGATGTGGAAGTGACCCATGCGGAATGATGTGATAGTGACGCGATTTGTTGCCAGGAGGTGTAGAATAGGTGCATGAATATGGTGTAATATTTCAGCAACAAATCTACATCTCTTGGCAAAAAAAAACACAGTTTTCTGTCAGGAAATGCAGGTGAGTTCACTGAGTTTAATGAGGTCCACTGAGGTCAGGTTACTTGTGGTCACAGGTGGAGGACTCCAGCTGTGACCCCAGCTATCCTGAGTGATGTCACCACTGATCACTGCGGCTCATTCATTCTCTGCCTGGAGCTCACAGTGGGCAGTCATGTTCCATGATCGCACACTGTCAGTTCAGATATGTAGCAGAACAGGAACCGTCATGGGACCTTGTATGGATTACATCGGACCTTCAGGGGTGTTTTGGGGTGAAAGAGGGTTTTTTTATAGTTTATTTCAAATTAAGGATTTTTTTCGGTTCTTGTGTTTAATTAACTTGAGCTTACAGATTCATAATGGTGGGTCTCATAGATACTTCCCATTACTAATCTAGGGCTTAATGGCAGCTGTGTGCAGTTATTAATCCCTTATTACCCTGATTGCCACTGCACCAGGGCAATTGGGAAGAGCTGGGAAAAGTGCCGGGATTGATGCATCTACAGTGGGTATGGAAAGTATTCAGACCCATTTAAATTTTTCACTGTTTCTTTCATTGCAGCCATTTGGTAAATTAAAAAAAGTTATTTTTTTCTCATTACTGTATACTCTGCACCCCATCTTGACAGAAAAAACAGAAATGTAGAAATTTTTGCAAATTTATTAAACAAGAAAAACTGAAATATCACATGGTCATAAGTATTCATACCCTTCGCTCAGACACTCATATTTAAGTCACATGGTGTCCATTTCCTTGTGATCCTCCTTGAGATGGTTCTACTCCTTCATTCGAGGCCAGCTGTGTTTAAGTAAACTGATAGGAGTTGATTTGGAAAGACACACACTTGTTTATATAAGACCTCACAGCTCACAGGGCATGTCAGACTAAATGAGAATCATGAGGTCAAAGAAACTGCCCAAGGAGCTCAGAGACAGAATTGTCGCAAGGCTCATATCTGGCCAAGGTTACAAATGATTTTCTGCAGGACTCAGGGTTCCTAAGAGCACAGTGGCCTCCATAATCCTTAAATCGAAAAAGTTTGGGACTACCAGAACTCTTCCTAGACCTGGCTGTCCAGCCAAACTAAACAATCGTGGGAAAAGAGCCTTGGTGAGAGAGGTAAAGAAGAACCCCAAGATCACTGTGGCTAAGCTACAGTTCCACAAAGTCAACTATCACTGCAGCCCTCCACCAGTCAGGGCTTTATGGCAGAGTAGCCCGATGGAAGCCTCTCCTCAATGCAAGACATATGAAAGCTCCCATAGAGTTTGCAAAAAACACATGAAGGACTCCCAGACTATGAGAAATAAGATTATCTGGTCTGATGAGGCAAAGAATGAACTTTTTGGTGATAATTCTAAGCGGTACATGTGGAGAAAACCAGGCACTGCTCATCACTTGTCCAATATAATCCCAACAGTGAAACATGGTGGTGGCAGCATCATGCTAAATAACAAAGGATTGGCTTCAGAACAACTCTGTGACCATTCTTGACTGGCCCAGCCAGAGCCCTATCGAGCATAGAGATGAACATTTTTAGGAGGGACCTGAAAATGTCTGTCCACCAACGTTCATCATCCAACCTGACGGGACTGGGGAGGATCTGCAAGGAAGAATGGCAGAGCATCCCTAAATCCAGGTGTGAAAAACTTGTTGCAACATTCCCAAGAAGACTCATGGCTGTACTAGCTCAAAAGTGTGCTTCTAGTCAATACTGAGCAAAGGGTCTGAATACTTATGACCATGTGATATTTCAGTTTTTCTTGTTTAATAAATTTGCAAAAAATTCTACATTTCTGTTGTTTTTTTCTGACAAGATGGGGTGCAGAGTGTACATTAATGAGAAAAAATTGAACTTTTTTGAATTCACCAAATAGTTGCAATGAAACAGAGAGTGAAATATTTACATTGGTGTGAATACTTTCCGTACCCACTGTAATGGATGCGACAATTCTGGGCAGCTGCAGGCTGCTATTTTTAGGTTGGGGGCGACCCAATAAGCATTGGTCTCCCCAGCTTGAGAATACCAGCCCCCAGCTTTTGTGCTTTATTTTGGCTGGGTATCAAAATTGGAGGGAACCACATGTCGTTTTTTAAAATTATTTATTTGAATAATTAAAATAAAACAAAAGAAAAAGCTGCATGCAGGTCCTCTTATTTTGATAGACAGCAAAGATACAGGCTGCAGCCTGTAGCCGTGGGTTTTATCTGTGCTGGGTATCCTAAAATAGGGGGACCCTACGCCAAATGTTTTATATATTTATTTATTTTTACTGTACGATAAACCTGCAGGCCATGTCTGTGATTGGAAGCGTCAAACATGCTGTCACTTAGGGTGAGGGCGCATCTGACAGCAACCAGTCACAGATACTGGTGGGTGGGGAAAGCAGTGCATATGCATGAACAATAATGCGCGGTCCCGGAAGTGAATGGGCCACCTCCGGAGCAGAGTATAGCTGCAACAAACCTTTGGTAAGTACAGCGCACATGCTCCCATCCCCCTATCCCATCTACCAACATTTTTAATCCCCGGATTCTGATCTCCTTAGATTTATATGGGGACCGGCGTCCAGCCCAGAACTGGATTTTAAAAACCAGATAATAGGTGTGGCCATGTTATGCCTGCTATGTGCTGTGTAGTAGCTGTGTCTGACCATACAGGGACATGGTTTGAACATACCACAGCTCCTAGGCAGGCAAGAAAGCAAAAGAGAGTATGCAGACAGGACAATAAAGAATCACAGCTGATTCTTTCTGTGAGGTAATTTCCCTGACTGTTTTTAAAGAGGCAGGTGTGGAGACACAAGGGTCAGTCAGTTCTCTTGCCCACTGTCCTGGTTATCTTCAGAAAGACTGCACGGAGCAGAACTCATCCCACTGAACACTCACTCTCCTTCCCAGTGGGCAGAACACTACTCAGACAACACAAGGTGAGTTCTGTAATCCTTCAGCTGGAACCGTGGATCCTAGGCTGAAATCCTGTAGAATGAATCTTGAAGCATTTCTGTGATCCTGCACCTGGAACTGTAGCTCCTAGGCTGAGGTCATGTAGAATCTCCCTCTGGTCACAGAAGCAAAACAATTTTTACCACTCAGTTCTCAATTCAGTGTATTGGGTCTTACATGATTGGTTGGAGATGGCTGCTCTCTCATTAGTCGCTAGTTCAATCCGACTGCATAATTTTCCTCTGAATTATGTAGTCAAAAGGGCTCAAGCAATAAACATTTAACAGACAATCTGTATTTAAGAGACAATAGTGCCCAGATCAGTCTAAAATGATTAAATGGCTAATTTATCTTAATTTAACAAACAAAGGAACCATACATCTGGCCTAATTAAGAACAGTTCACCCCGCACACAAGTCGCCAGACACTGACTTATCATAGCAGAGTAATGGTTTACCTCACAGAAAGCTGCAGCTGCAAGTTATTGCTATGTTGTCTGTATAATTACTTATTTGTCCGCTCCTGGCCGGGAGATGTGCTATGTTCAGACCAAGTTTCTGGACAGTCAGACACTGTCACTACACAACACATAGAATGGGCACATTTATAAGATTGTCTCAGCACAGGAACATTTTTTTAACACATTCAATTAAGGAACTTATTATTCCTAAATCTGTTGATTAAAATATACTTTGATCATGGTACAAGTCCTTTAAAAGGGACTCTGTCAGCACTGGATGCCTGTTCAAACCAAGTACAGGCACTCGGTGCTTCATGGCGAGGCTAATCATTTAAATACACCTTCCCACCTTGTTGTTTTCCCACCCTCTCCTCCCCTCTCTGGCTCTATGAAGCTAAAGCTGTCAATCAAAGAAGAGGGTGGAGGAAATTGAGGGAAAACAAGCAAACGGAAAGGTACATTTAAATGATTAGCCCTGCCATGAGGGACCGAGCACCTGTACTTGCTTTGAACTGTCATTCTTGTGCTGACAGGGCCCTTTTAAGCCTTTTTCCTATACAATATTTTGCAGCCTTTTTACATTATAGTTTAACCCATTCACAACATTTGCCGTACGTTTACATCGTGGTTGTGTTCTTGCAAAATGACTTAAACCTACGTCATGACAATCATGCGGTCATGGAAGATGTGCCCGCACGATCTATGCCGGGAGCAAGGCATAAGTCATAGTAGACGAGCTCTGGGTGTCACAGTACCCGCACCACCCATAACCGTTTAAACCCTTGAATGCCGCCATCAATAGCAATCACAACATTTAGGTGGTTGGGAAAGGGAGTACACTTCCTCTCTTATCCAATTAGGACGCCTATGCCCTGATCACAGGTGCCCAATCATTATCATGGCAACCCGGGGTCAAATAATTACCTCTGGGTCTGCCAGCTAGGGGAGCCTGTTAGAACATGCCAAAAGCATTGTCTAAAAGGCGATCTGTCAGTGTAACAATGTATGAGCATTGCACTGGTGTAATACCAGTAATCAAAGTAATAAGAGTTAATGTCCCTTAGAGGGACTAAGTAAAAAAGTGGAAAAAAAATATTGTAAAACATATTTTCAAAAACCCACACACAAAATAAAGAACAAAAAAAATAATTAAATAAATAAACTCATATATTTCTGAAAAAAAAAAAAAGGTACACATGTGGTATCACCGTGTCCGGAATGACCCGAACTATAGAACTGTCACATTATTTAACCCCTTCCGTGAACACTATAAAAAAAATAAATAAATGTGGCAAAAAACTATGCTTTTTCATCACTCAAAAAGAATAATCCTGACACTCCATATGCATAAACACGTATATTTGAAGCAAATAGATTTTTATTTAACCCCTTTATGACCAAGGAAGTACTGGTACGTCCTTGGTCATCCCCATCGGTTTACCGCGGACTCTGGCGGCGAACACGCGGGAATCCCCGCACGTGTCTACTGATCTGATCAGCAGACATATGTGGCTAACAGGTGCAGGTGGATCGGAGATCCAACCACGCCTGTTAACCCCTTATATTTAAATGGCTGCGGTGGAGATTGCACTGTTTCACACTACCATCGGCGGCCCCGATAATGGGGCGCAAATGTTTTTTCTTAGTAGTATGGGATCAGCTGATGACGCCTGATGCTGTAATGACTTACTTCCTGTGAGATCCGAGAGAGCGCTGGCACTCACAGGAGATAAGCATTTCTGCTGATCAGAGCAATGCTGCTCAGCAGCTGACAAAACACCAATATTGTTGAGACCGTCAAAATTACAAGTTTAACGTGAACACACAAATCCCTATAAAATCACTTTTATTAATCAATAATTATTTAAAACTGCCCAGGTGATTCACCCACACACTTAAATAGCAAAGGGAAGTTCCATATTGAACAAAGGGATCATCCAAAGAACAATATTTTGTGATATACTACTTGTTCTGGATGATTAGGTAGAGGTCAGATTACACTGGAGAAATCTCCTTTGAACAATAATACGGGTCAGATTATGGAAAAAATTATACTCAATACCTTCCTACAATGACCCTACTAAATACCTAATGCTGACCCCTACCTGCCAACGGAGGGTATGACACCGTAACTTGTCTTGGCGCCCCCGTTCCTCGTCGGCTAACCCTCACTTACCCTTCACTTAACCTACTGTTAGGGCCAGATGGACGGGCAGACCCAGGAGGTGGATCCACTGGGCCGAACACCTTCCTGAAGGCAAGGAGTCCGGTAGCCGGAGCACTACAGGTAGCAGGACAGTCCGTGCAACAGAGTAGAATGGTGAAGTCCCTGGGACCACGGAGTCACTGATGGTAGTCCGTGTGACGGAGCTCAGGTTCGGAGGCCGAGGTGTTGTCAGGCAGAGTCCGGAACCGATGGAGCGAGAGGACGGGTCACCACAGGGATCAGAGATGGAACGGACTGACGGGATGGCAGATAGTCAGCGTTCGGGGTTCGGGAGTCGGCAGGACCGGATGGCTAGGCAGGAGCGGCTCTAGAAGAGAGATAGGTGAGTATATCACAAAGACACAAGGAGACCTGACTCCTAGCTTAGGAAACACGAAGAACAGGCCCCGCCCACTTGGACACTAAACCCCTTTATACCCTGTACCTGTGTGTTCAATTTTCTGTCAGTGGACGCTGGCCCTTTAAGAGAGGGTCAATGACCGCGCGCGCGCCCTAATGCGCATGCGCGAGGCCCGGGTGCCAGAAGCCAGGGCAGGGAGCGGTGAGCAGGAAGCAGGAGAGCCGGGCTGGGGCTGAGTAGCCGACGGGCGCCGGGAGCGGGGACCAGGACGCCTGGGGACCGCAGGCAATGGAGGCTGGAGACCGGGGAGCGGCGGACGCCGGACAGAGGAACCGGGGAGCGACGCAGGGAAGCCGGGGAGCGTGGCAGGTGAGCCGGGGAGCAGAGCAGGGGACCCGGGGAGCGTGACAGTACCCCCCCCCACGCCCCCCTCCCCGCAACCGGGACAGGAAGGCACGGATCAGAGGAGTACCCACATTCTCCCGGGGTTCCCAGGACCTATCCTCAGGACCATACCCAGCCCAGTCCACCAGGAAGAACTGTCGGCCCCGCACGGTCTTCATGGCCACGATATCCCTTACCGCATAGATGTCATCATCAGCAATAGGAGGAGGAGCCGAACTGGCAGCAGCGGAGAAGGAACCAAGGACAACCGGCTTGAGCAGGGAGACGTGGAAGGAGTTGGGTATCCTCATCGTGGCCTGGAGCTGCAGCTTGTAGGAGACCTCATTGATCTTGCTGAGGACTTTAAACGGCCCGATGTAGCGAGGACCCAGCTTGTAGGATGGCAGCTTCAATCGGACGTACTTGGAAGCAAGCCAGACCAGATCTCCTGGAGAGAAACACGGAGGATCCAGACGCCTCTTGTCTGCGTGTCTCTTCATCCGCAGGGAAGCACGTCCAAGGGACGCCTTGACAGAGTCCCAAATTGTTGCAAAGTCACGGGCTACGGCATCAGCAGCAGGGACATCCGAGGAAGAGGATACAGGTAGTGGGACGGAAGGCTGAAGTCCGTAAACGACATGGAAGGGAGAGCTGGAGGAGGACTCACTGACGTGGTGGTTATGGGAGAATTCAGCCCAAGGAAGAAGCGTGGACCAGTCGTCATGATGGGCGTTGACGTAGTGACGTAAGAAGGAGGTCAAGATCTGATTGACCCGTTCCACTTGGCCGTTCGACTGAGGATGGTAGGCTGAAGAAAAGTCCAGAGTCACTCCCAGATGTTTGCAGAGAGCCCTCCAGAAGCGGGAGGTGAACTGAGTTCCTCTGTCGGACACAATGTGTGATGGAAAGCCATGCAAGCGGAAGATGTGTTGTATATAGGCGTCAGCGAGTTCCTGGGCAGAGGGCAGTCCAGCCATAGGGACGAAATGAGCCATTTTGGAGAACCGATCCACCACGACCCATATGACTGTGTGTCCGGAGGACAGTGGCAAGTCCGTAATAAAGTCCATCGCAATGTGTTGCCACGGAACTGAGGGTATAGGCAGAGGCAGAAGACGGCCATATGGCAGATGTTTGGGCGTCTTGTTCCTGGCACAAGAGGAGCAGGCTGAGACAAAAGAAGCGACATCCGTCCGAAGGGATGACCACCAGTAATGACGTACAATCGTACTCCATGTTCTCTTCTGACCAGCATGACCGGCTATTTTCGAGGCATGGCCCCAGTGTAACACTTTTTGCCTGTCAGTCTCAGAGACATAGGTCTTCCCGGGCGGTATCTGGGCCAGGGTGACAGGAGCCACCGGAATGATTTTACTAGGGCATATGATGGGCTGGGATGTCTCCTCCTCCTGCTCCATGGGCATGAATGACCTGGACAAGGCATCTGCGCGTACATTCTTGTCCGCGGGTCGGAAATGGAGCTGGAAATCGAATCTGGCAAAGAACAAGGACCACCTGGCTTGCCGTGGGTTCAGTCGCTGAGCAGACCGCAGGTATTCCAGGTTCTTGTGGTCCGTGTAAATAATAACGGGGTACACTGCTCCTTCCAGAAGGTAGCGCCATTCCTCCAGGGCCAGTTTGACTGCCAATAGCTCTCGGTCACCGATGGTGTAGTTGCGTTCAGGCGCTGAGAAGCTCTTGGAGAAGAAACCGCAAGTCACCATCTTCCCGGAGGAGGACTTCTGCATGAGCACTGCTCCGGCTCCCGAGGAGGAGGCATCCACCTCCAAGGTGAACTGTCGGTTTAACTCCAGACGGTGGAGCACAGGGGAGGAGGCAAATGCCCGCTTCAGAGAGCCAAACGCGGCGTCGGCCGCAGGTGGCCAGTCCTTTGGATTAGCTCCCTTCTTGGTCAAGGCGGAGAGAGGAGCAGTCAGAGCCGAGAAGTGAGGGATGAACTGGCGGTAATAGTTTGCGAATCCCAGAAAGCGTTGGATTGCCTTCAGTCCAGAAGGAGGGGGCCAGTTGAGAATGGAAGAGACCTTCTGCGGATCCATCTGCAATCCGGTATCGGAGATTACGTAACCCAGGAAGGGCAGAGAAGACTGCTCGAAGACACACTTCTCGTACTTGGCGTACAGACGATTTTCCCTCAGTCGTTGTAGTGCCAGCTGCACGTTCTCTCTGTGGGTTTGGAGGTCCGGAGAAAAGACCAGGATGTCATCAAGATACACCACCACACAGATGTAGAGAAGGTCTCGGAATACGTCGTTCACCAATTCTTGAAAGACTGCTGGTGCGATACACAGGCCGAAGGGCATCACACAGTATTCATAGTGCCCATCGCGAGTATTGAACGCGGTCTTCCATTCGTCCCCTGAGCAGATGCGGACCAGGTTGTAGGCACCCCGAAGATCCAACTTGGTGAACACACGAGCTCCTCTAAGCCGGTCAAACAATTCGGGGATGAGCGGCAGGGGGTACTTATTTTTCACGGTGATTTGGTTCAATCCCCGGTAGTCTATGCATGGGCGTAGGTCGCCCTCTTTCTTCTTGACGAAGAAGAAGCCTGCTCCAGCAGGAGAGGAGGATCTCTGAATGAATGCCCTTGCCAGGTTCTCTGTGATGTAGGTAGACATGGCCCTTGTTTCGGCAGGAGACAGCGGATATATCCGTCTTCGAGGTGGTGTAGTTCCCGGGAGCAGGTCGATGGCACAATCGTAAGGACGATGTGGCGGAAGTACCTCTGATTCCTTTTTGTCAAAGACGTCCGCGAAGGACCAATAGGCCGAGGGCAGTCCCGGTAGTGACTCTGGAACCGGAGGTCGTCGGATGGGTTGTATGGTCTTCAGACAGTTCTCGTGGCAAGAGGAGCCCCATCGGGTGATTTCACCAGTGCCCCAGCTGACGGACGGTTCGTGTGTCCGTAGCCAGGGGAGTCCCAGCAGGATTTGATGGGACATGTGTGGGAGGACGTAGAGAGCGATGTTCTCGGTGTGCAGGGCACCGATACGCAGTTCCACCGGCTTGGTGATCCACGAGATGGTGTCAGAGAGGGGTCTCCCATCCACAGAGGCAATCACGAGAGGTTTGTCGAGTGGAGTAACAGGCACCTGGTACTTGTCCACCGTGGCCTGCTGGATGAAATTGCCTGCTGCCCCGGAATCGAGGTACGCCTCAGCCGTGAACCGCGTCTCTCCCATTGTCACTTGAACAGTCCACGTAACCGGGTCTGAGAGAGTCCCAGCACCTAGGGTGGCCTCTCCTACCAACCCTAGGCTTTGGAGTTTCCCGGCCTCTCTGGACAGGAGCGTAGAAGGTGTGTGCCCTCTCCGCAGTAGAAGCAGAGGCCCTTAGCGAGCCGTTCTGCTCGGCGTTGTTCAGACTGCCTCAAACGGTCGATCTGCATGGGCTCGTGGACGGAGACACCAGATGCCGTTGACTGAAGAACGGCGGGCTTCTGCGGAGGAGAGGAATGCCGTATCGGACGTCTCTCACGGGACACTTCCTTGGATCGTTCCTGAAAGCGAATGTCCACTCGAGTTGCTAGGGCAATCAGGGCATCCAGGGTGGACGGCACGTCACGACCAGCCAGCTCATCTTTGATACGACCCGAGAGACCTTCCCAGAAGGCGGCGGTTAGAACCTCATTGTTCCACCCAAGTTCCGAAGCCAAGGTGCGAAAACGGATGGCATATTGACCCACCGTCAGAGTCCCCTGACGTAACCGGAGGAGAGATGAGGCAGACGCGGCGGCGCGTCCGGGCTCGTCAAATGTGCCACGAAATGCCTGCAGGAACTCCTGGATGTTAGTGGTCACAGGGTCCTCCTTCTCCCACAAGGGGTTCATCCACGCCAGTGCCTCACCCTCTAGATGGGACATCATGAACGCGACCTTGGCTTGGTCGGAGGCAAACAAATGCGGCAGTTGCGTGAAATGGAGGGAGCATTGGTTTATGAATCCCCTGCAGGTCTTGGGATCTCCGGCGTACCGGGGTGGTGAGGCCAAACGAAGCCTGGAAGCATCCGAGGAGGCTGCCACGGGAGCTGGGGCCGTGGATTGTCCAGTGGAAGCTCGAGATGCCGAAGATGTAACCGACGCTTGTAGCGTGTTCAGGCGGGCGTCCACAGAAGACATAAAGTTCAGCATGCGGGTCTGGGTCTCACGCTGGCGTTGGAGTTCCTCCTGCAAGGCTGCTAGTGCTTCGGCGGGATCCATGGCCTGTTCTTACTGTTAGGGCCAGATGGACGGGCAGACCCAGGAGGTGGATCCACTGGGCCGAACACCTTCCTGAAGGCAAGGAGTCCGGTAGCCGGAGCACTACAGGTAGCAGGACAGTCCGTGCAACAGAGTAGAATGGTGAAGTCCCTGGGACCACGGAGTCACTGATGGTAGTCCGGGTGACGGAGCTCAGGTTCGGAGGCCGAGGTGTTGTCAGGCAGAATCCGGAACCGATGGAGCGAGAGGACGGGTCACCACAGGGATCAGAGATGGAACGGACTGACGGGATAGCATATAGTCAGCGTTCGGGGTTCGGGAGTCGGCAGGACCGGATGGCGAGGCAGGAGCGGCTCTAGAAGAGAGATAGGTGAGTATATCACAAAGACACAAGGAGACCTGACTCCTAGCTTAGGAAACACGAAGAACAGGCCCCGCCCACTTGGACACTAAACCCCTTTATACCCTGTACCTGTGTGTTCAATTTCCTGTCAGTGGACGCTGGCCCTTTAAGAGAGGGTCAATGACCGCGCGCGCGCCCTAATGCGCATGCGCGAGGCCCGGGTGCCAGAAGCCAGGGCAGGGAGCGGTGAGCAGGAAGCAGGAGAGCCGGGCTGGGGCTGAGTAGCCGACGGGCGCCGGGAGCGGGGACCAGGACGCCTGGGGACCGCAGGCAATGGAGGCTGGAGACCGGGGAGCGGCGGACGCCGGACAGAGGAACCGGGGAGCGACGCAGGGAAGCCGGGGAGCGTGGCAGGTGAGCCGGGGAGCAGAGCAGGGGACCCGGGGAGCGTGACACCTACCAATCTACCATAGGAGAACAAAGATATGCACCCAATGCACATATATTGATAATTATACAATTGATAGCTCGTGGTCTATCGGCTCTGATTTCACATTAGTGCCAGATTATTGTACCCTAATTAAATAGTGCAAAGCACCCAATCAATTGTATCAGTAAATCACCCACAATTTTTTTTTTTATAATTAATAAGGGATGCTAACTGGTGCCTAAACAATGCACCTTAATTAGATATTGCCAGGCACCTGGCCCAATACATAAAAAAATCACCCTCAACGTTATTACACTTATTTGGGGAAACAAACTGGTGCTGAATCAATGCACCTTGAATTGATAGTGCCAGGCACCTGACCAGATGTATCAGGGAAGTCACTGTTTTAAACTTGTTGGGTGATACAGATACAAATCATAACCTTAATTACTAGCTGTGACCACTCTATTTTATACATAAACATCACACATTAGGTGCATATAACATACTGGTGCAATGCCAGTTCCACATCCTTGCCCCAATGGACAATTCTAGATGCCATTAGAAAAATAAATTACTTCCCTTAAGTTGGTGCAGTCTGCACCGCCTCGACGCGTTTCTCCACCCTACATTTCGGATCATCAGTGAATGACAAACACTTCTGATGCTCAGATGTCTTCTATGGTAGCCTATGCTCAGCAGAAATGCACAGGCGATCGGACTCTGCAGGGATAAAGTCCCTTAGGGGGACTAGTAAATAAATAAAAAATAAAGTTTTAAAAAATAAAAAACTAAAAGTTCAAATCACCCCCACTTTTGCCCCTTTGAAAATAAAACTGTTAAAAAAATAAAAGAAATAAAGAAATACACATACTTGGTATCGCCAAGTTCAGAAATGCCAGATCTAGCAAAATATAAAATTAATCTGATCGGTACACGGCGTGGCGAGAAAGAAATTCCAAACGTCAAAATTGCATTTTTTGGTCTCCACAACATTTTTTTAAAATGCAATAACAGACGATGAAAACACTGCATCTATACAAATTGTATAATTAAAAACGTCAGCTCCAGATGCAAAAAAATAAGCCATCACTGAGGCCCAGATCCCGAAAAATGAGAATGCCAAAGGTCTCGGAAAATGGTGACAAAAGCGCTATTCTTTTTTTGGACAAACTTCAGAATTTTTTATATAAAAGTCAAAGTATACATGCTTGGTATCTATGAACTTGTACCGATATGAGGCAACATACTGACATGTCAGTTTTAACATATAGTGAACATGGTGAATACAAAACCCAAAAAACAATTGTCTAATTGCACTTTTTTCACAATTTCTCCACATTTGAAATAAATAATGGTGGCCCAAGACCGGAAAATAACCACTGTTTCAGCTTGATCTAGCCTTTCTCAAGGTCAGTCTAAAGTTGGGTCACATATTGGACACATGGACATAGAGGTAAAAACACTTGTGGATAGAGGTTGCTTAAAGAGTACATAGCGCAATTTATTCAGGCTGATAGAGATAAAAATGTGATCTGGCTGCAGATTAGGGCAATTTGCCCTAGTGGTGAGAGAAACCTAACCTGTAGCATGGAGAGAAGAGAGACTATATGCCTAACATGTGACCCAACTTTAGGCTTCTTCCACACGTCAGTGATTCTGGTACGTATGTGCCAGTTTTTATACGTGCCGGAACCACGGACATACAGTCCCTGACAGAAGTTCTGTCGCTTATTCATGTTATGTAAATAAAAGTTTATTACCTGACTTTAAATTCATCCATTGGTTTAATAAATGACTTCTTTTGAAAGCTGAAACCCTCCCAAATTTGGTTTAGGTTATGAAAATAAAGTTGCTGCAAAGCTAAAATATTGAACATTTAATGAACACAAAAAGGTCAGATTTTGGCAAGACAAAAGTTTTGTCGCCCACAGAAAGTAATGTGAAATTCAAACAAAAAAATAGCTTCTAATACAAATATATGTTGCATAACATTGGTGAATGAAGTTGTGGTGCTATTAGAGCCATATTTAATATTTTGTGTGACTTCCATGAGCTTGAAGGACTGCATCCATGCGGTTCAACAATGATTTATACAATTTACTGATGACGTCATCAGGAATAGCAAAGAATGCAGTCTTACATGCCTCCCAGGGTTCATCTAGATTCTTTGGTTTTGTCTTCCAAGCTTCATCTTTCATTCTACCCCAAACATGCTCAATGATATTCATGTCTGGTGACTGGGCTGGCCAGTCCTTGAGCACTTTGATCTTCTTTGGCAGGAGGAACTTTGTTGTAGAGATGGATGTATGAGATGGAGCCACCATCCTGCTGCAGAATTTGACCCCTTTTATGATTGGGAATGTAAGAGGTAGCTAATACTTCTTGATATTTTAGGCTATTGATATTGCATTCCACCTTGCAAATGTTTCAACACCCCCATACTAAATGTAACCCCAGATCATGTTCTTTCTACCACCAAACTTTACTGTTTTCTGGATCCATACGGGCTCCAGTTGGTCTCCTGCAATATTTGCGGCAGCTGTAGTGTAATTCAACTGAAGATTCATCAGAGAAATCCACCTTCTGCCACTTTTCCAGCATCCATCTCTTTAGCAGGCTGTGGGATATGGCAAATGCCACATGGATTTTTAATTTTTTAATTGCCTTTTGTTTAGTGCTGGCTTCTGGGCACTGATTCGACCATAGAGGCCATTTTGAGACAGAATCCTACAAACTGTTCTAATTGACACAGGGACTTGAGGTGACCAGGCCTTTTGGAGCTCTGCTGCAGTGGAAGAGGGGCTGGCTTTGGAATTTCTAACCAACAATCGTTCCTCTTGAGCAGTTGTCTTGCATGGTCTGCCGGACCTGGGCTTGTCAAAAACATATCCAGTCTCTTCAAATCTTTTTTTAATTCTTTGTACTTGATGCTGAGACACATTAAAGGTGCCAGCAACCTCTGCAGTGGATTAGTTCTTCAGCCTCTTGATAATCAAGGCTTTGGTCACAAGGTGGATTTTTGGAATGTTGTCAGAGGTCAATTTGCAGTCAACTGAAGGTCAGGGCTGCTGGTTTTATACACACCCACTAATTAACCGATCATTTAGTGAGCACAGGTGAAGATGTACACTAGGATTAGGTGCATTATATGACAAGGCGACAAAAAGTTTGTCTTGCCAAAATCTGACCTTTCTGTGTTCATTAAATGATCAATATTTTAGCTTTGCAGCAACTTTATTTTCATAACCTAAACCAAATTTGGGAGGGTTTCAGCTTTCAAAAAAGTAATTTATGAAACCAATGGTGAATTTAAAGAATTTAAAGTCAGGTTATAAGCTTTTATTTACATCACATGGATAAGTGACAGAACTGTCAGGGACTGTACGCAGACCCATTAAAATCAATGGGTCTGCGCACACATCAGTGACTTTTCACTGACCGTGTCTCCGTGCGGCATACACGCGTGTCCATGTGCTCCGCACGGAGACATATCCGTTTTTTTACATCACTCATGTCCCATGGACCACACTATGGTGTGATCCGTGAAACACAGACCAGAAAAGCACGTAGATTGAAAATGAAAAGCTTTTTATACTCCTACCTTCTCCAGCGACGCTGCCTTTGCTTCCAGGCTGGTTCATTATTCTCATGGATATGCATTTATACGCCGACCCGGAAATAGCTGCAGCGGGGGTCAGCGGCGGCCGGACACAGCAAAGCCGAAGAGTTCTGCACCACAGACAGCAGGTGCGGGGACAGATGAGTATACGTCCATGTGCTATCACGAATAACGGATCACGGATAGCACATGGATAACCCACGTGTGCTGTGAATCACGGCACACGGAGGGACATATGCGTTCTTTACACGTCAGTGAAAAACATCTGTGTTTTTCACTGATGTGTGAAACAGGCCTTAGACTGACTTGAGAAAGGCTATATCAAGCTGAAACAGTGGTCATTTTCTAGTCTTAGGCCACCATTATTTAAATACAAATTTTTGTGCTTCAAATATGCGTGTTTTTGCATATGGAGTGTCAGGTTTATTTTTTTTTAGTGAAATTTTTCTCCTGTGCACCCACCTATCGAGCAGTAATAAAGATTATTCTATTTCCGTTTTATACTTTTTCATCATACCACCAAAAGAAAGTGGAATAAAACATGATTAAAAAATTCATATAAATAAAAATGATATAGCTGAAAATGTAATTTTGTATCGCAAAAATCAAACCCCCAATCAGCTCCATCAGCAGAAAAATAAAAAACTATAGCTCTCAGAATAGTGATGGAAAAACAATTTTTTCTATAAAATTTTTTTTGTTGTGTTAAAGTTCCAAAACAATGATATAAATGTGGTATCACTGTATTATACTAACCTGAAGAATAAAGCCATCTTATAAATGTTTCCACACCATAAACGATGTAAAGAAAAACCTTGAATTGCTTTTTCATGTTAACTCTGCACCCCAAAAATCGTAATAGAAAGCAATCAAAAAATGTCATTTGCCTGAAAATTATACCAATAAAAAGGTCAACTTATTCTGTAAAAAACAAGCCCTCACATGACTGTCTGCAGAAATATAGAAAAATGTTAGCACCTAAAATATGGTGTGGCAAGAACTTTTTTTTTTTTTTAAATGTTTTTTAGTTTGTGATAGTAACCAAACATAAAAAAACACTATATAAATCTGGTATTGCTATAATCACTTTGATGTAACAAATAAAGCAATTCTTCAACTGCTGTTGATTTGTTAATTTTTCCTCCCAAAGATTTCTCAGCGCACATTTATCTTGTGCTCTACACTGAGCGCTTACACCAGGGTTTCCATGTAAATCTCTGAAATACGTGATTCAGAACAGAATGTTCCCCTGATGGAACATTCTGTGTAATGAGGCAGATATAGTCACCTTGGACTCACTCTGTTCTATGATCGGGTGGTGTCTGTCTTTTTGGGTGCACATAAAAACTTGGTCGTACACAGTTTGTGCACATTTGAAAAGAACACCGATAAACAGAGGTCAGACGGAATCCAGAGAAAATCTGCTGCCTCATTATAGTGAATCACGGTGTGACACGGGGGTGTCATATGAGTCATGCAATTTGGATATTTAGATGGAAACGCCAATTGTAAGTAATCAGTGTAAAGCACAGGATAAATGTTATCCAAAATTTTATGTCAAATGTTGCCAATAAAAGCTTTAGCTTGAGTCTCACTTTGTAGCTAAGCAGTACTGTAGAGTCATATGTAAGGTATTGCCATGTTCAGCAAAAATTGTGACAAATTATGATGCCATTTTTACCCATTCCCCATGTGAATATGTAAAATCTGGGGCTACAACTACATTTTTGTGGTAAAAATGTAATTATTTTTCCTTCACCACCCAATGGTATAACATTCTGTGATGTTAATATGATCTCTGCACCCTTAGATGAATTCAGTGAGAGGTGTAGTTTGTAAAATTGCATTACTTAGGGGGTTCTTCTGTTATGGCACCTCAATGGCTTTGCCAATGTGACATAGCATCCACAAACCATAACACCAAAATCTGCACTATAATATCGCGCTCTAAAGTAGTTCCTGATTAAATGTTGTATTGGCGCACACAGGAGAAATTGCACAACAAACTGTGTTGTCAATTGTTTCCTGTTAGCACTTAAAAAAATTAAAAACATGGGACTAAAACAACATTTTAGTAGTAAAAATGTAACTATTCTTTCTTCACCATCCAATGGTATAAAATTCTGTGAGGCACATGTAGTGTCAGCATGCTCACTGCACCCCTAGAAAATTCATTGAGAGGTTTTTTAACATGGGCTTTCACTTATGTGAAGTCTATTTTTTTGGCAGGTCAGGGGCTTTGCCAGTGTGACATGGCACCCTTACACCATTCCAGCAAAATCTGCACACCGAAATGTTTCTCTTTCTCTTCCGAGCCTGCCATGCACCAAACAGTAGTTTTCCACCATATATGAAATATCAGTGTACTCAGGAAACATTGTGTAACAAATTGTACCATTCGTTTTCTCCTATTAATCCTTTTGTAAATTAAAAACTTGGGACCAAAGCAGCATTTTATTGGGAAAAAGGGAATTTTTCATTTATTCAACCCAATGTTATACAATTCACAGAGGGTCAAAAAGGCTCATTATACCTCTAGTACACCCCTGATGAGTTCCTTCAGAGGTGTACATTCCAAAATATGGTTACTTGTGGAAGTTTCTTGTGTTTTGGCATGTCAGGGGCACTTCACATGTGACATGGTGGTCACAATCCATTCTAGCTAAAATACCACTAAAAATTCAAATAGAGCCACTTCCCTTCCAAGCCCTGCTCTGTGCCAAAAAGTAGTTTACCACAACATATGAGGTATTGGTGTACTCAGAAGAAATTATACAACAAATTGTATGGTTCATTTTCTCCTGTTAACCTTGTGAAAATGAAAACTTTAGGGCTAAAGCAATATTTTTGTGGGAAAAATTTGATTTTCTTATTTTCACAGCTCAATGGATTAAAATTTTGTGAGGCACCTGCGAGTAGAGATGAGCGAACCGGCCGTGGTTCGGCTCAAGTTTGGTTCGCCGAACGGAGGTCTCGTTCGAGTTCGGTTCAGCGAACCGGTTCGGCGAACCACTCGAACCGCATAGGAAACAATGGGAGGCAATCACAAACACATAAAAATACCTAGAAAACACCCTCAAAGGTGTCCAAAAGGTGACAAACAACTCACAACACAACACAAACACATGGGAAAGTGACAAGAACAAATTCTCATGCGAAAACAAAACAGCGTTACAAGGAAAAGAGGATGAGACACAGATATAGGCATGGCATGCCCTTCTAAAATCATGTAAAACACCGCAAGGTTACTCCAAGCGGAGTCTCCCTTTTTTAACAAAAAATTGGGCCCCACACACACCCACCCCTTCAGTGGCAGCACTTGTGCCCCAGTTGTACACTTCACAGGTAGATTTGCATCAAGCACATTCAAAAATACGCCATACTTAACTGTCCCCAGGATGACACCGGGGTAGGTAGCAAAGTCTTTGCTGAACCATGACTTGTTCATCTTGGCTCCTTTTAAAAAACACAGCAAGCAAGGGTTACGCCAAGCGGAGTCTCCCTTTTTTCAAAAAATTGGGCCACATACACACCCACCCCTTCAGTGGCAGCACTTGTGCCCCAGTTGTACACTTCACAGGTAGATTTGCATCAAGCACATTCAAAAATACGCCATACTTAACCGTCCCCAGGATGACACCGGGGTAGGTAGCTAAGTCTTTCCTGATCCCAGCTCTGTTCATCTTGGATCATTTTTAAAAACAATGTAAGCAAGTGTTACTCCAAGCGGAGTCTCCCTTTTTTCCAAAAATTGGGCCACACAGACACCCCTTCAGTGGCAGCACTTGGGCCCCAGTTGTACACTTCACAGCTAGATTTGCATCAAGAACATTAAAAATCCAGAAGCATTTACCCTCCCCAGGATGACACAGGGGTAGTAAATTCCTTGTGGATCCATGACTTGTTCATTTTGATGAACGTTAGTCTGTCCGCATTGTCACTGGACAGATGCTTGCGCTTATCTGTCAGCACACACCCAGCAGCACTGAAGACACTTTCAGAGACAACGCTGGCAGCTGGACACGACAAAATCTCCAAGGCGTAAGTGGAGAGCTCTGGCCATTTTTCAAGATTTGAAGCCCAAAATGAGCAAGGCTCCATTTCCAAGTCATGGCATCGATGTTCATTTAGAGATACTCCTGTATCATCCTCTCCAGCCGTTGACTATGTGTCAGACTTGTTGTCTCTGGTGGCCTTGCAAAGGATGGTCTAAAAAAATTATGAAAAGATTCAATAAAATTGCTGTTACCAGCTCCAGATACGATGCTGCTGGTACGGGTAGACTGTTGAAGATGACGAGATCGTCCCATGTTTGTCAAGTTACAACTGGGAGATTCACTCCCTGCACCAGGGTTGTTTGGTGGAAAAGCTGAGCTAAGGTCGAGTAACAGCTTTTGCTGATACTCCTGCATACGTGCGTCCCTTTCTATGGCTGGAATTATGTCACAAAATTTGGACTTGTACCGGGGATCTAATAGTCTGGCAAGCCAGTAGTCATCATCACTTCTAATTTTGACAATACGAGGGTCATGTTGGCGGTAGTGCAGCAAGAAGGCGCTCATGTGTCTTGCGCAGCCATGCAGACCAAGTCCACGCTGTGTTTGTGGCATAGAGGTGCTAACCGTTCTTTCTTCCTCTGACATCTCCCCCCAACCTCTTTCAACTGAAATTTGACCAAGGTCTCCCTCATCCGCTGAGTCTTCCATGTCCATGGACAGTTCGTCCTCCATTTCTTCATGTTCTCCTGCACCTTCCTCAACATTTCGCCTGCTACCATGCGCCCTTGTTGATCCCTGTCTCCCATGGTCCCATGCCTGCCGCGTTGGTGATGATGAACGTCTGGACCTTGGTGATGTTGTTGTCTCTTGCGCATATGAATCCTCCTGTATTTCCTCCCCTTCCTGTTGTCCCACCTCCTGACACCGAATAGTGTTTAGCATGTGCTCCAGCATGTAAATGACTGGAATTGTCATGCTGATAATGGCATTGTCAGCGCTAAACATATTCGTCGCCATGTCAAAACTGTGCAGAAGGGTGCATAGGTCCTTGATCTGAGACCACTCCATCAGGGTGATCTGCCCCACCTCTGCATCTCGTTGGCCCAGGCTATACGTCATGACGTATTGCACCAGAGCTCAACGGTGCTGCCACAGTCGCTGTAACATGTGGAGAGTCGAATTAAAGCGTGTCGGCACATCGCATTTCAGGCGAAGAACCGAAAGGCCGAAAGACTTCTGGAGCGATGCAAGTCGCTCAGCAGCCGTGGTTGAACGGCGGAAGTGAGCAGACAGTTTTCGTGCCCTGTTCAGAAGGCCACTAAGGCCGGGATAGTGTGTTAAAAATTGCTGGACAACAAGGTTCAACACGTGAGCCATAGAAGGCACGTGTGTCACCTTGCTCAGGCGAAGGGCCGCACCCAGGTTTGCAGCATTGTCGCACACGGCCTTACCAGGCTGCAGGTTGAGTGGAGACAACCATTTACCAAACTCAGTCTGCCCACAACTCAGCCGCTGTGTGACTTTTATTTCCAAGACATTTCAAGCTAAAGACCGCCTGATGCCGTTGCACTCTGCTGCCAGCATAGTAATGAGGGGTGCGTGATTCCTTCTGCGCAGTTAGAACGCTGGTGGCCTGACCAGGCAGGCTTGGGGCGGAGGTGGAGGACCCAGACAAGGTGGAGGAGGCAGAAGCAGTGGCGGAACTTTGACAGACAGAGGATTGACACACAAGTCGTGGGGACGGCAAGACTTGTGCAGCAGACCCTTCACCATCTATCACCATAGTTACCCAGTGCCCTTTCAGCGACATGTAACGTCCCTGTCCATGCTTACTGGTCCAAGTATCGGTGGTGAAATGCACCCATTCACACACAGAGTTTCTCAATGAAGCGGTGATGTTGTGTGCGACATGCTGGTGTAGCGCAGGCACACCTTTCTTAGAGAAGTAGTGGCGACTGGGCATCTGGTACGGGGGCACAGCGACAGACATAAGGTCTCTAAAATCCTGTGTGTCCACCAGGCGGAAAGGCAGCATTTCGGTAGCCAAGAGCTTACAGAGGGATAAAGTCAACCTCTTAGCTTTGTCATGGGTCGCAGGAAATGGCCTTTTATTTGTCCACATCTGAGGGACAGAGATCTGGCTGCTGTGTGTAGATGGTGTTGAGTAGGGTGTCCCTGGAAAAATGCAGGTTTGTGAGGAAAGTGCAGGCATAGACATGATGTTGCCTTCATCCAACTTTGGTGCTACCGATGTCTGAGAGAGCTGTACACACGCACTTGTTTCCCCTTCCAAACCAACTGACGACCTACCAAGCAAACTGCCTGTTGCGGTTACAGTGGTGGAAGTTGTGGGTGGAAAACCAGGTGTGACAGCTGTCCCCACAGTCCTAGAAGATGAAGAGCGCGCGGATGCACTGGAAGGGGCAGACGGTGGATGGAAGGGGCAGACGGTGGATGGTTCGCTCCGCTAGGCCGCATTGCAGCACGGTGAGCTTCCCACTGGGACATATGATATTTATTCATATGACGATTCATGGAAGAAGTTGTCAAACTGCTGAGGTTTTGCCCTCTACTAACAGAATCACAACAAATTTTACAGATCACATAATTTGGGCGATCTTTTGCTATGTCAAAAAAGGACCAGGCTAGGCAAGGCTTAGAGGGCATGCGACCTGCTGATCCACCCCGACTAGTGCTCAGAGGATGCAGTTGTAGACGTGCTACCAGTACTCCGACTCTGTCCAGGAAGGCGCAAGGTAACTTCGTCGTCGGTTGCATCCTCCTCCACCGCCTCTGTTGACCTCCTCGAGTGCCTGACTGTGGGTTGACAGTAGGTGGGATCTAGAACTTCCTCATCAATTGTTGTGTTTGCACTCCCCTCACCCTCAGACCGAGCCTCTTCTTGCCCTGACCGAATATTTAAGTTGTCATCCCAATCTGGTATCTGCGTCTCATCGTCATCAGTATGTTCCTCATTGTCTATAACAACAGGTGGTACAGTTTGTTAACAATTGTCAACATTATGCTCAGAAACTTGGTCCTCATGGCCTGAATCAGAGTCACAAAGGTTCTGGTCATCACTGCAGACCATTTCCTGGTCTGTACTCACCGTAGCTTGGGAGCACACCTCTGATTCCCAGGCTATAATGTGACTGAACAGCTCTGCAGACTCAGCCATCTCAGTTCCACCATACTGTGCAGGGCAGATGGAGGCTTCAGAGCTGGGAGAAAGCGTGATTGGGATGACAACTCAGAGGACTGGTGTTTTTTGGATGCGGTAGTTGAGGTGGCGGAGAGGGCACTTGTTGGACCACTTGAGATCCATTCAAGCATTTTCTTTTTTTGGCCATAATCTACCTTTGTTCCAGTTGTTTGTGTCCGTAAAAAAGGGAGCACATCGGATTGTCCACGGTAAGTAGTAGACATCTTACTTTTGCTGGAAGATGGTCTATCTTCAGCAGATGTTAATGGAGCTTTGCCACCTTCCCCACGGACAAACCCTTTTTTTCCTTTAACAACAAGCCTCTTCCCCTTTCCACCAGCATCTGCCATTTTGCCACTTATTTTGATTGCGACAAGATTGTGCACTTAAAATGTGGTAGTAAAAATTGAGAGGTGGTGTAGATTGCATCGGTGGTCTATCTTTATTAACAGCAGAATAAACAACAGTAACTATCCCTGACAATGCAACTACGGCCCTTAAACTGGCAGCATAGTTTGCTATTAGAATGGCTTAGTAACAATGAGTTTGAGTGTGCAATGCAGTGGTGCTGCAAATAACTTTGCACCAGTTGGACAATAATGGAAGTCCAACAGCCACTTTTAGGATGCCACTAAGTTTACTCAGTGTTTGCTAGTATAATGGCTTAATAACAATGAGCTTGAGTGTGCAATGCAGAGGTGCTGCAAATAGATTTGCACTAGTGGGACACTAATGGAAGTCCAACAGCCACTTTTAGGATGCCACTAAGTTTCCTCAGTATTTGCTAGTATAATGGCTTAGTAACAATGAGCTTGAGTGTGCAAGGGGCAGGAGGGTACAGTGGCAGGGTTGTGGGTCAGTGTACAGGAAAGGAAGCCTCACTTTCTATCCCTTCTAATGGGGAAATGCAGCGAGGAAGTCCCTGAGCTTAGCTACACAGACGCTGTTATCTTCTGTAGCTGTTAAAATCGGTTTCCACGGACCTGACTGTCACCTATGGCTCTGAGCCTGCTGTAATTAGCCCTTACAAGGGCTAATAGAAACTTCTATCCCTATTCTGTATAGCAATCTGTGTAGAGCGTACACAGCAGTATCGGAGACAGGAGCTATGCCAGCGGTGACTGACACCCAGATGCAGAAGGCAGATAATGGCGTCCGGACGGGCAGATACCCGTTTTTATAATGCAGGGACATGTGACATGGACATCCTATCACACATGCTGTTGCTTCTCTGGCTAAAAGTCCACTTAGCTGTGTGTGTGTCTGGGATTGGCTGACATGCTGGCCCGCCCCACTACACGCGCGTGCTTAGGGAAGGAAGACAAGGAAAAAAAATGGCGATCGCCATTACCCCAGCAGCAGTGATTTGAATGCGCTGTTCCCGCACACTATACACTGAAATTTCATAATAGTGTGAGTCACAGAGTGACTTACAGTATTACAGCGGAAAGCCAGCTAGTAATTAGCTTGGCTTTTTGCTGCTAGAACCGTTCTCGAACGTAACTAGAATTATCGAGCTTTAGCAAAAAGCTCGAGTTCTAGTTCGATCTAGAACAACCCCCAAAATCACTCGAACCGCGAACTGGAGAGCCACGAACCGCGCTCAACTCTACCTGCGAGTTCAAGGCGCTCACCACACCTCAAGATAATTTTTGTAATGGTGTGCGGTTTACAAAATATTATCACATTTGTGGTGTTTCCACTGTTTACATAAATAATGGGCTGAGCAAACGCGACTATTTATCTATTGGAGCTCCAATCCTTACAAGCCTTGCTCTAAAATTCGAATTCTGCTCCTTATCTTCCAAGCCTTGCCGTGCAGCCAAACAGTAGTTGTATACCACATATGGGCTATCGGCGTATGCAGCAGAAATTGCTCAACCAATTGTATGGTCCATTTTCTCCTGTTACCACTGTGAAAAAATGTGTGGCTAACTGAACATTTTTGTGGGAAACAGTGACATTTTATTTTTTTCCTTCCACATTGCTATAATTCCTGTGAAGCACCTAAGGGGTTAATAAACTTCTTGGATGTGATTTTGAGTACTTTGAGCCATGAAGTTTTTAAAATGGTGTCATATTTGGGTGTTTTATGTCACAAAGTCACTTCAAATGTGATCTGGTTCCTAAAAAATTGTTTTTGTAAATTTTGTTGGGAATATGAGAAATTGCTCATACATTTTTAACACTTCTAACCTCCTGACAAAAAAAATATTTTTCAAAAATGGTGCGGATGTAAAGGGACATATTGCAAATGTTGTTTATTAACTATTTTGTGTGATGTGACTATCTGGTTTAAAGGCATGAAAGTTAAAAGTTTGAAATTTGCAAAACTTTAACATTTTATTAAAATTTTTTATATTTTCATAAAAAACCACAAATCATATAAACCAAAATTTACCACTAACATGAAGTACAACGTGTCAAGAGAAAAACAGTCTCAGAATCACGGGAATATGCTGATTGTCTTTTCAGGGAGGAAAGAGACAAACTCTAGTGCCACCCGTAGCAATCCTAAAACTCAAAAGTGACTCTTCAATGAACCTTGTTTTATGACTTAGGATTTATGCCAGATCAGAACCTCAATTTGCAGACACGGTGTTTCGGGGTGATTGCCCCTCGTCAGTGCAAGGTATGAGATCTGATCTGGCTGTATGGGAAGCTATAAT
Source organism: Anomaloglossus baeobatrachus (assembly GCF_048569485.1). NCBI lineage: Eukaryota > Metazoa > Chordata > Amphibia > Anura > Aromobatidae > Anomaloglossus > Anomaloglossus baeobatrachus. The sequence goes on along the minus strand of NC_134353.1, from coordinate 646,581,749 downwards.
GTGGTTTAAGTTGGAAATCTAAGAAGCATTGCAGCTATAAAGGGTGCTTTACACGCTGCGACATCGCTAACGATATATCGTCGGGGTCACGGTGTTTGTGAAGGACCTCCCTTTGACGCGCGTTTCGCTGTCGCTTCCTCAGAAAGGAAGCGACGGCGAAACGCGCGTCAAAGGGAGGTCCTGCGGTAATTATCTTTTTATTACATCCACTTTTGACTGCCTTGTTAGTGTCTCTTGATATTGGTGGGTTGTCCTGGCCATTACTCATGTGAATCTATGTCCCTGAGCCTATACTCCTTTTGGAGTTAGATATTGTCTGTGTGGACTTTACTTACCTTTGATCTCCTATGGACTCAAACTATTTTGCTGCCATCTAGTGGAACTAACTATGCACTGCACTTTAATACGTTATATTGTGGACTGCTGATTGTATTTTTTACTTCTGTAAACCGCATGGACCAAGGTGTATCTTGTGTTCATCTCTCCTTTTTTAATTAATTTTAACTATTGAATCTAATAAAGATATAAAAACTTTTTAATATATTTATATGTGGAGTTTCTCTTTGTAGGCTATAGTGTTATTATTTAACTCCCTTACTGATTTTTTTGATCGGTTTATCAAAATGGAAAGTTAGTATTTTACTCCATGTAAGATAATTAAGCCAATTTTGAAACCTTGATAATTTCCACCCATATGTTCTAAAGACTGAGTTCCTTTAACCCCATAATGAATAATACCCATTAAAATGATGACCGTTAGGGGCCTTCTTCCTTACTGCTGTTTTATAACGGTGATAATGTGCAATACAGGGTAATATTGTGGTACTGTGTTAGCCAGAAAAATCAATTGAAATACTATGTCCCAAGAATGACAAAAGTATTTTAGGAGTGATACCTTTATAGGCTAACCAGAAAAACTATATTAGCAAGCTTTCAGAGCACAGAGGCTCCTTCTTCAGGCAAATTACAAATGAATTACTGAGACCAAACAACATTTAAATGAATGTTACAACAGGACATGGGAAAGATGATGCCTCCTAAAAGATAAGCCAAGAAATTAAGTTTTTTCTTAGAAATGCAGATGAGTTGGAAGTGGTCTGTTCAGATCACTTCTGAGGTTCTTCTGTTGGAGGTGTGAAGTGTGTCCATGTAGTGAGTCATAAAACCAGGTGTTAAATTGAGTCCTCCATGAAAGTACCTCCGAAAAGACATTATTAACCTTGTAACTAACCCTATCCTCTACCTGTTAGTAGGAGAAAAGGAAAAGCATGGGATAAAAGGAAAAGAAAAGGATGAAACACCCCAAGTGATGGGAGGGAATATAAGGGTGCTGTAATTTTTGTATTATATATTTTTTATTCACCCATGACAGCACCACAAGACAATTACAGAGAAAGAGAATTTTAGGGGGGACCACAGCCTGCAGAATCAGGGGTGGGATTCAAATGTTTAACAACAGGTTCTCTGTAAACCCTGCCAAGTTGAAAACCACACCCATTCTGTAACCACACCCATTTTGTTAGCCACACACATTTACACGCACTTTCCTCAACCAAAAAATACAAGTAATTTAAAGTAAAATCTCTTTCCCCGTCTTCCCCTCCTATACCTTCACTCTCCTGTCCAGTAGCAGTTGTTCCAGTCACTGTCAGTCTTATTGTATTAAACGGTTTTTCGACAATTTTAAAATTTTTTTACTAAAGAAGCCCTGCTAAAATTGGAACGGACAAGCTTCCCCATACAGATCTCATCCCATGTAGTCTCTTTCCCCTGCAGATCCCATCCCATTATGGCCTCTTTCCCCTGCAGATCCCATCCCACTATGGCCTCTCTCCCCTGCAGATCCCATCATGGCTTCTTTTCCCAGCAGATCTTATCCCATGTGCTCCTTTTCCCATATAGCTGCCATCTTATGTGGCCTCCTCTCCCCATATAGCTCCCATCTATGCGGCCTCCTCTCCCCATATAGTTCCCATCTATGCAGCCTCCTCTCCCCATATAGCTCCCATCTATGCAGCCTCCTCTCCCCATATAGCTCCCATCTGTGCAGCCTCCTCTCTCCATATAGTTCCCATCTATGCAGCCTCCTCTCCCCATATAGTTCCCATCTATGTGGCCTCCTCACCCTATATAGCTCCCATCTATGCAGCCTCCTCTCCCCATATAGCTCCCATCTATGCAGCCTCCTCTCTCCATACAGCTCCCATCTATGCAGCCTCCTCTCCCCATATAGCTCCCATCTATGTGGCCTCCTCTCCCCATATAGCTCTATAGCTCCCATCTATGTGGCCTCTCCCCATATAGCTCCCATCTTATGTGGCCTCCTCTCCCCATATAGCTGCCATCTTTTGTTGCCCCTTTCCCATATAGCTGCCATCTTTTGTGGCCCCTCTCCCCATATAGCTGCCATCTTTTGTGGCCCCTCTCCCCATATAGCTGCCATCTTTTGTGGCCCCTCTCTCCATATAGCTGCCATCTTTTGTGGCCCCTCTCCCCATATAGCTCCCATCTTATGTGGCCTCCTCTCCCCATATAGCTGCCATCTTTTGTTGCCCCTTTCCCATATAGCTGCCATCTTTTGTGGCCCCTCTCCCCATATAGCTGCCATCTTTTGTGGCCCCTCTCCCCATATAGCTGCCATCTTTTGTGGCCCCTCTCTCCATATAGCTGCCATCTTTTGTGGCCCCTCTCCCCATATAGCTTCCATCTTTTGCGGCCCCTTTCCCCATATAGCTGCCATCTTTTGTGGCCCCTCTCCCAATATAGCTGCCACCTTTTGCAGCCTCCTCTCCCCATATAACTGCCATCTTTTGTGGCCCCTCTCCCCATATAGATGCCATCTTTTGCGGCCCCTTTCCCCATATAGCTGTCATCTTATGCAGCCCCTTTCCCCATATAGCTGCCATCTTTTGCGGTCCCTCTCCCCATATAGTGCCCATCTTTATGTGGCCTCCTCTCCCCATATAGCTGCCATCTTTTGCGGCCCCTTTCGCCATATAGCTGCCATCTTATGCGGCCCCTCTCCCTGCATCTTTGGCTCACTTAGTGCTTACCTGCTCCAAGCACCGGCGGCTGCTCCTCTGTCTTCCGCCCTCCGCGGCACTCTGCACACTGACGCTGAAGCTGACAGACGGCAGGAGGAGGCGCTACCTCCTCACACTGCCGTGACCCCTCTGCAGAGTCAGCACGTCGCTGTACGCCGGGTCAGGGAGCAGACAGGCTCCACTGAACCCGGAAGTGCGGCACGTACGGAGGTACCAGGATTCATTTGTGCTAGTGTCTTAAAGACACTAACACAAGTGAATACAGGGAACCAGATCACCTGAGCTGTTTCTTGCCGGTTCGGGGAACCAGCTGCTATTTTAACAACTGGTTCTCCCGAACCGGACAGAACCGGCTGAATCCCACCCCTGTGCAGAACCCTTCTCCCAAAGGTGAGGCTGGAGGATGAAATATCCATTGTATAGCATTTATAGAAAATAAGGGCAAGGAGGACCATGTTGCTGCTTTACAGATTTGTTTGATGCAACCTCCGATCTTTATGGCCAGAAAGATGCCACTGCTCTCGTGGAGTCAGCTTTTAATCCTTCAGGAACCTCCCTACCGCTTACAGAATAGGATAATCTGATGGCCTCCCTAATACTTCCTAATACATTTGGCTAATGTGGATTTTGATGCCCTAAACCCTTTCTTATAACCCTGAAAGAACGGAAATAATGACTTATCTTTCCTTCAAGAATTAGTGTCAGATAAATATTCCTTCAAACATCTTCTAACATCTAAAGAATGTAGTTTCTCTTCTTTATGATTCTTAGGATTAGTGTAGAATGATGGAAGAACAATCTCCTGAGATGTATGGAACTTTAAACCACCTTAGGGAGATATGCTGGTTTCAAAATTACTTTATCTTCCAAAAATTGTGTAAAAGGTTGATCTACGGATACAGCCTGAATATCACTCATCCTACGGGCTGATGTCAAAGCTGTTAAGATGACTGTGTTCAGTGACAAACATATTTCTGATATTGAACTTTTTGGTTCAAAAGGATAATTTATCAGGGCTTTCAGGACAAAACTTAGGTCCCATGTAGACAAAGCTATATTACGAATAGGTTTTGATCTAGAACAGGCCTTGATGAAGTGAGAAACCTAACGGTCTCCTGCCAGATCAAAATGATAAAGGGTCCCAAGAGCTGACACCTGGACTTTGAGTGTAGTAACTAATAGATCTTACTGTAACCGTTTGTGAAGGAATTCCAAAATAGAGATCATCGGTACTAAAGATGAGCGGACCTTTGCAAGTTCGGTACGCCAGGCACATTCGAACCTTAAAAAACTTAATTTTTTTGACCCCGACTTGATACAAACCTCAATGTAAGACAGTAATTGTCAGTTCCGAATCCGAACATCAAATCTCAGGTTTGTTCATCTCTAATCGGCACTGTCCCTTCTAGATTTGCACTAGTAGAGGACAAAAACCTTTTCCAAGTTCTAGCATAGATTTCTGTTATAACCGGCTTTCTAGTCTGAAGGTTGGTGGAGATCATATTGGGGGAAAAAACTCTATCCTTCAGTAATGTCCTCTCAAACTCCATGCTGTCAAATGCAATCTGTCTGTTCAAGGACGGTGAATACGTCCTTGTGAAAGCAGGTCTGGAACTTCTGGCAGCACCCAAGGGTCGGTGACTGACATCATCCTCAACTAAAAGAACCATCTTCTTGGCAAGAACAGTGCTATTAATGACCCTGTCTTCCCTGATTTTCGTTAGGACTGCACAATCAGAATTAACAGAGCATAGTCATATGTTTGACTGAAAGTCCACTTGGTTAGAAAAGCGTCTCCCACATGAGGTCGTTCTCTGGGATCAAGGGAGCAGAACCATTTGACCTTCCTGTTCTGCTAGTTTGCAAAGAAGTCTATCACTCGAAACCCCCACATGTCCACAATCTGACTGAAAATGGACAAACTTAAGATCCATTTTCCCTGTGAGGAATATGTGAGGGGCTGCATAATGGTATATAGAATCTGCATAATATTATATGGGGGCTATATAATACTATATGGGGCTACATGATACTATAGGCGGGCTATTTGATACTATATTGGGCTACATATTACTATATGAAGGACTATGGGGGTGCATTAAACTATATGCAGGACTATGGGGGTGCATTATAATATATGGAGGACTATGGTGTGCATTATAATACATAGAGGTCTATGGAGGCTGCATTATACCATATTGAGGACTATGGGGTATATTAAACTATATGAAGGACTATAGGGTGCATTATACTATATGGAGGACTATGGGGAGTCTAATATAATATATGGAAGACTATGGCGAGTGTATTATTATATATGTAGAACTATGGGGAGTGTATTATAATATATGGAGGACTATGGGGGGGTGCATTTTTATATATGGAAGATTATTGGGGAGTGTATTATAATATATGGAGGATTATTGGGGGGTGTATTATAATATATGGATGACTATGGGGGTGTATTATAATATATGGAGGACTATGGGGAGTGTATTATAATATATAGAGGACTATGGGGATTGTATTATAATATATGGAGGACTATGAGATGCATTATACTATGTGGATAATTATGGGGGTGCATTATAATATGTAGATAACTATGGGGGTGCGTTATAATATATGAAGGACTATGGGGGTGCATTATTATTTTGGATATTATATTGGGATATCAGAGTATGGGAAAGCTGGGTGCTGAGGTTAAGAGCCAAGTGTCAACGTAATTATCCTGTACCTCAAATTTTGCATCAGGGCCCAGTGAACTGTAGCTACGCTACTGCTTGTTACTCAGCCCTGTGTGAACCTCTTGCAGTGTCTGAAGTGTGCACACTGGGGGTAATAACAGTGTGATTACGTAGTGTCCAGCAAAAAAAAAAAAATTCTTGCCACTTGAAATTCTAAGGGGTACTTTGCACGCTGCGACATCGCAGGCCGATGCTGCGATGCCGAGCGCGATAGTACCCGCCCCCGTCGCAGCAGTGATTTCCTTGTGATAGCTGCCGTAGCGAACATTATCGCTACGGCAGCTTCACATGGACTCACCTGTCCTGCGACCGTCGCTCTGGCCGGCGACCCGCCTCCTTGTTAAGGGGGCGGGTCGTGCGGCGTCATAGCGACGTCACACGCTAGGCGGCCAATCGGAGCGGAGGGGCGGAGATGAGTGGGATGTAAACATCCCGCCCATCTCCTTCCTTCCGCATATCCTACGGAAGCCGCAGTGACGCCGGTAGGAGATGTTCCTCGCTCCTGCGGCTTCACACACAGAGATGTATGCTGCCGCAGGAGCGAGGAACGACATCGGACTGTCGCGTCAGCGTAATCATGGATTACGCCGACGCTGCACCGATGATACGATTACGACGCTTTTGTGCTCGTTAATCGTATCATCGAGCCTTTACACACTACGATGTCGCATGCGATGCTGGAAGTGCGTCATTTTCAATTTGACCCCACTGACATCGCACCTGCGATGTCGTAGTGTGCAAAGCCCGCCTAAGTTCGCATCAACAAAACTTGAAGGTAGAGGTAAAAGTGACAGCTCCAAAGATTCAAAATACTTCTTGAATAATGACCTATGAAAAACATTGTGTATTTTAAGTGCTGTGGGTAGCTCAAGCTGAAAGGTCACAGGGTTAATGATAGCGATCACCTTATACGGACCGATGAACCTAGGACCCGGTTTCCAAGATGGAACCTTCAACTAGATATTCATAGTGAACAACGATATGTAATCATTCACAGATTCGGATCTGACAAACGTCTTTTGTCAGCCATGCATTTATACCTATGCCCCATAATCCTAAGGTTGCTCAGTACTCCAAGCTAAATAGACGAGAGTAAAGAGGAAAATTGTTTCTCCCCAGGAACCCTTGAAACCCTTCCCTACTAGATGCACATAACTGAGGGTGGAACCAAAAAGGGTGATCTGCCAGTGGATTCATTGTGACAGGTATTTAATACAAAGTCAGCCAAGGGTAGGTAAATTGACCACTTTTCTTGGTTATTGGACACAAAAAAAACCTTAGGTAAGTCTCCAAACTTTGATTTAAGCATTCAGTCTGCCAATTGGATTGGGGATGGAACACTGAGGCTATCTCACTGCAGGGGTGCTAATGGGCTGGCAAAGGGAGTGAGCTCCCTTGTGTCAGATTCCTCACATTCCGCTGTCACTTTCAACAGTGGTGGATATATATTGGTGCAGCTAGTGGAGGCGCACATGGGCTTAAGAGATAAGGGGGTCTAATTTCCAACCCCATTGCAGATTTATGACCAATTGGACTGCAAAGGGCCCATTTGCTGTTCTTGCACTTTTTTTTGTGTCCACCCCTGGACAGCAGCATAGGAGGGATTACAGTGTCGAAATCGACGCTATGTCTGGTCTCAGTACTTGCAACAGGAGTCTGGCTGTGTGTAACAGCCAGCTCCTGCTGAAAATAGCATGTGCACAACTCCTGTACCCAAGACATTATGACATTACTATATACTATACGTACAGTTATATCCATTTGTGGGAAGTAGTTAATACAGTTGAAACCAGTAGTTTACATACATACTTTTGGGGTTAATAAAGTGGAGAAAGAGTGTTTTTTGTTTTTAATTTCAAATAAATGATTTTCTCGCTGTTTGCGTTCATTTACTTTCACTTTCAGATTAGTAATGGGGGTCTTATAGATGCCTCCCATTACTAATCTAGGGCTTAGTGGCAGCTGTGAGCTGACATTAACCCCTTATTACCCTGATTGCCACTGCACCAGGGCAATTGGGAAGAGTCGGGTAAAGTGCTGAGATTGTCACATCTAATGGATTTGGCAATTCTGGGTGGTTGCAGGCCAATAAGAATGGGTCGCCTCAGCTTGAGAATACCAGCTCTCAGCTGTCGGGGTTGATCTTGGCTGGGTATCAAAACTGGGTGGGAGTGCACCTCATTTTGTTTAAGTATTTATTTAAATATTTAAAAACCAAACAAACACAAAGCTGCATGTGGTTCTTCTTATTTTAATACACAGCCAAGATAAGCGCACGGCTGGGGGCTGCAGCCTGTAGCCGTCGGCTTTATCCGTGCGGGGTATCATAATATGGGGGAACCCTATGCCATTTTCTTTCATTTATTTTACTGTACGATACAGACTTGCCCACCGGCGTCTGTGATTGGAAGCATCAGAGACGCTGTCACTCATGGTGGGGCGCGTCTGATTTCAACCAATCACAGATGCCGGTGGGTGGGGGAAGCAGAGTATATTCAATGAAGGTAATCAGCAGCTCTGAAAGTGAATGAGAGGCCACGTAGCATGCAGCCACGCCGGTGAATCAGTAAGTATGAAGCGCTTGTTCCTACTCCTTTGCACCGGTTTCTCGTTCCCATATACTTGTATGGAGACCAACATCTGGCCAGATACCAGGAATCAATCCCCCGCTGACCCTGGGTATCTGAAAAATGCAGGGACAAAACGTCAAAAGAAAGGACATGCTGCATTTTTATGGTCACCACAAAGATGCAGCCAAAAAAAAAGCTCCAATGTGCGCACAGCAAAAATTAAATCTCATAGACTTTGCTGGGGAAGGAAATGCATGCAGTTTGGTGTCCCAAACAGCACCCAAAAATGCCACAATTAACCAGGGCTGTGGAGTCGGAGTCGTGGAGTCGGAGTCGGTGTTCATTTTGGTTTAGTCGGAGTCGGTATAAAATGGACCGACTCTGACTCCTAAAATGTATTATAAATTGGGTACAGTAGTTCAATGCAGAATGTGCTGAATATTTTTTCATAGGAATTTGGGAAAGTTATGAAATGTCCAGTAAATGGCTGTTCTATTCCTGATCTAAAGGCCACTTTACACGCTGCGATATCGGTACCGATATCGCTAGCGTGGGTACCCGTCCCCGTCCGTTGTGCGACATGGGCAAATCGCTGGCCGTGGCGCACAACATCGGCCGGACCCGTCACACTACTTACCTTCCCTGCGACGTCGCTGTGACCGGCGAACCGCCTCCTTTCTAAGGGGGCGGTCCATGCGGCGTCACAGCGACGTCACTAAGCGGCCGCCCAATCAAAGCGGGGGGCGGAGATGAGCGGGACGTAACATCCCGCCCACCTCATTCCTTCCGCATTGCAAGCGGGAGGCAGGTAAGGAGAGGTTCCTCGCTCCTGCGGCGTCACATGGAGCGATGTGTGCTGCCGCAGGAGCGACGAACTACATCGTACACGCTGCAGCAGCGATATTTGAGAAGTGACCCCCATGTCAACGAGGAGCGATTTTGGACGTTTTTGTAACGATCCAAAATCGCTTCTAGGAGTCACACACAACGAGATCGCTACAGCGGCCGGATGTGCGTCACAAAATCCGTGACCCCAACGAGATCGCTGTAGCGATCTCGTAGCATGTAAAGCCCGCTTTAGGCTACATTCACACACACACAGCGTTTTTGCTGCGTTTTTTGGGGATACGTTTTTCAGCTGCAAAAGCAGATCAGCTTTTTAAAAAACTGCATCACCTGAAAGGTTTTTGAGCTCATAGATAATGTTTTCAATAGCAAAAGCAAATTAGAAAAACGCCACTCAACCTGACATGCTCATTCTTCGTGGAGGATCCGTTTTTGAGCCCAAAAACGGATGCTCACAAAACGATGTCTTTGAATGTCATATCTTGAAACCCATTGACTTTGCTGGGATGCCCAGAGTCACTGCATTTCACAGCAAAAAACGGATCCAAAAACGCTGTGTGTGAATGTACATCGCGTGCAGAATTATTAGGCGAGTTGTATTTTGGAGGATTTTTTTATTATTGATCAACAACTATGTTCTCAATCAACCCAAAAGACTCATAAATATCAAAGGTTAATATTTTTGGAAGTTGGAGTGGGTATCTTTAGATTTGGCTATCTTAGGATGATATCTGTTTGTGCAGGTAACTATTACTGTGCAGAATTATTAGGCAACTTAATAAAAACCAAATATATTCCCATCTCAATTGTTTATTTTCACCAAGTAAAACAATATAACTGCTGTGGTCCCTCATAAAATGTGAGATCTACAGGGAGGGAAAACAGTACACCTCTCAGAACAGTCAGTGTCTGGGAGGCTGTGGTGGCTGCTGCACACAATGTTGATCATAAACAGATCAAGCAACTGACAGAATCTATGGATGGTAGGCTGTTGAGTATCATCATAAAGAAAGGTGGCTATATTGGTCATTCATTTTTTGAGTTTAGTTTTTGCATGTCAGAAATATTTATTTCTAAATTCAGTCTTAAGCTATTTCTTGGCCCAGTCTTGGCATTTAATCTTATGTTTCTTGTTCAAAGGTGGTCATTTTTCAGCCTTCCTTACCTTGGCCATGTCCTTGAGTATAGCACACCTTGTGCTTTTTGATACTCCAGTAACGTTGCAGCTCTGAAATATGGCCAAACTGGTGGCAAATGGAATCTTGGCAGCTTCACGCTTGATTTTCCTTTATTCATGGGCAGTTATTTTGCGCCTTTTTTGCCCAACACGCTTCTTGCGACCCTGTTGGCTATTTGCCATGAAACGCTTGATTGTTCGGTGATCATGCTTCAAACGTTTGGCAATGTCAAGACTGCTGCATCCCTCTGAAAGACATCTCATTATTTTGGACTTTTCAGAGCCCGTCAAATCTCTCTTCTGACCCATTTTGCCAAAGGAAAGGAAGTTTCCTAATAATTAAGCACACCTTATGTAGGGTGTTTGTGTCATTATACCACACCCCTCCTCATTACATAGATGCACATCACCTGATTTACTTAATTGGTAGTTGGCTCGCAATTCTATACAGCTTGGAGGAGGACAACATGTATAAAAAGTATCATGTGATCAAAATACTCATTTGCCTAATAATTCTGTACACAGTGTATGTAGCCTGAGGATCTAGGCTTTGTCGTAGCTGAGATAAGTCTGTGCTGCACTTGAGCACCAGTGAAGCTCCTCCTCTACAGGCAAGGGTAAAAAGTAAGCACACTCAGAATGAAGGAAGCACTCATCTCAGAATTGCTGGAGTGAACAGGATAACAAGATTAAGGTAATTACTTCTTAAAGCACATTTAAACTTTCAATAACCTGTGCATAAATCAATAGTCCAGTATACTGTATGTTCTCTCTGTATGCTTGATGCTTTTTTTTTTTAACTCATGTACTTTTGGGAGGATAGCTTCTATACAATATACATACAATATACAGGGAAAATACAGCAACAGGATTGATGAGGACTTATATGAGGACTTGTATAAGTATAGAAGTCAAAACATCAAGTTATTAGCTCTGTTATCAGTTTCTTTGTTCCTTGAGTATGATACACAACAAACTTGCTCCCTCCCTCCTCCCCTCTTCATAGACTGAAGCAATCTGATGTGATTGACATTTAGTGAGCTGTGCCTAAGAAAAGCCTAAGATTGGAAATTCAAAGTAAAGCTATCTAATGACATATTTTACAAAATTTATAGTTGTCATCTGTACTATTGATTTATGCAAAGTTTGTTTTATTTCTATCTAAAATTATACAGTGGGGAAATAAGTATTTGATACACTGTCGATTCCCACTTACAAAGAATGGAGAGGTCTGAAATTTTTATCATAGGTACCCTTCAACTGAGAGAAACAGAACCTACAGGAAACGTCTGACCTCTGTAATTGCAAACAAAGGTTTCTGTACCAAAAATTAAGTTCTGTTTTTCTATTGTATCAAATACATATTTAAATCATACAATGCGATTTTCTGATTTTTTTTAGATTCTATCTCTCACAGGTGAACTGTACAATTACAGACCTCTCCATGCTTTGTAAGTGGAAAAATTTGCAAACTTGTCGGTGTATCATATACTTATTTTCCCCACTGTATATGGTTTTCTGTTCTTGCTGGAATTATAATATACATTATTTTTTTATAGGACAAAATTATTTTGAGAGTGAATTTATATGATTACAAAATGTCTAAGAAGCTCCCTATGAAGTCAACTGTATTTGAGCATTTCACAGTGACTCAAGATGAAAAATATTTTGTGTGTCAATGTATGACAAGTGACCCAGATGAAAACAAATGCTGTGATGCCAAAATCAGTGCATACTCAGGCAGTGATAAAAATGCTCCTACAAGAGCTTCCAATCTAAAAAGACATTTACAATGCTTCCACCCAGATATTTTCAAAGCTGTGACTGAGAAAGATAACAGCAGCACCAAGAAACCAGTGCCCAACACTTCCTGCCAGACGAAGGTGGAGGAAAGAACATCTCAAACATCATTAACGAGATATTTTGTAAGTGACAAAGTTGCTGTAACAATGACAGCAGATATGTTTAAAAGACCGCTCATACAGCTTGTTGTGAAGGACGGTGTACCATTATCATTATTTGCACAACCAGCTTTTACAGCTCTTAATGGAGAAATGACCCGAAAACTTGGTGTTTATTTGGAAAGAGAAAGTATTAGAAAATTAGTGATTGATGAAACCCTTAAACAAAAGGAAGATCTTAAAAAGACTCTTAAAAAGACGCTTCATGTTTCTTAAAATGGATGCCTGTACACGTCACAGAAGGAACTATTTTGCCATCAATGTTCGATATGTTTGTGACAACAAAGAAATTGTTACCAAGACACTGGCAGTAAAAGATACTAAAGTTCATCACACCAGCCAGTTTCTCCAGGCCTTAGTGGAAAAAGTTATGCAAGATTACAAACTCAAAAAAGAACAGGTTCTTGCTATTATAACGGACAATGCTTCAAAGATGATAAGTACAATTAAACTGATAAATGAGAGTAATGAACAACAGCTAGAAGAAAATGTAGGATTCAGTATGTTTGAGATGGAAGGCCACAGTGCTGTTCATGTAACTGAGGAACAAACAGATATTACAACAGAAGAACAGCAAAATGATACTGTAGAATTAGATGATCTTGTTGAAGCTGCTTCAAAACACTTTCATATTAATCACATGCGCTGTGTTGTGCAGCTGGCAATAAGAGATAGTCTGCAAGAGGGACATGCTGGAAATCTGATTTGAAAAGTGAGGAAATTGGTTATTGCCGCCAGAACCCCTAAAATTGATTCCATCTTGAAGAGACGTGCTGGGAAAGGGGCAACAGTCAATCAAGCCACTCGGTGCGGCTGCAATTATTTAATGATTGAGCAATTGCTTGACCTCAAACCGTTTCCGATAGATATGGCTAACCCTCAGGTAACCCTAAATGAAGGTCAATGGACACAGGTGGCTGACTTGAAGGAATTGCTTAATCACCGATTTACCGTGACTAAAAAATTACAAGCTGAGGATTTAACTCCTGGCATTTTCATAAGGGAGTGAAAGAACTTGCTATTTTGCCTGTCCCAAAGAGTAGGTTTAATTGCAGATGGCATTTCTGTTTCAAAGAAAAGGAGAGAGACACAGCTATTGGAAAATAAAATTCTTCTGGCAGCTGTTTATGTGGACCCAAGTCATCGTATACTGCTTGATGACTGTATACTCCTTGTAGACTGTGAGCCCTCGCGGGCAGGGACCTCTCTCCTCCTGTACCAGTCTGTGCCTTGTATTGTTTATGATTATTGTACTTGTCCCTATTATGTACACCCCTTTGACATGTAAAGCGCCATGGAATTGATGGCGCTATAATAATAAATAATAATAATAATAATGATCAACAGCTTACTAAAGGAAAAGAAGCTCTGACTGATGTAGCAGTTAGGATGAGTGGCCTACAGGACTGCCAGGCGCAAGAGGACTTGGGTCCTGATAGTGCTACTGCTGCCCTATCTTCATCCTCATTAGATGAGGAGTTTAACTTTGACAAGTATTTGGATGACATGGAGCAGGCAAAGCGTTGCCGCAAGAAAAAAGAATTCACTCCGTCTCCTTTAGCAGCAGATTGACCATATTTCAGCAACATTTTTCACTTGCTCTCAAAGAAATAGAAAAATTCAACCATTCATCAAAACTGACTGTGCATGAGGCAATTCCTTTATACCCAGAAATTGTTAGAGATGTTGCCCATGTGGTTACGGCTTTGCCTCCAACCCAAGTTAGTGTAGAGAGGTTGTTCTCTAGCCTTAAAATTATTAGGTCAGATTTGAGGTGATCTATGAAGGAGGATCTGATGGAAGCAATTCTATTTCTTAGAACAAATTCATAGACTGCACAAATGTTATTTAGTATGTTTTTGTTGAAATCTGTTTTTTGCCACTTACCGTATTTTTTGCTTTATAAGACGCACCTGATTATAAGACGCACCCCCAAATTTGGTGAAGGAAAAGAGATTTTTTTTTTTAATGTTAAATGGGGTCCATCTTATAATGCCAGTGTCCCTCTAACAAATCATATAGGGTATATGTCCCTCATAGCCCCATCCTAAAATTAGCCCCCCTTAATCTGGATATGGCCCCCTTATATTGAATATAGCCCCCTTGTGATGGCACACGTTCCCCTGTGCTGCCCATGGCCCCTATAGATCGCACAAGTCCCCCTGTGTTAGAGATCGCCCCCATAGTGCTGCCCATGGCCCCTATATAGATCGCACAAGTCCCCCTGTGTTAGATATCTCCCCCATAGTGCTGCCCATGGGCCCTATATAGATCGCACAAGTCCCCCTGTGTTAGATATCGCCCCCATGGTACTGCCCATGGCCCCTATATAGATCGCACAAGTCCCCCTGTGTTAGATATTGCCCACATAGTGCTGCCCATGGCCCCTATAGATTGCACAAGTCCCCATGTGTTAGATATTGCCCCCATAGTGCTGCCCATGGCCCCTATATAGATCGCACAAGTCCCTCTGTGTTAGATATCGCCCCCATAGTACTGCCCATGGCCCCTATAGATCGCACAAGTCCCCCTGTGTTAGATATCGCCCCCATAGTGCTGCCCATGGCCCCTATATAGATCGCACAAGTCCCCCTGTTTTAGATATCGCCCCCATGGTGCTGCCCATGGCCCCTATAGATCGCACAAGTCCCCCTGTGTTAAATATCACCCCCAGGCTGCTGCCCATAGTAAAATAAAAGACTGCCAGGACCCAACTACCACCATTTTCCCCCCCTAGAAAGACACGACACCGTTCTCTTATAAATTAAAAATACTTTTATTTGAATTTTCCATTTTTTGGAGAGAGGCATGGGGAAAAACCACTCTCATCTTTTGGCATAAAATTTGGTCGCAGCTTTTTACCAGGCATTAACTTGCCAACATCACGGGGTTCAGGTAAATGTACCGCCTTCCGGCCGTCCGGCGCGGGTAATTCACCACCACTTTTCCTACCCCTTCCGCTGCTGCGACTTAAACACCGTAAACTCAATCAAAATAGGAAAAACAAAAGGGAGGGAGGGTGGGAAACAGGTCCGGGTTCTGCAGCAGAGAGGCCGGAAGCTGGGCAACACAGTGATATGTAACCAGGAGGCGGGGCTTAGGCCAGTCACACCACAGAAGGCGGGGGCGGCAGGTCAGTGTCTTTCCATGGGGGAGACCTCTATTTAAACATGCATAGGGGCCAGCAGTCAGGGGGCAGCATCTCAAGTTTCTGGCTGCAGTGCCCCTCAGACTGCCAGGACCCAACTACCACCATTTTCCCCCCCTAGAAAGACACGACACCGTTCTCTTATAAATTAAAAATACTTTTATTTGAATTTTCCATTTTTTGGAGAGAGGCATGGGGAAAAACCACTCTCATCTTTTGGCATAAAATTTGGTCGCAGCTTTTTACCAGGCATTAACTTGCCAACATCACGGGGTTCAGGTAAATGTACCGCCTTCCGGCCGTCCGGCGCGGGTAATTCACCACCACTTTTCCTACCCCTTCCGCCAAGGAGCAGCACAGCACCAGCAAGCTGCGACCCCCCCCAAAAACTAAAAAATACCTGAGCCGTCCCAGGCATTTCCGCAACCACCATATCCATAACATCATCATTTGGGATATACCCATCCAAGCTTAAGGACAGCCAAATATTGTCCAGCTGGCGGGGCCAGACCAACAACTTTTCTTTCTTTTTTTTTTTTTTTTTTTTTAAAACACTTTATTAACAGCACAACTTGGGTAGGCCCTGATCGACCATGCGCCAGGAGAGATCCTTATCACATTCTTCCTTAGCTCATGCCCCCTGGGCCAGAGGGTTACCTTCGACCGGATCGTTGTAACACTCCGAACTAAAACAGGGAAACTTGTACTTCTCTGACCGGATAATGGTAAGAAGCCTAGCTAGACGGCCTTGGACCAGATACTTGAAGCCTATGTGTATCACCAAGTCGGTTGGAAAAAGAGAGCTCACGCAATCTTGATCGCCTCTGATAGACCCACGGCTGAGCCAAGCTCTGGCAACCTCTCCAATTACATCCACTGTAACGGGAACAAGGAACCGACCACCAAGGCGAAGATCCGCTCTCCTCACAGCCAATATATATGGACGTAACCTCGGACCCAGTCACTAGGCCGACTTGGATCTGAAATGAAAACAATGTCAGAACAGAGAATTCTCGTAACCATCAAACACCTCTTCTCTCCAAGGAGGTACTGGCAAAACCCACAAACTTTTTTTTTTTTTTTTTTTTTAAAAAACAAATCACAATCATGTCATTTTACATTAGCCCTGTACGCTGTTCTGAATCTTCTTACATGACTAATAAAACCAGATTTCAAAAACCAACTCAGTCCTGACGTCCCTCTTAATGCATTTCAATTGCAGTCACCAAATCCATTGAAACTGTGCTCATGTATGCTGGCCCCCGAAGCCTTGGAACGCCCCAACTCTGGTAGAGTACGTACCGGGTACCACGGCTGGCAAACACCAAAATAACGGGGAACCGTCACATTACCAACCAAAAATAGCCCACAAAATGTAGGCTAACTCCGTGACGCTAAATTGAAGGGCCGTCGTCGTGGGTAAAAACTAGTCCCATCACGCCCGCTCGCCTAAGAGACATAACCGACAACGTCGGGACACCCGCCGAGTGAGGGAAAAAGATCCAAAACATCAAGGTATAGATTCGCAATGGGGCGAACGATCCAAACCCCACCCTTTTTTTTTTTTTTTGGAATAATCCATGGCTAGAAAAGAATAGACCTACTGTGATCCACTCGCTTGCCGCTAATCATCCAACCCTTAAATAACTTACACCCCACAAGACCCACATCGCTTCAGTAAAGTTCCACAATTTAAAAACGGGAAGACCGACCTCGTAACAGGTTGCTTGCAACCGAAAATGGTGCACGTTCGCTGAATACTACAGGATGTGTATTACTAAAGGGTGGCTTGGGAAATCGTCACGCACATCAGCCACCAAACACACCCGCTGCATAACGTACCATAGAACCGTCAGGTCAATGCAAAATGGGGGCCCCGATCATAAGCCTAACTTCACCGAACACCCCACCATCTAGCTGCGCACTCCCAGCCTTGATCCTGCTGGTGGGTGGAGTTACAAAAATACCTGGGATTGGGATTGCAATAGGGTGAGCGATACTAACCCGGAAACCAAATGCCTGTATTGACTTCAACCCTGTGTTGACCCATAAGCATTCCAAGCCACAAAAAACCTAAACAGCCTGATTACTTATTTGAGGAGGGGGCTGTAGTTGGTTTAGACTTTTACCCACCGGCATCGTCGAACCACTGGTCATCCTCCTATTTCCCAGTCTACCCCCCCTTTTGTTTAGCTGAACCTAAATAGGGGGAAAGGCGCAATCAAAGTTAGGTTACCGGACCATGCCCGCCGGGCCCAGCATAGGGAACTCTTTTTTTTTTTTTTTTTTTATATATATATAACTATATAAACACATTGTATTGCAAATAATCCCAAACAGCTGGCCCTGCAACGCCGGAAATAATCCACCTACAAATCTGTCTGTTCCTGCTCTTGGAATTATTATGGCACGGCACAATGGCTCAGTGGCCAGATGCAGCCCTGGGGTCCTGGGCCCAAATCCCACCCAGGACACCATCCGCAAGGAGCCTGCACGTTCTACCCGTGTCTGCGTGGGTCTCTTCCGGGCACTCCGGCCTCCTCCCACACCCCCAAAAACACACAGGTAGGGAATCCAGACCGTAAGCCCAAATGGGGACAGCGTCCACAACGCATGCAAAGCACAGCAGAATATGTGAGCGCTATATAAAATAAAGGTTTCGTTTTTTGTTTTTTTTTTTGTTTTTTGTTTTTTTTTTTTTAAAAATTGGCAATTGGCACTTGACGAGAAATTACACTACACCATCAGGTCCCCATTTAGGGGCGCCCATATCCTGGTTCCATGTTACGGAACACAAGTTAAAACTTACCGCTCCTGAAGTTGGACACATGTACCAAAAACCCGGGCCACCCAACACTGCCACTTAGTAATACCCTTGGTAGCCATGGTAAAGGCACATGGGAAAAACTAATGCTGTAGACACGACCTTACAAAGTTAAAGTATTCCCTGTGGGTTCCCAGAGATGGAGTGTAGAGCGTCCAGGTAACGGGTAATAGTGAATAAACCTGTCTCCATGTGGCCAAGCATTCCGAATAGAGGCAAATCCTATAAGAGGTGTGTGTGTTTTTTTGTTTTTTTTTTTTTTTGTTTTTTTTATATATATATATATATATATATATATATATATATATAATACAATTGCTTCAAATAATATAGTTAGTCGGCACCCTCTATCGTATAATATTAGAATAATCTCCGTCTGGTAAAATATTGCATAGCCATTTGTCAGTTATATACCTGAGATCAAAAAATAAAATTGAGTATTTTTTTTTTTTTTTTTTGAGGGGATATTCATGTGGACATAATTATGCAATTAAATAAAATATAAAGATGCAAATTTTGCACATCACTTGCTCACTTATGTCTGTCAAGATGAAGCACAAACCAGCAGCGAAAAGGTACCAAACCTTCAACTTTTCAGCTACAGCACTAAGTTATAATGGAGATCCCATTTTCATGCATAAATACCTGTTTGTATAAAGGACTGGCACAAGACTTTTTTTTTTTTAAATTAAATAGGAAAGGGTTTTTTACAGTTAGAGCAGTCAGGTTGTGGAATGCCGACCACAGTATTCAGTAACAGCAGATACTACAACTGCCTTTAATATCAGGGTGTGAGATTTCCACCGTCCATCCACAGTGTTGGTCATACATAACTCAGTAAGAAGAATGTAGAATTAGGTGGGAATCCTGTTGCCTGGTGACATCACGTTACCCCTCCCCCGGGGCACTTATCCCACCCAAATTCCACATAGTGGTACTTACCAGAAGATGCAGGAAAAAGCAGACCCTACTTCTGGAAATTGCACGCCCGGTTCCAACGGCAACTCCGCTGTCCGGACCAATGTACCCAGATGCTGTTCGTCCCGCAGCGGGACCTCACCAGACTTAGTCTGAGGACGAGAATGCGTTTGCCACGCGGCGACCTCGACCATCCGCCGCAGTGGTGGGATCTATCTCTACCGATGTGACTTTTTTTTTTTTTTTTTCTTCTTCCTCCATGACGATGCTCAGAGCCCCGATGCCCACGCCGATGCTATCGTGAGGCTGACTGACTACGGTCGCCGCAGCTACCCGCACCATGTTTTGACTACCACAATGGCCGGCGTACCTGCAAATGACCGCATAGCACGTTGTTCAACGTCATCCCAACCGCCGCCATCCCACGCCGGAACCCCGGGGGAGGGGGGGTGTGGGTGGGGGGGGGCGGTTTGTTCTGCCTACAGCCCCAGTGCGTACAGTGTCACGATGGGGTATATGAGAAGATGTGGGGTGGTGGGGGGCCGGTACAGGGGAGCGGAGCTCATTACTCCAGCAGGCCAGCGCACCCACCGCTGCAGCGCTTCCAACTTGCCCCTGCAACAGGGACCGCACCAACCCACAGATCGCCCCCGTACTCCCCCCCCCCCCCGTGCCGGCAGTGATAGGGCGGCGGGCGGCGCCGTAGAAAAAGCGCGCGAAGCGCTCCTTTTTAAATTTAACAGCAACTCAAACTAACCGGCGGGCGGGCAGTTCCCTCAGAACGCCGCTCGCCGGCACACATAACTTAAGCCTCAGCAGGGAGGGAGCCGCTCACAGCTAACAATTCCATGAGCAGCACGCTTCCCTCCCTGCTGAAAAGGGGGGGGGAGGGAGGGTGGTTTGGGCAGATTGACGGCGAGCACAAGCTGACCGGCGGGCGGGTAGTTCCCTCAGAACGCCGCTCGCCGGTACATGTCACTTGCGCTTCAGCATGGAGGGAGCCGCTCACAGCTAAAAGCGCCGTGAGCAGGACGCTTTCCTCCATGCTGATTTTAGGGGAGGATGGAGGGAGGGGGGTGGGGAGGGGGGGAAGGGTGTTAAATAATGGCGAGCACAAGCGGACCAGCGGGCGGGTAGTTCCCTTAGAACGCCGCGCTCACCGGCACACATCGCTTGTGCCTCAGCAGAGAGGCAGCCGCTCACAGCTAACAGCGCTGTGAGCTGAAACGCTTACCTCCCTGCTGATAGCTCTCTTACCGCCTCCAGGAGCGGGTCCCTGTGTCCGGCTGCCCAAACAGGTCCGGGTTCTGCAGCAGAGAGGCCGGAAGCTGGGCAACACAGTGATATGTAACCAGGAGGCGGGGCTTAGGCCAGTCACACCACAGAAGGCGGGGGCGACAGGTCAGTGTCTTTCCAGGGGGGAGACCTCTATTTAAACATGCATAGGGGCCAGCAGTCAGGGGGCAGCATCTCAAGTTTCTGGCTGCAGTGCCCCTCACACTCTTTCCTTACCTCCTGCAGCGCTGATCTCCCTCCTGTCTCCCTCTGTGCTTCTGTTCCTCCACTTCCTGGTTCTTCGTGCCGGTCATGTGATCGGCACAGCAGACTGAGATCTCTGCGTGCCTGATCACAGTGGAAGCAGGGACACCAGGGAGAAACGCTGGAGGGGGTAAGTAAAGCTTTTTTATTTTAAAATGAGTAGCAGCATGGGGGCCATATCTAACACAGGGGTGGGCATGTGCCATCACAGGGGGGCGCAGGGACAAATAATATGCACCACTCCCCCCAGCCCGTCACTGCGGTGCAATTTCAGCACCACCGGAGATGGACAGCGGCTGTGCATATTATATGAGCAGGAGCAGGAGATCAAAGGCTGCAGCCCGCAGCGTTCACCTGCCCTCAGCAGCACCCCCACCTCCCCTGGACCCTGCAGTGTGTATATATATATATATATATATATATACCCCCCGTATATTCGGCTTATAAGACGCACCCCCTACTTTCCCCCAAAAGTTTCCCCCAAAATTTCGGGGAACAAAAGTGCGTCTTATAAAGCGAAAAATACGGTACATAGTTTATAACATAGAGTTACATATATTCTATATACATATGTTCTATCTAAATATCTTGATCATAAAAATGATTAAACGTCTGTTGTTCGCATTGTACTACAATACATTTTCCACTTAAATATAAGCAATATATGTGGGAGTCGGAGTCGTGGAGTCGGAGTCTGAGTTGGTGCAAGGGAAATTGAGGAGTCGGGGTCGCAGGATTGGCTTCCCGACTCCACTGCCCTGCAATTAATGCAGCATGCGCACAGGGTCTAATTTTGATTTCATGTAAGATAGTGAGAAAACATGCATATGTGTCTTTTAGATAGTGTACGTAAACTTCTTGTTTCAACTATATGATTGAAGAGGACAGTTGCTGCTAATAAGATTCTATGGAGAGGAGAGGGAGGAGCAAGAGGCAGATATAGATAGTCTGCTGAAAGTCCTACTGAAATTACTGGGTGAATATTGGGTGAATATTGGGAATGAAAGATCAGTCCTGGAAGACGAAGAAGCAGATTTCTTTGATAAGATATATTACAGTGTTTCTTATTTTCATGTACTGTTGATTTATGAAATAAATATTAAAAACACGGTTTACATTTTTAGTTTCCTTGCCCTTTAAAGGATTAGCTGCATGCTAATATAAGTATGTTTTGTCTGAGCACCCAAACCATATTTGTTACCTTGGTGATGACTTTATTACTACTTTTAAGACTAGGACTCATTATTGAGAGATTAGGTCCTACTTCATAGCCTGCTATTTAAACAAAGTGTTTGGCAGCCTGTTCTTATCAGGGATACCTATCTCAGATCTAACAGCACATGTTTAAAATCTAGCTTTTAGCTTATCTGTTCCAGCAGAAAAGCAAATATTCTGCACACAGCCCACCCAAGTGCATTTATTTTGGGAAGGATGCAAATTGCCTCTTCAGTGAGGAAGAAGACTTGAACTCTAGTGTCACCTAGGAGCCTTGCCATATGACTCAGGATAAAAAGCCAAACCAGAATCTCAATTTACAGACACAGTGTTTTGGGGTATTGCTCCTCATCAGTGCGAAATATGAGATATGATATGGCTAGCCTTTTGCATAGCCAAATAAGATTTCATACTTTGCACTGACAAGGGGCAATACCACAAAACACCATGTTTGCAAAATAAGATTCTGGTTTGTTTGTTTTTATCCTTAGTTATATGGCAAGGCTTGTTAAGGCTGTGTGCACACAGTACATTTTATTGTGTTTTTTAATGCATTTTTTAAGCAGTTTTGTCACAAAACTGCAAGCAAATACTTATGCCAGGAAAGTCAATGAGAAGCCTCAATTGTAGTGCACAGGTAGAGTTTTATCTCCTAGCAGATTTGGTGCAGAAAACAATCTGCAGCATGTCAATTCTATCAGTGTTTTTACATTTGTTTTCACCATTGAAAGCAATGAAAAAAAGCATTAAAAAAACACTGCAAAACACATAAAAAAGCGGCATTTTTCCTGCCAAGAGATGTCATAATAATGCAAAAATGTATGCAACCAAATACTCAACGTGTGCACAAACCTAAAACAGGGATCCCCAACCTGTGGCCCGTGATGTATGGCTCATGGGTGTCTTCCAGCTTGGTGCATAAGCACCAGGTCTAGCAAACTGCTATGAAGAGCAGGTCTTCAGATGGTGACTTTTGTGGTAGCCCTGCACAGAAGAGCAGATCTGAATGGGGGCCACGTAGGAACCCCTGGATCTTGGTATTTTACCTTGGTGTGATTTCTGTGGAAAAGCTTTGGCTGTCGTTGTATTGCTAATGGGTCATCTGAGTGTCACTACTGTGAGGAGGGTGGGAGCCAGATGTAGCTCGCCACCCTCTCTCAGAGATGGATGTGGCTTGCAACCTTCTCCCAGAGCCGAATGTGTCTCTCATGGCCAGAAAGGTTAGGGACCTCTGCCCTAAAGGAACGAGGTTCTCAGGTGCAGAGCTCGGCTGAGTATCATGGGTATTTCATCCATCAAACAATGACCACAATGCACAGGCTTGCTTCACTGCAAGTGTGCAGGCACCCCAGGGAGAGCCATTTGCAGTCTGTGAATGTCTCTCCTGGGTGATTCTCGGACATAGTGTGTCAAAAAACAACAATCCCACTCTCCCTTCTGCCGGAAATACTCTGGTTATGACTGGCTGTATGTGTTTGGAGACCCGAACTGGCCAATCATTGACTCTCCATAATGCTCGTTAGTTACGTCATGCTCGTCCAAGGGTCTGACCATCTCGAATCGAGGAACGAGCATTTGAGCATTTTAGTGGTCACCCATCACTAGTTTATATTGACTTTTTGGATTACTACTTCCAATACGTGGCAATTTAGATATTTAATTTCCCAGATGAGAATTGCAGGCGTTTAAGTCTCCTCATACTGGCATGCCAGACCTGGATTATCACTCTCCACAAGTTAAAACCGTACCCTAATTTTGGGAAGGAATCACGCTTGATTTCTAGTTGGGAAAATCAAGGAAAATAACAGCAAAGATGATTTATATTTACCGCCCTAAAGAAATTGCCATGCTCTTAGTCTCTAGACTCTTTCCCAGTAGTTATTAATATGCTTTCCATAGTGGATCAAAGGTCCACATGTAATAAATGGGTACTTTTATGATATATTTATTTGCTCTATGCTTTGAAACATAGGAAAGCATCTAGAATTAATGTCACGGAAATAAAATTTTAATGTTTTCCATTGTATTTTATTGATTTTTTTCAGTCCGTCTCTGGAACAGACTTACCTCACAAACAGCATTCGTTGTAATAACCCTTGCTCTGTTCACTCAATTACATCTGTATACATAGGGCTAGATATGATGCATCTGAACAGATTTGGTACACACACATAAACTTTGATGTTTGCTTTAATAATAAAGTCTGTTGCCTATGGCATGGACGATAATATATAAAGAGAAGACTACAAGTTACAACTATTGTCTGCCTAACAACGGCTTACTGGCAGTTATTGCAGGCCCACATTCAGCTTCAGGGTAGCCATAGACTGAGGCCCAATGAGACAGATGTGAGCATAGCACGGCCATTATATCTTTATGAGAGGAAAAAAGGATAGTGTTTTTCATAGCGTGGTGGAAAATTCCCTATTGTGATAATGAGTATTTTGGATTTTCCAGATCATCATCTATGGACATCAGGTAGAAAGGGAACATACACCAGGGTCCTGTGAACCACAGGGTCGCTAAAAGTACGAATCATAAAAAAAATTGGTTCTAAAGTGCCTGAGTGCTAGGTGTATAACTATTTATGAAATATTGATATAAAATACGTCTATAACATATACAAAAACACATTCATGAAAGATACTATAAGATATGCATATGTGTCGCCCTGGGCAAGCCAGGGGACACAGGTCACAACACCACCACACCCCACACTCCAGGTAGGCACACCTGCTAACCTACAAATCCTTGTTGCCTTCCTCCAGGAGTCTGATGATGCACACCAGGGGGTGGGCCAGGCGGTTGGCTCCGCCCATCGAGGAGCTCACAGTTCTGGAGGCAGGAAGTAACCAGGCAGATTAGCCCAGGCAGGGCAAGTGTGAGGAGCTAAAGTGGGAAAGTAAACAGCTAAGTGAAAGTGGTGAAAGTAGAGAAGTGTAAAGGAGAAAAGCAAGTAAAGTGACAGAAGGAAAGAAAGCCTGAAGGGTCCAGCTTTGTGAAGGGCCAGATCAGCAAGGTCAGCGACGGCGGTGACTGTCCGGAGGGGGACCGTTTGGAAGTTCCTGGAAGGACCCCGTTGGCTGTGTGCCCGGTGGTCTGGAGCAGTGTTCCGAAGGACAGTCAGCACCAGGGCAGGGGCCTCTCGGACCCCGGCAAGGCTAGGAGTCGCCAAATTTGCCAAATCCGTCAGTGACGGGGACGCAGATCCCCCAACAACCAAGTCCCGATTGACGGCAACAGCCCGACCATTACCGGGGAGACACCGCCACCGCCAGGGCACCAGTTTCCCCAGGGCCAGCGCCTGCGGGCAAAGTGTAGAGCTCCTCCGGCCCAGATTGCAGTCGGGGAGCGGGTAACCGGAGGGAATCCACCGCTACCATCAGACAACACAGGTGAAAGGAAGAGAGACGTCACCGTTACCTACCGGGAGTGCAGGTGCAGCCGTCTGTGGGACCGTCCTACCAGCCGTTGGTTTACCGTACAAACTGTGTCCGTGTCTCAGGCTGAGTGAGTACCACAGTGCCGCAAGGCACAGCGCTGCCCCCGCGTCCCTGCGCCCACCGGGCCCTACACTTCACATCACTTCACCGGGCCCCGGGATCACCAACCCCTACCCACGGAGGGGCAACACAACACCTGGCTGCTCCGCATCACCATCCCCGGGACCCCCATACTGAGCAGCGGTGGTGCAATCACCACAACCGTGGGTGGCGTCACGAACTATAACAATCCCCACACCCAACAAACACCCCCTTTCACTCACGGGCGAGGAGTGTCGCTCGAGACACCCCGGGATCCGGCCCACGGCTCGAGCCACCAGGAGCAACTGCCGGACCCGAGCAGAAGGGGTGAGCGCGATGTGCTGACACCCTCCTCCCCGCCCGCGACAACTTGGCGTCACGAACAGGATCTTACCGCTCTGCCGTCTGGTAGAGGTGCGCCTTGTTACAGCCGGAGGTATCCGGCAGGAAAATTTCAGAAGCCGCCATCTTTGGCGCGAAAAGTTCCCGCTCGAGCGTCTTCTCGAGCAGTAGAGGCGCGAAGGCCAAAACCCCGCCCCGAGAGAGGAGGGGCCGGAAAGAGCTAAGGGGGACGCGATGGCGGCCGGCCGCATGTAGCTGCGGCTATAGAAGCAGGGACGCCAGGACTCTGCAAACATCCCGTTCCTGGAAGCAAACGAACCAGCCGTCATGTGGATGCCGTCCCGCGACACCGTACCCCCCGCGCCTGGAACCGCGGCGTGGGTGGAGATCCGGACCGCGCAGCTCTACCAACGGCTGCAGGTGAAGATGCAGCTCCTCATGGAGGAGTGGGAGGCCGACATGGCGGACGTTGTAGCCACCGTGCGGAGACGCGAGGAGGAAGCGGAGAAAGGGAGGGTGAGTGACCCACGTCCCGATGCCCTTGAGGGGCCGGTCATCGCGGCTGTGGGGCCCGGTCCAAGCCCTCTCCCTTCGCTGCCTCCCTCGCCACCCGTCCCAGAGGCCGTGACCCCGCCACTAGGCCTGCTACCACCGCAACCGGTAGCAGTTCCCAGCGTCCCCGCCCAAGCGGGCCAACCTGTAGCCGGAGCCCGCAGCCAGTCAGCGGTGTTGCCGTGGAAGACTCCGAAGACCGAACCGGAGGCATCCCCTGAGAAACTCCCCGAGCCGGAGCCGAAGACCCGTTCCGAGCCGAAGGCCCGGCAGCGGAAAGCCCCTATGCCCATCCCCCACACCTCGGCTGAGGTAGCGCCGGGTTGCTGCTGCAAGGCAGCGCCCAAGGCCATGACACCGCGGGATACGCTGCCCACCTTCCTGACAGTGGGTAACGTGCTGGATGTCCCGCGGGGCTCAACCCGTGCGCCGGCGCTGGCAGCAGCGCCGTACTGGGATAGAGAGCCAGTACCGCTGGGCCTGGAGATCGCCGAAAGGGAAAGGAAGAAGGCCGAACTGGTGGCCAGAGCGATCCGGGAGAAGGAGAATCTCCGGCAAGGGACATTCCGTGACCGGGGACCGCTGCACGAGGGACAGGTGAGGCGGTTTAATGTCCGCCGGGGCTACGGGTTCATCTACGAGCCAGGCCTGGAGGCCGAGGTGTTTGTAGCCCGGCGGGATGTGCATGCTCACCTGCCCGAAGAACATCCCGGCCGTAACCTGATGCCGGGAGATATTGTGCACTATACCCGGCACTTTGGGGAGCGAGGGTGGTTTGCGCTGGACGTTAACCTCAGGAGGGGCCCGGAGGCCCGAGCGAGCGCAGACCTCTACCCCTTGCCAGCAGCCCCAGCGCTTGACAGACCGGAGTAGGGCAATGGATGCCCGCAGCACCGTCCCCGTTGGGACCACCACTGAAGTTGTGTGTCTGTTTGAAAAAGTTTAAAAGTTTGAAAGTTCTGCAAATGATAAGAAATGATCCCTGAGTTTTTACCTGATTATCTGCTTGATTGAACCGGCAGGAGCTGGCACCGTTGTCCCCGTGGGGACCGTTTAAAATGCATGGGAACTATCCATGGACAAGCCCGTGAACTTGCAGGGCACCACAAACGTTAAGTGGCTTGTAAATATGTTGGTTACCGTTACCGTTTCCGCAATGCCGCCTCCGGAGAGGCAGGTTGGAGGGAGGGCCCTGAGCAGAGCAGGCTAGGGCCCAGCCACCAAAGGAACCGGTGGCTACCCTCTGGAGGGGAAGGACAGATCCCGCTCGGGTAACTTGTGCTGGACTGTGGGTCAAGGGGTGCTGCCTGGGCTTTAGGGGCAGCATCAGGGCCAGGTTGCTTGGGTGGGAGAGAGCGGAAACCGTAGCCGTAAACCGTTGCAACGTTAAAGTAAATGTGCCTCCCGTCTTGGGAAGAGTTTGATTAAAAATGTATTTATGTTTTGCTTAACCCTGTTATCCCCTTTTTACAGAAAAATAAAACCGGTGTAGGACGGCAGCCCGCGGACGGTCTGCATTTTGCTAAGGGGGAATGTGTCACCCTGGGCAAGCCAGGGTACACAGGTCACAACACCACCACACCCCACACTCCAGGTAGGCACACCTGCTAACCTACAAATCCTTGTTGCCTTCCTCCAGGAGTCTGATGATGCACACCAGGGGGTGGGCCAGGCGGTTGGCTCCGCCCATCGAGGAGCTCACAGCTCTGGAGGCAGGAAGTAACCAGGCAGATTAGCCCAGGCAGGGCAAGTGTGAGGAGCTAAAGTGGGAAAGTAAACAGCTAAGTGAAAGTGGTGAAAGTAGAGAAGTGTAAAGGAGAAAAGCAAGTAAAGTGACAGAAGGAAAGAAAGCCTGAAGGGTCCAGCTTTGTGAAGGGCCAGATCAGCAAGGTCAGCGACGGCGGTGACTGTCCGGAGGGGGACCGTTTGGAAGTTCCTGGAAGGACCCCGTTGGCTGTGTGCCCGGTGGTCTGGAGCAGTGTTCCGAAGGACAGTCAGCACCAGGGCAGGGGCCTCTCGGACCCCGGCAAGGCTAGGAGTCGCCAAATTTGCCAAATCCGTCAGTGACGGGGACGCAGATCCCCCAACAACCAAGTCCCGATTGACGGCAACAGCCCGACCATTACCGGGGAGACACCGCCACCGCCAGGGCACCAGTTTCCCCAGGGCCAGCGCCTGCGGGCAAAGTGTAGAGCTCCTCCGGCCCAGATTGCAGTCGGGGAGCGGGTAACCGGAGGGAATCCACCGCTACCATCAGACAACACAGGTGCAAGGAAGAGAGACGTCACCGTTACCTACCGGGAGTGCAGGTGCAGCCGTCTGTGGGACCGTCCTACCAGCCGTTGGTTTACCGTACAAACTGTGTCCGTGTCTCAGGCTGAGTGAGTACCACAGTGCCGCAAGGCACAGCGCTGCCCCCGCGTCCCTGCGCCCACCGGGCCCTACACTTCACATCACTTCACCGGGCCCCGGGATCACCAACCCCTACCCACGGAGGGGCAACACAACACCTGGCTGCTCCACATCACCATCATCGGGACCCCCATACTGAGCAGCGGTGGTGCAATCACCACAACCGTGGGTGGCGTCACGAACTATAACAATCCCCACACCCAACAAACACCCCCTTTCACTCACGGGCGAGGAGTGTCGCTCGAGACACCCCGGGATCCGGCCCACGGCTCGAGCCACCAGGCGCAACTGCCGGACCCGAGCAGAAGGGGTGAGCGCGGTGTGCTGACACCCTCCTCCCCGCCCGCGACACATATATGTATGATGGAGTAAAAAATAAACCACCAATATATACCAGTAGAAAAAAATGAATAGTATATAGGTTGTTATACATCAAAATAATACAATATAATATAAATACCCTAAAGCACAAAAAATGGTTCCAGGGAGCCAGAAAGCAGTTCTGGAAAGGATTACCAGTACCAGAATTTATATGGCAACAGTGAAAGAGATATTACTAGCTGTCAGTACCAAGATAAGAAATGCTATAGGTAAAGCTGCAGCCAAGGCTCATAATATAAAGGGTTAAAGTAGAAAGGATCACAGACTGTGAGATAAGGTAAATGAACCTATATAGGTAGCATCACCAGCCTCATTGATCAGTACAATTGTCAACTAATATTGAGCCGAGAGATAAGGGCTTACCCAAGACAAAGGTGGTTCAGAAGAGCCAGTCCAGGAGGGGACCTCCGACGGTCGTTTCGCGGTATGAAAAACCGCTTCTTCCGGGAAGAGTAAGTATATAAAATAGTAGCAGTGATATTCACCTCTGGTCTGGGCACCGTTTCAATGATGTTAGCACCTCCTGTCCCGGGGCTCGCTTGTCATTGTTATGTCACGCCAGCTCTGCAGCCAATCAGCAGCCACTTCACTCTCACTTTCTTCGGATGAAACAGACACCACAAGAAAGCGAGAGCTGTGGCTACCCTTTGACATTTTCAGTTATGTCCAAAGATGTGCCCCCTACAATCAGCTGTTAGCAGGTCCTGGGATGGCTAGAAGTAAACAGTGTACTGAGTATGAACAGCACACCTTTGTTCGTTTTGTTGTGGCCATTCTCAGGTACTACAGCTCAGCTCCTATTTCCTTCAATCCCAAACTATAGGTCATCAATATGAACAACTCCTTTGGGTGGTGTAACCTAAAGATAAAATATAATGGATCATGATGGATCTCCCATGAACCCACTAAAACGTGGGTGTAGAGTGTCAAGCAGCAATAGTCGTGGGCGAGGGATTGACTCCAGATGCCCCCAACACACCACATCAAAGAATTAATCCTGGCTGGGTGTGTGAACTTGTGTACTGTGGGTCATTCACCCATGCTGGCTGCATATTGCCACTGGTGTCGACTGGCCAAGCCCAAATGACAACTTGTTTCCACAAGGAGACCACCAGTTCATTTCAAACAACTATACTTTACTCAACAGTTCATTTTCATCAACAACTGCACACCCCGGATAGCAGGCACTTATCTTCCAGCATGATTGGATTGTACCAGACATATGTAGACACATTCTCAGTTCCTAATGGATTGTTTACGATGTGACTGGTCTTGTGAGTCCCAGCACAACCCAACCTAATGCTACAGTAAGGGGTAAGGGGTAGCCACTAGTGCCAGAATAGAATCTTGTGTTCTTGGATGCTTGGGGAGACTCCGCCTGGAAAAGGCAACTTTGCTCATGTCTCAGTCTATTCCAACCCATTACCTTTTTTTTAGCTTGGGGCCTAGTTTACTAAAGTCCCGTTCTCCAGACCCTGCCATTGCATATGAAGGCTGGTCTCCAGCCACTGAGTTCTCTAGCATTCTTTATCCTCGGTTAATACTCAAGGATCACAATATCTTGATTCCATTCTGCTTTCTTCTCTTGCTGCCATAAGTCACCCAGAATATGCGACGCTTACAACCTACAGACTAAATCTATTGCACACTAGCTGTTCACTAAGTTTTCTAGAACAAATTGTCTCTTACCCTATCAGCTAACCCCTTCCATTGTAGGCAGTCCCAACACTTACGTACTTCTTGCCCTACAGTCTGGCAACCATATATATACAAGTGCAATACAGTAAACATGGATACATTACAATACATCACAATGCATCTTACATTACAATGCAATCCACGTATCACAATATCTACAAGACACATGACACAGCTTACATTACATTACATGACAATACAATAATTGGTGTCGTCAAGGGAAGGAACACAAAAGGCACCCATCCGATTCCTTACATGTGCATCATAGCCTTACCAGGGAAAAGACAATTGATACACTGGATTTTATTAACTATTCTTTTCATTTTATGAGTACCATACTTAAGAGAAGTTTATAGGTTACAACTATCATCTACTTAAAAGCAGGGGTCTCAAACTCGGCTGGGTATGTGGACCGCACATTGAAAAAAAATTTGGGAGGTGCGTGAGGCCGCATTCTTTGCAGGGCCTAGTGACATTTTTAGTGATTTCATATATTTTCTTCTATTCACATTTGGATCACTTTTTTTAAAAAAAAAATTTGTTTGTTGATTATAACAAACCTGCACTTTTTTGTTATATTTATATATAAAAAAGCATTTTAATGGTAAAAAAAACAAAACATGGTTACCCTTTCTTGTGCCCAGTAATAACGTGCCCCATCCTTGTCACCTGTAGTAATGTGCCCATCCTTGTGCCCCATCCTTGTGCTCTGTAGTAATGTGCCCATCCTGTAGTATTGTGCCCATCTTTGTAGCATTGTGCCCATCTTTGTAGCATTGTGCCTATCCTTGTAGTATTGTGCCCATCCTTGTAATATTGTGCCCATCCTTGTAGTATTGTGTCCATCTTTGTAGCATTGTGCCCATCCTTGTAGTATTGTGTCCATCCTGTAGTATTGTACCCATCCTGTAGAATTGTGCCCACCCTTGTAGTATTGTGCCCATCCTGTAGTTTTGTGCCCATCCTTGTAGTATTGTGCCCATCCTGTAGTGTTGTGCTCATCCTTGTAGTATTGTGCCCATCCTGCAGTATTGTGCCCATCCTTATAGTATTGTGCTCATCCTGTAGTGTTGTGCTCATCCTTGTAGTATTGTGCCCAACCTTGTAGCATTGTGCCCATCTTTGTAGTATTATGCCCATCCTTATAGCATTGTGCCCATCCTTGTAGCATTGTGCCCATCCTTATAGAATTGTGCCCATCTTTGTAGCATTGTGCCCATCCTTGTAGTATTATGCCCATCCTTGAAGTATTGTGCCCATCCTTGTAGCATTGGGCTCATCCTAATAGAATTGTGCCCATTTTTGTAGTATTGTGCCCATCCATCCTTGTAGTATTGTGCCCATCCTTGTAGCATTGTGCCCATCCATCCTTGTAGTATTGTGCCCATCCTCGTAGCATTGTGCCCATCTTTGTAGTATTGTGCCCATCCTGTAGTATTGTGGCCATCCTCTCGTAATGTGCTCACTCCTAATCCTAGTTCCCTATTATGCCATTCTTCACATACACAAAAAAAAGATTCTTCTCGCCTTTCCTCCGTTCCCTCGGTGTCCTCCTTGTGTTACTTGCTTGTTGCGGCCCTCAGACCTGTACACCCAGTCACTATAGCGGCCGGCGCTGTCAGCGATTTACTACAGTTTTTTATTAATTTGCGGCTCTGAGGAGCACTCTGCACCCTAGCAATGGCAGCCGCCGGCCAATCATACAGCGACGTCACCTGCTTGCCATTAGTATAGTGCAGAGAGCTCCTATGCGCACACTGCGGCGCAAATGACTCAACTGTAGTAAAGTCCTGCAGGCCACGTGTTTGAGTTTAAGGGTGTTTGTCACTAGCTTTTTGTAGGAGCAGAGACAATGATTCCAGTGACAGACCACTTACTGGGTGTTTTATCTGCTGTAATGAGGAGGGGTGTGGTGTCATGACATCATCACCCTATATAAGGTGTGATTAATTATTAGGCAACTTCCTTTCCTTTGGCAAAATGGGTCAGAAGAGAGATTTGACGGGCTCTGAAAAGTCCAAATTGTGAGATGTCTTGCAGAGGGATGCAGCGGTCTTGAAATTGCCAAACTTTTGAAGCGTGATCACCGAACAATCAAGCGTTTCATGGCAAATAGCCAACAGGGTCGCAAGAAGCATGTTGGGCAAAAAAGGCGCATATTAACTGCCCATGAATTGAGAAAAAATCAAGCGTGCAGCTGCCAAGATGCCATTTGACACCAGTTTGGCCATATTTCAGAGCTGCAATGTTACTGGAGTATCAAAAAGCACAAGGTGTGCCATACTCAGGGACATGGCCAAGGTAAGGAAGGCTGAAAAACCACCACCTTTGAACAAGAAACATAAGATAAAACGTCAAGACTGGGTCAAGAAATATCTTAAGACTGATTTTTCAAAGGTTTTATGGACTGATGGAATGAGAGTGACTCTTGATGGGCCAGATGGATGGGCCAGAGGCTGGATCAGTAAAGGGCAGAGAGCTCCACTCCAACTCAGACGCCAGCAAGGTGGAGGTGGTGTACTGGTTTGGGCTGGTATCATCAAAGATGAACTTGTGGGACCTTTTCGGGTTGAGGATGGAGTGAAGCTCAACTCCCAGACCTACTGCCAGTTTCTGGAAGACAACTTCTTCAAGCAGTGGTACAAGAAGAAGTCGGTATCGTTCAAGAAAAACATGATTTTCATGCAGGACAATGCTCCATCACATGCATCCAACTACTCCACAGTGTGGCTGGCTAGTAAAGGTCTAAAAGATGAAAAAACAATGACATCGACCCCTTGCTCACCTGATCTGAACCCTATAGAGAACCTGTGGTCCCTCATAAAATGTGAGATCTGCAGGGAGGGAAAATAGTACACCTCTCGGAACAGTGTTTGGGAGCTTGTGGTGGCTGTACAAAGTGATGAAAAAGTCATATTTACCCCCCAAGCAAGGTCAATAATAAATCCAGCATGCTCTGCTAAAACAATCCCTCAAACAGTTCAGCTGACTGAAAACCAAAAAAAGTTATAGGTTTCAGAGAATGGCGACAGAAAACACTTTTTTTAATTTTATAATAATTTCACCACTAAAATAAACAAAAATACTATACAAGTTTGGTATATAATTGTAGTGAGCTGGGAATCATGTTGCCAAGTCATATTTACTACATAATAAATGCCATAAATAATAAAAAAATGATGGAATTACAATTTTTTTTCACAATTTTAACAAAGACTTTTTTCCCCATTTCCAGTACATTGTATGGTAAAGTGAATGGTGGCATTCAACACTACAACTAGTACTGTAGAAAAGCAAACCATTATATGGATGTGAAGACAGAAAAATAATGGCTCTTGGAAGAAGATGAGGAAAAAAAAATCAAGTGAATTGACCGAGACCGAGTTCGTCTAGTCTGAGTGTGGCTGGAAGTGTGCCAATCGCATACTTGTGGTCATGTGAATGCCCGCTCTCGTCGGCAATACTGGAGCATTCTGATAGGTGCAGTGTATACTCCGGAAGGGTTCAGAAATCTGCAGTCACATAGAGTAACTGCAGACCTTTAGCAGAAGACCAGACAAAATCTTAAAGGGAATCTATCAGCAGGTTTTTGCTATGTAAGCTGAGGACAGCATGCTGTAAGGGTTAAAAACAAAAAGCAACTATGCTTCTCTTATCAGTGTATGAAGTATTGTTTACTTAAACTAAAGGCTTTTTTACCCTGTGATTAACATTACAGAACTATAAAGGTACATGCAGAACAGTCCAACACACCCGCTACTGTGATTGACACCTCACAGTGAATGCACAATCTCTATAGAGAGCCTGGTGTGGACGAGGCAGCTCCCTGGGCTCAGCTATATGCGTAAAATTCAGTTCTTTGATTATGTGAGAATGGTTGCAACCAGTAATCTATGTAATATATGGTTGGATTCAGAATCTCTTTGCCTATATTAGGCTGCTGTCAGATGAGGTAGCAAAAACCTGCTGACAGATTCCCTTTAAAGGCTGGGTGCACATGAGCAAATGCAGAATTGTTCGTTTTATGCCCCGATATAATTGACAAATTTTCATCTGTATGTAATCCGTGTTTGTTTTTACGTCATTTACTTTTTACATGAACAATTTAATAAATAATAAGGGACAAAACACATGAGATAGTAACCCAGATCATATTGGTGTGCAAAAATCAGATCCCTAATGGGCCATATACAGTATGATCTGATATTCCACACCCATTGACTTATATGGGGCGTATGTTCCAGAATACAGATAAAAAAAGGGGCCGTTTGTAAAAAAAAAACCGTATACAGTATATGAACTATCACATAAACTTGCATTGGTTAATATGCTGTCCACTATGGTTTTTTGGTGAATTTTACACTGTTTTTTCGCTGAGCAAAAAAAAAGTTATTGTGACAACAAAGTGGATGGAATTTAACTGACTTGCGGTGCGTGTTTTTTTTTTAAGAAACAGCTCACCCCCAGCATCAGTTTCTCTTGAGGGTATGTTGATGTTTATGTGTGGATTTTCCACATGGAATTGCATTTGATGCGGAAAATTCACAAGGAAAAAGCACGCTGATGCTGTGATCTGCTAACGACTGTATCAATAATGTTTTGTCAACACCAAATACCGGGGAATATATATATATATTTTTTTTTTATATTATTTTTAACATTTTTAATATTATATTTATACATGTGTGTATAGATGTATTTTTTATATCTATATATATAATTGCCTTATTCTGTCTGTCTGTCTTGCTCCAAAATTGTGTCCTTACCGTGACATGTCCTTACGGTGACAAACAGTGGATTGGCCGCTGGCCTCGCCATGGCCCCGCACCCCCGCACGGATTGGCCGCTCGCCTCGCCTCCTCCCCCCGCATGGATTGGCCGCTCGCCCCGGCCCTCCGCACGCATCGCCAGACATAACCTTGCGCTGCTGGGATCGTGACGGAGCCAGTGAATGCTGGTAACCATTATACATATCGGGTAACTAAGGGACCTTAGTTACCCGATGTGTATCATAGTTACCAGTGTACACCGGCTCCGTCACGATCCCAGCAGCGCCAGACATAACCTTGCGCTGCTGGGATCGTGACGGAGCCGGTGAACGCTGGTAACCATTATACACATCGGGTAACTAAGGTCCCTTAGTTACCCGATGTGTATCATAGTTACCAGTGTACACCGGCTCCGTCACGATCCCAGCAGCGCCAGACATACCCTTGCGATGCTGGGATCGTGACGGAGCCGGTGAACGCTGGTAACCATTATACACATCGGGTAACTAAGGTCCCTTAGTTACCCGATGTGTATCATAGTTACCAGCGTACACCGGCTTCCGGTACACATGTGCAGGAAGCCGGCATTATACTCCTCTCCCCCCAGGACAACTCCTCCTATTATAGTCCTCCTATTATACTCCTCTCTGAGTATAATAGGAGAACTATTATAGCATGGGGGATGGAGCACGATGGGGAGTGCGCAGCATGGGGGATGGAGCACGATGGGGTGCGCAGCATGGGGGATGTAGCACGATGGGGTGCGTAGCATGGGGGATGGAGCACGATGGGGAGTGTGCAGCATGGGGATGGAGCACGATGAGGGGTGCGCAGCATAGGGGATGGAGCACGATGGGTGCGCAGCATGGGGGATGGAGCACGATGGGGAGTGCGCAGCATGGAGGATGGAGCACGATGGGGAGTGCACAGCATGGGGGATGAAGCACGATGGGGAGTGCGCAGCATGGGGGATGGAGCACGATGGGGGTGCGCAGCATGGGGGATGGAGCACGATGGGGGGTGCGCAGCATGGGGGATGGAGCATGATGGGGGGTGCGCAGCATGGGGGATGGAGCACGATGGGGGGTCGGCAGCATGGGGGATGGAGCACAATGGGGGGTGCGCAGCATGGGGGATGGAGCACGATGGGGGGTGCGCAGCATGGGGTATAGAGCACGATGGGGGGTGCGCAGCATGGAAGATGGAGCACGATGGGGAGTGCGCAGCATGGGGGATGGAGCACGATGGGGGGTGAGCAGCATAGGGGATGGAGCACAATGGGGGGTGCGCAGCGTGGGGGATGGTGCACGATGGGGAGTGCGCAGCATGGGGGATGGAGCACGATGGGGAGTGCGCAGCATGGGGATGGAGCACGATTTGGGTGCACAGCATGGGGGATGGAGCACGATGGGGGTGCGCAGCATGGGGGATGGAGCACGATGGGGGTGCGCAGCATGGGGGATGGAGCACGATGGGGAGTGCGCAGCATGGGGGATGGAGCACGATTGGGGTGCACACCTCCCCCCAAAACACACACACCGCCACACGCGCACCGCACAACACACCACACACACACTGGGAACCACAAACACCGCCCTACACAGACACCCACAAACACAGACAACGCCGCACACACACAACACCCAATACACAAACACCGCAGCATACACAAATATACGCACATACCGCGCAACACACACACATTGCACAAAACATACCTCCCCCAAAACACACACACGCACCCCACACCCACACATACCACGCAACACACACACAACGCTACAGACACACAGCGCTCTACAAACAACGCAACACACAAACAACACCGCTCTCACCCCCCGCCACACCCAGACAACACCCAGAACATGTACAGCGCCCTACACAAACACTTGGTAACTACACACAACAACATGTATATATATATAACAAAAATCATACATTAACTACACAATACGTAAATTCTAGAATACCCGATGCGTAGATATATATATATATATATATACTATATATTTATATGTATAAAAATATATGTATATATATATATATATATATATATATTTTTATACATATAAATATACAGTATATATATAAAGATACATATATACACACATATATATATAAATAAAAAAAATTACACACATGCAGATATATATATATATATATATATATATATATAGCAGCTTTTTTTATAACATGACATACAAAAAAGAGGCAAAAACTGTAGCATCATATATACAATTTTAGAAGAAAATGTACATGACAAACTCACCAAGCACTCATCGTGGGAGCGGAGCCTTATACATTTGTCTGAACAAGTCTATAAAGAAATAATACAAAGAAAAACAAACATGAACATGCTGTTTGCTGACCACATGCTAATGTCTGTAGTCAGCTTGAGATGAATAAGCATCCTCCTGTGGACAGTCATGCGCTCCTGTCATATGATCTATTATTTCATAGTAATGATCAGATCATCATCAAATATTAAAGAAACTGCTAATAAGAATTGTAGCAATAGTGTTTTTCTTACAAGAGCAACATCCCCTGTATAATTAGTTTATGTTACTGGCTACAGCAACCACTGTTTGTGCTGCTTGTCCATAGAGCAGGGTTAAATAAGTAGATCTCCATGCCTTTTGGCCAACAATTAAAATGTCACATAAGCTTGGCTGAACAGGCCAGTTAATTCAGTGGGGCAGATGCTTCTGAGATAATCTATAGTCTTCCCTGCATAAGCTGTCAGGCAGGCAGTGGCTGCCAGCCTACACAAATATTAAAGGGAATCTGTCACCAGGTTTTTGCTTCCCTATCTGAGAGCAGCATAATGTAGAGACAGAGACCCTGATTCCAGTGATGTGTCACTTACTGAGCTGTTTCCTGCCATGTTAATAAAACCAATGTTTCCTCTGCTGCAGATCTAGCAGTTATACAGAGGTCATGAATATGCTGGACTACCCTGCAGCATGCCAAGTAGTCCTCTAATGATAATCTACTGCTGATTACACAGTGATTTTTATCAGAAGTACACTTCCCAGCCCAGTAAGTGACCCTATCGCTGGAATCAGGGTTTTGCCCCTACATTATGCTGCTCTCAGATTAGGTTAAACCTGTTGACAGATTCCCTTTAAATTGCCAGTAAACCCTAACAAAACATCAGGATCCATGAAAAAATAATTGAGCCATTGAAAATCTCCCATCTATCCTGTACCTATGCATAAGTTAGGGGTATATTCACACTGTGCATCATTTCTTCATTTTTACCCACGTGTTTTTGATGCTTTTCACCTGCAAATAAAATATAAGCAGCATGTGCAGTGCATAGGATTTCACTTTGCTCGTATGGTAAAATGGTGTGTTTTTTTCATAGCAAAAACGCATGGGAAAAAGAAACGCAATACGTCATCAAGTCCTAACTGTGCTTGGTAAAATTAATAATGCCAGCTATTTTAATCACTGCCTAGGTGTCCTAATAGGGCAATATTTTGCTACTTTTAATCACATTTATAACATCAAAACCTTCACGTTTACAAAGAAACACAACACATTACATCTGCAGACATTCACAGCGAGAAGTCTGTTCCCAGTAGGGACAATTACGGCTTTCTGCATTGAACCGCTCTGCTTCGGTAATGGGGCATCCATTCTTTCTTTCAAAAAGGAGAATCAATTACTTGTTAGCTGTAGAGGGAAAATATTTCTGAATATTTCTTTTGCCATCTCTGAAATAGTAAAGTATATTGATTTGGCGTAAATGAATATATTTTTGTAAATGAACTCCAGGAATTTATCAGTAGAATAATTAAAAGTTCCAGGGGTTTTTATAAAGAATTTTGAGAAAATTGAAGTGGAGAGCACATGGCTGTACGCTCGATAATGTGTTTGCTAGCAAGTGGTTTTACATTCCAGATTGCTACTTGTTTGTTTTCTGCACTATTTTTCCATGTCTTACTGTTGATATGCGGATTAGAACTAGACTGCCCTCTGGTGCTTGCATTTGTTTTGTGCCAGTGAGCAAAAAATGGGTGAAAATATTATACATTTCGAAAACATGCACACAAATCTTCCCTGGGATTTTCCACCAAGGAAATCATAAAAATACACAATGTTCTAAAATCTTTAAATAAATCAAGTTCCTGCCGCACCTCTTCAAATGCTGCCAGATCCCATACCAGTCATGTACTTCCTGTTCTGGCCAGATAGCCAGTTCCCAACTGGTCACTGCTACAGTCAGTGATTGGCTGTAGTTTCTGCTAATAAAAAATATTACATGTAAAAGTCCTTAATCTGCTATTTGTTTTTACATTTGTAGGGAAATCTGGGTAATAATTACTGTGTAGGACAAGAATGCAGGACAAGACCACCAGATATATGACCAAGTGAGGACTTCTTCAGACATCAATGATCTTTCTTGTATGCAAAAACCCTTCAAGTTTCATAAACGTTTTTGATCAGAGTTTCATTAGTTTGGTCAGTTTTCACCATCGGAGTTTCATCAGTTTGGTCAGTTTTCACCATCAGTTTCATCAGTTTAGTCAGTTCTCATCATCAGTGTTTCATCAGTTTGGTCAGTTTTCACCAACAGAATTTCATCAGTTTGGTCAGGTTTCATCATCAGATTTTCATCACTTTGGTCAGTTTTCACCATCAGAGATTCTTCAGTTTGGTCAGGTTTCATCATCAGAATTTCATCACTTTGGTCAGTTTTCACCATCAGAGATTCATCAGTTTCGTCAGTTTTTACCATCAGAGTTTCATCAGATTGTCAGTTTTCACCATCAGAGTTTTATC
The DNA here is from genome assembly GCF_048569485.1 of Anomaloglossus baeobatrachus. Lineage (NCBI taxonomy): Eukaryota > Metazoa > Chordata > Amphibia > Anura > Aromobatidae > Anomaloglossus > Anomaloglossus baeobatrachus. The sequence goes on along the minus strand of NC_134353.1, from coordinate 646,541,294 downwards.
AGTTCAGTCAGTTTTCACCATCAAAGTTTCATCAGTTTGGCCAGTTTTCACCATCAAAGTTTCATCAGTTTCATCAGTTTTCACCATCAGAGTTTCATTAATTTGGTCAGTTTTCACCATCAGAGTTTCATCAGATTGTCAGTTTTCACCATCAGAGTTTCATCAGTTTGGTCAGTTTTCACCATCAGAGTTTCATCAGTTTGGTCAGTTTTCACCATTAGAGTTTCATCAGATTGGTCAGTTTTCACCATCAGAGTTTCATCAGATTGGTCAGTTTTCACCATCAGAATTCCATCAGTTTGGTCAGGTTTCATCATCAGAGCTTCATCACTTTGGTCAGTTTTCACCATCAGAGATTCATCAGTTTGGTCAGGTTTCATCATCAGAGTTTCATCACTTTGGTCAGTTTTCACCATCAGAGATTCATCAGTTTGGTCAGTTTTCACCATCAGAGATTCATCAGTTTGGTCAGTTTTCACCATCAGAGTTTCATCAGTTTGGTCAGTTTTCATCATCAGAGTTTCATCAGTTTGGTCAGTTTTCACCATCAGAGATTCATCAGTTTGGTCAGTTTTCACCATCAGAGTTTCATCAGTTTGGACAGTTTTCATCATCAGAGTTTCATCAGTTTGGACAGTTTTCACCATCAGAGATTCATCAGTTTGGTCAGTTTTCACCATCAGAGATTCATCAGTTTGGTCAGTTTTCACCATCAGAGTTTCATCAGTTTGGTCAGTTTTCATCATCAGAGTTTCATCAGTTTGGTCAGTTTTCACCATCAGAGATTCATCAGTTTGGTCAGTTTTCACCATCAGAGATTCATCAGTTTGAACAGTTTTCACCATCAGAGTTTCATCAGTTCAGTCAGTTTTCACCATCAGAGATTCATCAGTTTGGACAGTTTTCATCATCAGAGTTTCATCAGTTTGGTCAGTTTTCATCATCAGAGTTTCATCAGTTTGGTCAGTTTTCACCATCAGAGTTTTCGTCTTCTGGAAAAAAAAAAAGTTGTAGGTTCATCAAGCTTCTCCTAACAGCAGCAGATGGATGGCATCCAAGTGCTAGCTCAATTCATGGGCCCATAGACATGTCTACGTGGTTTTGTGTGGACCACTTGGTCCACAAAAATACAGGCATGTGATCCGGTCCATAGACTATAACAGATATGAGTCCTGTGTGAAAAACTAAAGTGTGAATGCGCCCTAAGTGGGAAGGAGTCTGACAAAGCTGAGTGAAAACTGTCACAATGACAACCGTAAATTGTCTGTCTTTTGAGATATATTGAAAACTAATTGGTTATGACTCCTAGTATAGCTCTCCAGAAAAGGGCTGAATACAATATGAAACAATATAATTGAAAAGGAAACTTATCCCTCTTTTATTCTGTTGGGATATGTTCCTACTTGCTTTTGCCAAGAATTTACGTGGAATGCAGCACAGGGCTTTGTGAAGACTTTATTGTAACTAGTGTCATATGATTTTTTCCTTTCCTCTGGTATTTTTAGAGATGTGCTACAAAAGCCACTTACTAATATACTATTAGGAGCTTATCCTCAAAGTGTGCTGCTGAAGACGTTTTTCGTGAATTAAATTCCTTTCCAAAGATTACCGTAAATAAAAAGTGATCAAATTGTACTGCACAGTTTTATAAAATTACAGCTCACCCTCCAATAAACAACTTGTAAAAAGGTGCAACATTTTAAATATTTGACAAATAGGGTAAATTAAAGGTAACCTGGCAGCAAGCAATTTATATGATTGTGTAGTTCTTTAACGAGAACCCCTTCAGATGGAATATGCACCCAGAACCACAAGCAGTTCTGGATGCATATTGCTAATCCCTGCCTAACTGTCCCAGCCAATGGTAGCATAGATAAAGGATTCTTTAGAAAAAAGTATTTCTAAAGATCCCATATGATATGATAATGAGGCCAGAGACTAGTCGCAAGGGCGTTACTTCCCTTGGCTAGTTGCCCCCCTTAGCATGTTAGCACGCGCCCTGTGGGTGTGCTAATATGCTAAGGAATGCGCAGTGTCAGAGGATGGTTGCGCTCACCTTTCTGCTGACATTGCATCCGACTCCTGGATTTCGGCTCAGTGCACATGATCCCTACAATTTCACTTTAAAGGGTAATCCAGTTGATCCCTTTATGACCTCTTAACTTCTGCTGCAACAGGAAGAAATCATATTTTGAAGTTCAGCATGGAAGTGCATAGGGGCATAACGATGCACTTACAGCTTCTCAATCTACACTGTATTCTTGAACGAGCAGCATCCTCCTCTGGCTGAGTGACAGATCATTTTCTCTGATACAATGGCCACTAACCTGTGAAACAGCCAGGGGAGGATGCTGCTAGTTCAGGAATACAATAGATGCTGAGGAACTGTAAGTGCATTGTCACAACTCAATGCACTTCAAGACTGGATTTCAAAATGTGATTTCTTATTGATGGAGCAGCACTTTAGAGTCATAAATGGATCAACTGGCTTATTGTTTAATGGGCCACATGGTCATATAAATGGTTTGAGGGAAAAGGATGTAAAAGTTCCCTTTAAATAGTTACATGAAAATACTGGGCCAAGGAAAAAACAAGCCCTCATACAGCTATACCGGCAGAAATTTAAAGAAAGAAGATATAAATTAAAATAAAGGAGTTAAAGGGAATCTGTCACCAGGTGTCTGCCACCTATTCTGAGAGCAGCATAATGTAGGGGCAGAGATCCAGATTCCAGTGATGTGTCACTTACTGGGCTCCTTAGTGTAGTTCTGATATAATCACTGATTAATCAGCAGCAGATTATCATTAGAGGACTACTTGGCTTGCTGCAGGTAGTCCAGCATATTCATGAGCTCTGTATATTCTGCAGCAGAGAACACATTGATTTTGTTAAAATGACAGCAAACAGCTCAGTATAAGTGACCCATCGCTGGAATCAGGGTCTCTGTCTCTACATTATGAAGCTCTCAGATGGGGGAGCAAAAACCTGGTGACAGATTCCCTTTAAGCTCCATCGAAATTGGAGGTTGTACAGAGCTGTGATATGCCCATTGATATGAAACCTTTTTAGCATTCATATTACGGTTGATAGACCTCCAACTGGCATTAATATTGATTAGGGCTCAGTTTAATAGAACTGTGATATATCCAGATGTAGCATGTGTACTAGGGTAGCAAAAACAATGCAAAAATAATGCTGTGTAAAATCTTCCTAACTACTGGCTAAATGATTGTTCAACCAATCATCTGGAAATTATCACTCCATTTTCTCCTATTATCATGCATGAACAGGCAGCTGACTGTAAGCAGAATGAAGCAAAAAATTCACCGAGGAAAATCTCTACTAGGCTTAATAAACATTAACTTGTTGGTCGACCATGTCTGGATCAGAGCATTGTGCTGCCGACATTTTATTCTTCTAGTAAAGTGGACCTTTACTGCTTTTATTACATTGTTGTAGATTATGTAAATGATTGTAATATTCTCATCTTGTTTTATGCTTCGTTATCGCAGTAAAGACGCTGTGCATGCTGACAGTTTGCTGCTCTTTTACACTTGCAAGCTCGGAGTGGTATGGGAAAAAGTGCAAAAATAAGATGGCCACATACATAAAATTTAATGTGCAAATTTTGGCACTTATGGCTGATCATCTAACTCCCTCTGATACTAAATGGCAGTGGAGGTGTCTATTCACCTCTCCATATTGAGGACACATTCATGCTCGCTGGCTCCTTGAAATACATTACATTCTAACATTTGATCTCATAAAGTTTCTTCAACACAACAAGAAAGTGCAAAGTGCATTTAAAAGATAAGTAACTGCCTCTGCCACACTCACGTGGAAATCACGCACATGCCGCGAGACACGTATTTTCCTTGCGTGTTGCGTGTGGTAAGTACGTGACTCCGGTACGTGCGGTCCACGTGTGTTCTCCGTGTGCTATCCGCGATAACACACGGAGAACCGGTAATTTGCATACTCACGTGGTCCTCGTTGCTGTCCAGGGTTCTGATCTTCGGCTCCAGCCCCGCCCACTCCCCGCTGATGCTGCTTCCGGCCAAGTGGAGGGTCAGAAATCAGTGCCCGTGACATCACGCCCACCTCCTTTACATGCTCATAATGAGTGGCGGTCGGCAGCAACTGTTTGGAGCGGAAGATTCTGCGGGGCTGGTGGAGGTGAGTATGTGTTTTTTTATTTTAAAATAATGACACGTGTTTCTCTGGCGCATGTCACACGGGACCGCATCCACACTACATCCGTGTGGTATGAGTGCAGGCCGTGTGACACCCGTGATGCCGGAGAAAACATGGACATGTCGGCGGGAGGGACACACGGACACACGTTCCTTTCCAAAATACTTATGTGTGTCCAAACCATTATGAAATCATATGTCCACGTGTGTATGTGCCTCCGGTACGTGAAAAAACTGCCAAACACGTACCGGAGGCACAAACCTGTAACAGAGGAAGGACACATAAGTGCAATGATATAATACATAGACATAACTCATTAATTGTAAACTTAAAGCACCACTGCAGCAGGTTTTTATTTTTGAGTGCTGGAGTGATGCTTTAAATGTAAGTCCACTGCCCCCTGTCATATGCTCACCTTGGCATCATCTTGCGCCCATAATTTCTGTCTGGCCGAAGTTACAGCACAAATTCCAAATGTAAGTCTATGAGAGCCAGAACAAGGTTCTCATAGACTTGTATTGATTTGTGATCTACGGGGCGTTCCATGAAACATTGGAACTGCCGGCAAGTCACAAATCTCTCTATACCTACTGGAGCGACAAACATTGAGATGGCGGCAGGGGAGTATAAGAACAGGGCCACAGGGCTTATAGTTAAAGCACCACTACAGCGATGTAATGAAAAAACAAACACTGGAGTAATGCTTTAAAGTAAATGCCTTCTAGCATTTAAATTTAATGAGGTTGAAGAGGAAAAACTAATATTGGAGCTGATGCTTCCAGGTATGTTGAATGGAAAAATCACCTAAATTTCCTCTCAGTGCATGTGGAATTTATTGCATTACTGCTTACACAACTACAGTATCTAATTGGAGTTTATCACCCCTAACCCTCGCACAATGACATCAAACGTAGAGTTACAAAGTCCACCCAGATACGATGAGTAATAGATTTATGTAAAAGCTGTGAGGATTTTCCTGTAGTCTTTATGACACGTAAACAAATAAAGAATAAAACAGTGTTCTGCCGGCAAATATGAGCTCTACATCATGCACCAAATACAATGGTACTTTATTATAAGGCTATTGGTATTGGCCCATTCATGAATTTCACTTTACATATGATAAGTAGTAAAAGGTGCAGATACAAAAGCCACTCCACATGAAAATGCTCTACAGACTCATAATACCATATAATTCCTACAAATTAACATTAGGGGTCGGGAATTGTGATGTAACCCACATAATTACCCAGTTCAAAGAACCTGTCAGAGCAGTTTTTGAATGTAAAGTAAAAACATGGCTGTAATGGCTCCAAAATACTGATTAAATTGATACCTTCAGTAAAGAAATCCACTTAGTTTTTCTTCTTTAATCACCATTTGATGTTTTATGCTAATTAGATTTGGGTGCTAATTAGATTCTGTCCCTCAAGATAGGTGGCCCTATGCTAGCTCTATTCTCGGGGATACCCCTAATGGTGGTGATGCCTGAGTCCATTTCTGATGATTCTCCCTTCTCCAGGGAGGGGGCAGCAGAATAATAAAACTCATAGATTTAGACACACAAGTGCGTACCAAAACTCAGCACACACACACACAAAGGTAAAGACATTAAGAATTTCAGGAGGAAACATAAGAGTAGGAAGGAAGCTGCAAAACAACAGGAGTAAACTTACACAACAGCAACAAGCAAATACCACTATTTTCACCAGAGAATCTGAGACACCACACCACATCACACAGATCAATATTGAAAATATAGCTGGCATGGATGGACAGATTCCCCCAGCATAAATAGGAATGGAGCAGATGTGATAGGCTTACCCACAACATGTGAAGAAAGGAGCAAGCAGACTAGCAGAGATTAAAGGCCGCTTTACACGCTGTGACATCACTTGTGATGTCACTAGCGATCGCATCCACCACCGTTGTGCGTGCGACACGGGCAAATCGCTGCCCGTGGCGAACAATATCACTAGTACGCGTCACACTCACAAACCTTCCTAACGACGTCGCTGTGGCCGGCGAACAAACTCTTTTTTAAGGGGGAGGTTCGTGCGGCGTCACAGTGACGTCACACAGTGGGCCAACAAAAAAAGCGGAGGGGCAGAGAGCAGCCGCATTAACGTCACTCCCATCTCATTGCCGGAGGACGCAGGAACACTGTTGTTCGTCGCTCCCGGGGTGCCACACGTAGCGATATGTGCTGCCTTAGGAACGACGAACAACCTGCGTCCCAAATGAGCAACGATATTTGGGAAAGGAACGACGTGTCAACAATCAACGATTTTTGCCGTTTTTCGGATCGTTAGCGGCCGCTCGTAGGTGTCACACTCAATGACGTCACTAACGACGCCGGATGTGCCTCACGAATTCCGTGACCCCAGCGATATCTTGTTAGCGATGTCGTTGCGTGTAACGGGGCCTTTACTCTTGCTAGTTTGCCTATGAGTCAGCACACAGCAGGTCAATGCCCGAGTCTGCCTGTGTTAATCCCAGACACCAGAGAAACCATCAGGTGGAGTGTCAGAATCTGCAATCTGAACAGAGCCCAGTGCTGCCATGGCAGTTGGTGAAGTTTGAACAAAACTCCGTGTGACAGTACCGCTTCTTCTAAGCGGGGCCTCTGGATCCTCAGGACCCAGTCTCTCAGGATGAACACAATGGAATATCATAAGCAGGCGCTCAGCATATCTGAGGCTTGAACCCAAGTCTTTTCCTCAGGGCCATAACCTCGCCAATGAACCAAATACTGTAAGGATCAGCCAAGGAAAAAAGTATCAATGGTTTTGAACACCTGATATTCTAATGACCCGTCGACTAGGACTGGAAGCGGAGATAAGGAAAGACGGGTTCCCGAAGCCACATATTTCTTTATTAGAGATCTAAGAAAACTATTATGAATCTTGTAAGCTTTTGGTAATTCCAGGTGGAAAGCAAAAGGATTAAAGGTATGGTGTCGCATTTTCTATTTTTGTATTAATAATAGTGATCAGTGATCATGGAATCAAGTATTTTTAATACAAAATTAAATTCACTGTTTATTTAGTTTTTATTTAATTCTAGTTTACTGAAACACTGGGGGCTGCCATCTTGGATTTTCTTTGTGTAACAACAGTTACCACAAATATGGCAGCCTTTGTGCATCAGAGACAGTTGTCGGACTGCGACCCTATACTTAACACAGTATACAGCGGAGCACAGTATACAGCGGAGCACGGAATACAGCGGAGCACAGTATACTGCGGAGCACAGAATACAGCAGAGCACAGTATACTGAGGAGCACGGTATACAGCGGAGTGTGGTATACAGCAGAGCACGTAATAGAGCGGCGCACAGTATACTGAGGAGTGCGGTATACAGTGAAGCACGGTATACAGCAGAGTGTGGTATACAGTGGAGCTCAGAATACAGTAGAGCATGGAATACAGCAGAGCACAGTATACTGCGGAGCACGGTATACAGCAGAGTGCGGTATACAGCAGAGTGTGGTATACAGTGGAGCTCAGAATACAGCAGAGCATGGAATACAGCAGAGCACAGTATACTGCGGAGCACGGTATACAGCAGAGTGCGGTATACAGCGGGGCACGGAATACAGTGGAGTGCGGAATATAACGGAGCGCGGGATACAGCGAAGTGCAGTATACAGCAGGGGGCGTGGTATAGAGTAGAGCACAGAATACATAGGGGCGTAGTATACAGTGGCGCACTATGCCAGCAGTCCTCAGTGATACTTTAGACATTAGGATCACTTTGCGGTCACCAACAATATGGCTCTGCACAGTGATCCTGAACTTTATTCTCTCTTAGGCTAGTTTCACACTACGTCTTTTTAACATCCGCTGAAAACGTTTTTTTAGCGGAAGTACGGATCCTGCTTTTACAGCAAATAACGTATGCAAACGCATATGTTATTTTGCAGGATCCTGCACTGGATGTTTAGGGGCGGGCATTGGAGTCATGTGATCGGGAGTGAGGGGAACTAGACTGGGAGGAGGCTTCTGACAGCTGCAGACACAGGTAACCAAGGTAAACATCGGCCTTGGATACCCGATATTTATGTTGGTTACGAGTGTCTGCAGCTGCTAGGAGCAGGGCTGCCTGCACGCGTAACCAACGTAAACATCGGGTAACTAAGATAAGTGGTTACGCGATATTTACCTTGGTTCCGAGTGTCCGCAGCTGTCAGGGTGGGGGGGAGGGGAGAGAGAGAGCGAGAGAGAGAGAGAGAGAGAGAGAGAGGGAGAGAGAGAGAGAGAGAGAGAGAGAGAGAGAGAGAGAGAGAGAGAGAGAGAGTTCCGGCCATGGAAAGTACTTTCTGGCCATGCTCAGTACAAAAGCAGGATCCTGTCTATCAGCACGCCAGCGTTCACCTGCGTTTGCGTGCGTTATAGTCAGGATCCAGCAATTTGCAGTACTTGGACGGAGCTCAAAAACGCTACATGTTGCGTTTTTGAAACATGTTAAAATAACGCAAAAGGACGGATCCTGCGTCTAACGGACGCAAACGCATGCGAACGGAGGTGGACGCGAGTCCATTGAAAATGCATTGAAGGGAAAACGGATTTGCACAGGATCCGTACTTCCGTTAAAAAAACGTTTTCAACGGATGTTAAAAAGACGTAGTGTGAAACCAGCCTTACTCTTTTGGAAACCCCCAGCATGGGAGGGGGAGGCGTGACATCACACACATGAGAGCAGATTCCACGCACTATTATTGCACTTGTAATGTGAGCTAGCTCTACAGTAGGATTTCAGAAGCTGCTCCCCCTAGTGTTTAAAAGTGGAAAATATCAAACGCTTAAAATATTATTTTTAATATTTTTCTCAAATAAAAACAAATAATAATAATATTTAAACATACCATTAAAACATTAATACTTTACAGTTTTTCAGTTATTGAAATTTTTTTTGACGGCACCTTCCCTTTAATGACTGATGTAATTTTGCATGGAGCAATAAACCGAGGTTCTAACTTCAGTGAAGGTATCTTAAGATTAATGTTTTTTGTAGATAATTACACTAAATCACCCACACACAGGTCCAGACCTGGCATATGTCTATAGTCAGCTGCACATTTATACTTAGAACCCATGTCACGCAAATGCTGCTGAACCCTCTACCATGTAAAAAATAATGCTGAAACCAATTGGTCCTCCCTAAGTACTCCTGATGAGTGCCCCTCCTGAAATGTACAGAACTGGGGATGACGACCATATACACAAAAAGGAGATATACCAGAAGATTCATGGAGATTATTATTGATGACAAATTCGAAAAGGGGAAGGAATAAGGACCACTATTCCTGGTTATCAGAAACAAAACAACACAAATTCTGATTCATGCATTCTGTTTGCCCATTAGACTGAGGATGGCACGCCGATGAACTAGATAGTTTAATCCCTAACTGAGAGAAGAAAGCTGTCCAAAAGTTAGCAATAAACCGAGTTCCTCCATCAGAGACAATATTAGAGGGAACTCCATGGAGTTTAACAACCTCCCGTACAAACACCTGGGCTAAGGTCTTGGCATTAGGTAAACAATAGTAAGGCAATAAATTGTGTCATCTTAGAAAACCTATCCACCGTCACCAAAATAAACATATTGCCAGCTGAGAAAGGGAAATCTGTAATAAAGTCCATGCAAATGTCTGTCCAAAGTGGACTATGCACACTCAAAGGCTGCAAACATCTTGATGGATGAGAGTGAGATGCCTGTGAGCGTGTATGGGTGGCATGCACAGACACATAATACACTAAATCCCTCTGGATTCTGGGCCACCAAAAGCAATGTAATACAAGATCCAGAGTACCTTTAACCCCAGGGTGACCAGCCAGGACTGAATCATGATGCTCTCCCAGAACCTTAATACGAAGATTCAGGGGAACAAACGACTTGTTCACCAAAATTCCAGTTGACGCATCACCTTGAGCCTTAGCAATCTCAGACACCACATCAGTACTGAGCACCAACACCACCATGCTCTTCTGAAGGATGGGGACAAGTTCCTCACAGGGTCACCCACCCAACCCGGAGAACTCCTGGACAAAGCATTAGCTTTAATGGTTTTAGAACCAGGGCGACAAGTAACCAAAAATTAACCCTATTACAAAATAATGACCACCAAGCTATTCTCGATGTAAAACGCTTAGGCTATGTGCACACAGTGCGTTTTTCGCGGCGTTTTTGCGCGTTTTTCGGGTACGTTTTTGGCCTCAAAACTGCAGGACTTTGCTTCCCCAGCAAAGTCTATGAGTTTTCATTTTTGCTGTCCGCACACATCTGTTTTTTTTACCTGCGTTTTTGAGTTAAAAAAAAAAAATGGACATGTCAGTTCTTTCCTGCGTTTTTCTGCGTTTTCCCCCCATGCAATGCATTGGAAAAACGCAGCAAAACGCAGCCAAAAACGCACCAAATCGCGGCAAAAATGCATGCGTTTTTTGATGCGTTTTTTCGACGCAGGTGCGTTTTTGTGCATTTTTAGCGGCCAAAAACGCACAAAAACGCAGCGTCAAAAAGACGCAGTGTGCGAACCTAGCCTTAATCGACTCAAGGTAAGGAAGGTTCTTAGGCTATGTGCACACAGTGTGTTTTTCTCGGCGTTTTTGCGCGTTTTTCGGGTGCGTTTTTGGCCTCAAAACTGCATGACTTTGCTTCCCCAGCAAAGTCTATGAGTTTTCATTTTTGCTGTCCCCACACAGCGTTTTTTTTCAGCTGCGTTTTTGTGGTGACCACAAAAGCGCAGCATGTCAATTATTCCCGCGTTTTTCACTGCGCTTTTCATCCATTGAGTTCAATGGGATGTTGAAAGACGCAATGAGAAACACAAATAGCTGCGTTTTGGTGCGTTTTGGTGCGTTTCTAAGACCAAAAACGCAGCTATAAACGCAGGAGGTGGGTAGTAAAGTGACGTGTACAGGAAGAGGATTCCTTCTGTCAGTATATACAGAAGCGTGAATCCTCCCGGTACCGTCACCGTCGCTTCCATCTCCCGTCCTGTGCATGTATGCTGCCGTGCGGCGCCATGTCTGGGCGGGAGGTGGAAGCGGCTGCGAAAACAAAAGTTAACAGTAGAAAAAAAAAAAAAGTTATACTCACCTGTCTGCAGACTCCCGGTGCCATGCCCGCTCCCATCTCCTCTCACGGTATCGCCACCCCCGCTCCGGCTGTGTGCAGACGGCCGGGAAAGCTCCAATGGATGCAGGACCTGGCGATGGATCACCTGATGCAGTCACCTGACACATCAGGTGATCGTAAGTATCGCGGTGACGCGGGCGCCCGGCCGGTATCAGCGGATGCGTCAGGAGACTTCATCCCTGATTACCGGCAGCTGCTGCAGCGATCGGACAGGATCAGACTCCCGCCCCATCGCTCCAGGAGCTGCCGGTAATCAGCACATAAGTGAGTATTATTATTATTTTTTTTTTTTGCACCGATGCATCTGCTGATTGTATAAACGGCTTTTATACAACCAGCTGATGTGTGATGTGATTCAGGCACTTGATCCTGACACATCATCTGATCACTTTGCCTTCCAGCAAACCGATCAGATGATATTGGATCCGGATTGGATGGCGCGGGACCCTGACCCAGGATTACTGCGGAGGGGGGTTTATTTCAATAAAGATGGAGTCACTAATTGTGTTGTGTTTTATTTCTAATAAAAATATTTTTCTGTGTGTTGTGTTTTTTTTATCTTTACTAGAAATTCATGGTGGCCATGTCTAATATTGGCGTGACACCATGAATTTCGGGCTTAGGGCCAGCTATACAGCTAGCCCTAACCTCATTATTACCCGGCGAGCCACCCGGCATCAGGGCAGCTGGAAGAGTTGGATACAGCGCCAGAAGATGGCGCTTCTATGAAAGCGCCATTTTCTGGGGTGGCTGCGGGACTGCAATTCACAGCGGGGGTGCCCAGAAAGCTTGGGCACCCTGCACTGTGGATTCCAATCCCCAGCTGCCTAGTTGTACCCGGCTGGACTCAAAAATTGGGCGAAGCTCACGTCATTTTTTTTTTAAATTATTTCATGAAATTCATGAAATAATTTAAAAAAAAAGGGCTTCCCTATATTTTTGGTTCCCAGCCGGGTACAAATAGGCAGCTGGGGGTTGGGGGCAGCCCGTACCTGCCTGCTGTACCCGGCTAGCATACAAAAATATGGCGAAGCCCATGTAATTTTTTTTGTTTGGGGGGGCAAAGAAATCCTGCATACAGTCCTGGAAGGAGGATGCTGAGCCTTGTAGTTCGACAGCTGCTGTCTGCTCTCCTGCATACACTATTGGATGGAGGATGCTGAGCCTTGTAGTTCTGCAGCTGTCTGCTCTTCTGCATACACTAGTGGAGAATGAAGAACACATTGAAGAAGGAAATGACATCAGACCTTTTTTTTTTGTTCACTGATAAAAAACGCATAAAGACGCAGTGAGCAAAAACGCAGCAAAACGCTGCAAAAAAACACACCAAATCGCGGCAAAACGCGTCCGTTTTTTGCCGCGTTTTTTCGACGCAGGTGCGTTTTTGTGCGTTTTTAGCGGCCAAAAACGCACAAAAACGCAGCGTCAAAAAGACGCACTGTGTGCACATAGCCTTATGGTCAGCAACTACTGTAACAGGATGAATAGTTCACTCCAGGAAATATCGCCATTCATCAAATGCTAACTTGATCACCAGTAATTTCCTACTACCAGTATCGTAAATATGTTCAGCTGGAGATAATTTCTTAGAAAAGAAGGCACATGGATTCAATTTACCAAGGGATGTACCTTGAGACAATATAGCTACCACCCCCACTTCTGATGCATCAATCTCCACCGTAAAAGGTTGAGACACATCAGGCTCTATCAATATGGGTGGTGTTGAGAAGCACTTCTTAAGACAGTCGAAAGCATACAAAGCACCCTGAGTCCATTTAGAGAAGGCCGTACCTTTTTTGCCATGTCACCCTAGTGGTCTTGCTATAGCTGGGAAATTCTTAATAAACTTCCAGTAATAATTTGCAAAACCTCAAAAACGGTGCAGGGCTTTGAGGTTCTTGGGATGGTCCCATTTCAATATAGCCTTCAATTTAGTGGGATCCATCGAAAAACCTGCAGCTGAAATAATGTAACTAAAAAATCTAACTTCTTGAACGGCGATCACATTTTTCTAGCTTAGTGTACAATTTATTCACTCTGATAATTTGTTCTACTTGTCTGATATATTCCAAATGATACCCAAATCCCATGAATATATAAGGATGTTATCAAGGTAGGTGATTACAAATTTTCTTAACAGTTGAGAAGACACATCATTAACAAATGTTGGAATACTGCTGGCTTGTTGGTTAGACTGAATGGCATTACCAGATTTTCAAAATGCCCCTCAGGTGTATTTCCACTCATCTCCCTGTCTGACCCGGATCAGATTAGGCCCCCTAAGGTCAAGTTCAGAGAACCATGTGGCACCTGCAATCTGACTATACGGGTCAGGATTAAGTGACAGGGGATACAGATCACGAGCCGTTATCTGGTTGAGCTCACGAAAATCCTGGCATGGCTGTAGTCCACCATCCCTTTTTTTTAACAAAGAAACCGGAAGCTGCAGGTGACGAGAATGGCCTAATGTGCCGTTTAGCCAAACTCTCTGTTATATACTCCTTGAGAGACAATCTCTCAGGGCCCGACAAGTTATACATTCTGCACTTGGGCAATTCTATCCCTGGCCTCAACCATATGGTGCAGTCATAAGTAAAGCACTGGCAACTCCTGACAACCCTTCTCAGAAAACAGATCAGAAAAATCTGAGAAAGGATCAGGAAGACTATAGATAACCACCAAAATACAGGTCCCTGGACAGTGTTCTTTATAATACGTGCTCCATTTAATTATGTTCTGGATTTTCAAGTCAACAGTGGGGTTATGTGGTGCAAACCAGGGAAACGCTAAGACACTTTGTGCATGAAGGCACTCAAGCACATAAGAAGATATGAGCTTCGAATGAAGTACCCCTATACAGAGTTCCAGCTCACACTCAACAAAACCCCCCTGAGAAAGAGTTGTCAATGGCAAAAACTCGTACCACATTAGATAACTCCTTCTGCTCTAACATAAAAGAATGAGTGAATTGTTTATCAGTTATATTTTCCTATGGACACTATCCAGAAAGACCATAAAAGGGACATCTAAACCCCCAACCTTAACCCTAGCAGGTATTACACATGGAGATACCATGGTGGAGGAAACATGTAGACCTAGGTTGGAATTCCTCAACCCACCTGGGTCTAAAAAGTTTTCAGACAGCTATTTTTCTTTGGGCAGGGACGGACAGGTACTGATAAAGTGTCTCTTTTTGCAACAGAAAGACAAATTCCTCCCTTTTAGCATTAGAGGAGTTTCTCCCCCTATAGGGCATCCCTCCAAGCTGTATTGGATCGGGTGCAGCCTCTGGAGGTAATGTTGATACAGTAACCCCCAGAGAGTCTTTTATGAGCCGTTTCCTGGAAACTGCGGTCAACATAGCAATAGACATGACACACTTAGGAGGAAGAGGAGCTTCATACATTACCAACACCTCTTTTACCCTCTCGGATACACCTCGGAAAAACTTTGACTTTTGAGAGCAAGTTCTTTCTATTGAGTGTCCATGAACCAACGCTGGAATTCGGTCAATAATCCTCTGCAGGTTGATTCCCTTGTTGCAGTGAATGTTAGACTCGGCTAAAGATATTTTGTCTGGATCATCAGCCTGAGTGCTGAGAAAAACCTTTCCACCAACAAAAAAATAAGGTGACTCAGAGGGCAAAGAAAAAAACCATGCTTATGGGACCTCACTCAAGAGTGAGAGCACAATTCCCACACACTGTGCCTCATTACCAGAGGAGTGCGTACGCAGACAGAAGTACAATTTCCATGCTTCCCTAAAGGTAACAAACCAGCTGCGCTCCCCCGAAAATCTTTCCTGGAGGAACAGTTTGGGTTTGAGTGATCAAGCTGTTGGGGGAGACCTGAAGTAGGTCTCTCTCAGAGTCTCGGAGGAGGATTCCAGATCAGAACTGCGCAGTGTATATGAATCAGGAAAAATGACCACACAGAGATGTATCTCTATACAGGAGAAGCACAGTGCTCTTCTAACCCTTGTATTCAAAGCATAACATTCTTATAAAGTTTTTCTGCATTTTATCTTAACCAACCAATTAGCTTGGGTCTAGCTCATTCCTTTATTTGAGCAACATTCCTTAGTAAAGCATTTCAGGTGTGTCTAGCCATAGACAAGAGTCTATGGATAAAATAATGTTTGTTACTTATTTGAAACTACAGGTGAGTATCTCTTCTATTCTTGAATGTCAGTTACTTATTTGAAACTACAGATGAGTATCTCTTCTATTCATGAATGTCAGTTACTCATTCATGAACTAAAACTTATTCTACTTAGCCCTAAGCATTAATTGTTTTGGTTATACATTCCGTTAATATTTCAAATAGGTATATGGGAAGAAGCAATACATAAAGCATTCAAAGTACAGATTATCTTGTTATATTACACTGGACAAACGAATCATAGCCTAAGCCTTCACAAAGTGACTAGAACAGATTGCACTGATGTGGCAGACTCTGTCACACAACGTGCATACACAAAGTAAAAGACAATAAGACATTTAGGAGGAAACATGAGTATGAAAGAAGCTACAAAACAAAAGGGGTAAATTTCCACAACAGCAACAAGCAAATAGCATTATTTTCACCAGAGAATCTGGGACACCACACCACACAGACCAACATAGAAAATATAGCTGGCATAGGTGAACAGATTCATCCAGCATAAATAGGAAGGTAACAGATGTGATAGGCTTAGCCACAACATGTTTAATAACGGAGCAAGCAGACTAGCAGAGATTAACTCTTGCTAGCCTGCCTATAAATCAGCACACAGCTGGTTGATGCGTGAGACTGCCTGTGTAGATCCCAGACACCAGAGAAACCGTCAGCCATGTCAAAATTGGTAGTCTGATCAGAGACCAGTGCCGCCAGGACAGTCGGCTAAGTTTTAGCAAAATTCCGTGTGACAGTCCGGCCTGTGTATGACACATGCTTACATTTCAAACACACAAGACAGAGGGGCCGTGAAATCACAGATAGGATGGAGAAGATCCTGTGCATAGTACGGCCCCTGTGCACCAAAATTTAATTAGCATAAAACTTCAAAAGTGATTAAAGAACCACAAACCATATTTCTTAACCAAAGGTAACAATTTAATGAGTATTACAGTCCCATTTTATTTATGTTTTAACTGTACATTAAAAAATCATGCTTAAAGGTACTCATTTAGATATACTGTATGACCCAATTACATGGGTCAATGTCAGGACATTAACAAGATTAATCAACTATACACTAGTCATTCAGCTCTTGTTTATGAGCAATGAATAGGGTATTAGTGATTATTCTGTCTTCAGATACAGTACAAATTATCAGCAGCACATCACCTGTTTGAATAGGGAAATGTGCTGCTGAAAAAGGCTGTACGTGCTCACTAAGGACAAAAATTCTGAAAATCTCACAGAAAAAAACAGCCTTACCAACATAGTTGGGGGCTGCTATCCTATGCTGGGGAAACCCATACTTATTGAGCCCCCAGCCTAAAAATAGCAGCCTACAGCCGCCCAGGATTGTCGCATCCATTAGATGTGACCATCCCGGAACTTTACTCTGCTCTTCTTGATTGCCCTTGTGCAGTGGAAAATGGGGTAATAAAGGGTTAATGGCAGCCCACAGCTGCCACTAAGCCCTGGATTGGTAATGTGAGGCATCTATGAGACCGCCAATTACTAATTTGTAAGTGAAAAGAAATGAACACAAGCGCCAAAAAAACCTTTATTTGAAATAAAATTCAAAAAAACACCCTCTTTGATCCCTTTATTACCCCCCAAAATATCCAGGTCCAACATAATCCCCACGATCTCCCACAATGATTCCAGTCCGGCTACATCTGAAGTCACAGCGAGTGGCCATAGAACATGACTGCCTGCTGTGAGCTTCAGGCAGAGACTGAGCCTCAGCGATGAGCGGCGATGTCACTCAGGCTATTTGTGGTCACAGGTAGAGGCCCCCATGGCCCTCCACCTGTGATCGCAGGTAACATCATCAGAGGTGGCTTCATTAAACTGAGTGACCTCAGGTGAGGTTACCTGCAATCATAGGTGGAGGATCGTGGGAACCTCTACCTGTGACTGCAAATAGCCTTAGTGATGTCACTCAGAAATTCTCTGCCTCAATTTCACAGTGGATGGTCATGTTCTATAGCTGCTCGCTGTGACTTCAGATGCAGCAGAGCTGGAATCATCGTGAGACCTTGTGTGAATTACTTTGAACTTGGGTTTTTTGGAGCATAAAGAGCTGAAAAGAGGGTGTTTTTTCTATTTGATGTCAAATAAAGGATTTTTAGGGTGCTTGTGTTTATTTCTTTTCACTTGCAGTGAATGGGAATTCGTAATGGTGGGTCTAATAGATGCCTCCCATTACTAATCCAGGACTTAGTGGCAACTGTGAGCTGTTATTAACCCCTTATTACCCCGATTGCCATCACACTAGCGGAATCAGGAAGAGCAGGGTAAAGTTTTGAGATTGGTTGCATCTAATGGATGCAGCAATCCTTATCCCTTGTAGGCTGCTATTTTTAGGCTGGGGGCCCAATAAGCATTGGTCTCCCCAGCCTGAGAATACCTGCCTGGGTATCAAAATTGGGTAAACTACACATTGTTTTTTTTTAAATTATTTATTTAAATAATTTTTAAAAAAGCAGCATGTGGCTCCTCTTATGTTGATACACAGCCAAGATAAGCGCACAGCTGGGGGCTGTAGCCTGTAGCCATATGCTTTATATGTCTTGGGTATCATAATATGGGAAGACCATACGCCAATTAATTTCTTTATTTATTTTTACTCCACTCCACAGTGACCCATAGAAAGGGTCTGAGATTGCAAGCAGCCAGACATGGTGTCACACAGACGGGACCACGCCTGCCTCCAATCAAGTAGTCTTCAACCCCCTGCAGATTTAGCAGGTTTGATAAGATGCAAATAAGTTAGAGCCTGCAAACTTCAAACAAGAGCAGGATTTATTAACAGATGCATAAATCTTACAAACCAACAAGTTATGTTGCTCAGTTAAATTTTAATAAATTTTCAACATAAAAGTGTGGGTCAATTATTATTCAACCCCTAGGTTTAATATTTTGTGGAATAACCCTTATTTGCAATTACAGCTAATAATCGTCTTTTATAAGACCTGATCAGGCCGGCACAGGTCTCTGGAGTTATCTTGGCCCACTCCTCCATGCAGATCTTCTCCAAGTTATCTAGGTTCTTTGGGTGTCTCATGTGGACTTTAATCTTGAGCTCCTTCCACAAGTTTTCAATTGGGTTAAGGTCAGGAGACTGACTAGGCCACTGCAACACCTTGATTTTTTCCCTCTTGAACCAGGCCTTGGTTTTCTTGGCTGTGTGCTTTGGGTCGTTGTCTTGTTGGAAGATGAAATGACGACCCATCTTAAGATCCTTGATGGAGGAGCGGAGGTTCTTGGCCAAAATCTCCAGGTAGGCCGTGCTATCCATCTTCCCATGGATGCGGACCAGATGGCCAGGCCCCTTGGCTGAGAAACAGCCCCACAGCATGATGCTGCCACCACCATTCTTGACGGTAGGGATGGTATTCTTGGGGTCGTATGCAGTGCCATCCAGTCTCCAAAGGTCACGTGTGTGGTTGGCACCAAAGATCTCGATCTTGGTCTCATCAGACCAGAGAACCTTGAACCAGTCTGTCTCAGAGTCCTCCAAGTGATCATGAGCAAACTGTAGACAAGCCTTGACATGACGCTTTGAAAGTAAAGGTACCTTACGGGCTCGTCTGGAACGGAGACCATTGCGGTGGAGTACGTTACTTATGGTATTGACTGAAACCAATATCCCCACTGCCATGAGATCTTCCCGGAGCTCCTTCCTTGTTGTCCTTGGGTTAGCCTTGACTCTTCGGGCAAGCCTGGTCTCGGCACGGGTGGAAACTTTCAAAGGCTGTCCAGGCCGTGGAAGGCTAACAGTAGTTCCATAAGCTTTCCACTTCCGGATGATGCTCCCAACAGTGGAGACAGGTAGGCCCAACTCCTTGGAAAGGGTTTTGTACCCCTTGCCAGCCTTGTGACCCTCCACGATCTTGTCTCTGATGGCCTTGGAATGCTCCTTTGTCTTTCCCATGTTGACCAAGTATGAGTGCTGTTCACAAGTTTGGGGAGGGTCTTAATTAGTCAGAAAAGGCTGGAAAAAGAGATAATTAATCCAAACATGTGAAGCTCATTGTTCTTTGTGCCTGAAATACTTCTTAATACTTTAGGGGAACCAAACAGAATTCTGGTGGTTTGAGGGGTTGAATAATAAATAACCCTCTGAATAAACTTTTCACAATTTAAAAAAAAATAAATAAAAAAATAACATTCTTTTTTGCTGCAGTGCATTTCACACTTCCAGGCTGATCTACAGTCCAAATGTCACAATGCCAAGTTAATTCCGAATGTGTAAACCTGCTAAATCTGCAGGGGGTTGAATACTACTTGTAGGCACTGTACATGAAGGTAAATGAAGAATGAGCTACCGGAAAGCAGTTACAATCACGCAGGAGACTCGGAAAGCCAGAGTGCTAGCTCTAATCCCCCTATGCCTTCTACCATCAATTTTAAGAGATGGATTCTGGTCCCAATAGACTTATATGGGGATCACTGTACAACCAGATATCCAGGATCAATTCCGGGCTGGACCCGATTTTTTAAAAAAAATCCGGTTAGTCCCACTGATCCTGGATATCTGTGAGTTCCCCCATCACTAATTGTAAGAAGTTTGGGGAGACCCAACTCATGAACACCACATTAGAGCTTGTCCACAGTGTGGCTGAACGACCTTGGGGAGAAAATAATCAGGGGGAGGTATATAGATGGGAGTCTGACCTCACCACCAAAATGGCAAAGATTATGGAAATGCTGGCGGATCGGAGGCCTATCACATCTGGTCACCCTGTCAACAGAGACCTCACCAGGATTCAGCAGTTTTCTGGGGCTAACTAATAAAGGGGATGAATGTGATGACTCAGCACCTGGTCACTTGCATGTGGGATGAACTGTTGTTAATTAGGTCAGACGTATGGTTTGTTTGTTTGGTAAATCAAAAGAAGTTAGCCATTGTCTCAGACTGAGCAGAGCACTATTATCCATTAAATCTGCATTGCCTGCTAATATGTTGATTGCATCAGCCATTTTGACTACATCAGTGAAAGGAAAATTATGCAGTTGGATTGAAGTAGCGACCAATAAGAGAAAAGCCATCTCCCACCTATCCTGTAAGTCTAAGACACAATACCCTGAAATGAGAACTGAGGGATATAAAAGTGGCCTTCCTCTTGTCACCACAGTCATATTCTACATGACTTTAGCCTAGGATCCATGGTTGCAACTGGAGGATCACAGAACTGCTTCATTTTATTCATTCTATAATACTTGAGTCCATCATCCCTGGATCCAGCTGAAGGATCACAAATCTGATTCAATGCTCAATGCTGATCCCACAAATTTGCTTGGAGAACATGGGTTGGGACAACTTGATCACCTAGCTACATATCTTGATATCCTCAGTCTGCTTCCTAAACTTGTTTTTATTTCCTCTCAGTGGGTGCCCGCTAAAAGCGGGGTCCTGCTGGCTGGGATAATTGGTCCTGGAAGCCCCAAAATCGCGAAGATTCTAATTTCTGGTGGGCCAGCAGAAGGGTGAGACTCTTTCACTTGTACCATCTTCTGTCCTTGTAGTGAATGCACAATTTGTTTTTGACTGTTGTTGAACCAATAAAGTTTTACCAATGTGTGATTCCCTCATCCTGTGTTGTCTGAGTAGTGTTCTGCCCACGGATAAAAAGTGCAAGTGTTCAGTGGGATGAGCCCTGGTCCATGCGATCTTTCTGAAGACCACCACGCCAGCAGATGAGAGCACTTACTGACCTTGGTGTCTCCACACCAGGCCAGAATATTTCCCAAATCTTTCATTTGTCTCCATCACTATGGGGAAAGTGGAAGAAACCCTGGCCAGAAACAATAGAGCATAATCGGCATATAGGTCCACTTTTTATTCCATCCCCCCACGGAAACTCTCTATTCCCATATAGCTTCTAGTAACTGCAGCGAGAGGTTCAATAGCCAATGTAAAGAGCAGAGGAGGCAGGGGGCATCCCTGCCATGTACCCCTGCTCAATCCAAAGGCCGAAGTAAGCCATTCGTTTAAACTTATCCTAGGCCTCAGACTCTCATAGAATATCCTAATCCATTAAGTAAATTAGGTACCGACACCAAATTTTTCCAGTATTGCCCAAAGAAATTCCCACTCAACTGAGTCAAACGCCTTAGCGGCATCGAATAATCATATCACTCTATCGCCTACATTATCTGCCAGCAAATGGATATTAAGATGCAGTTGACGAATATTAAAGGCTGTATATCGTATATCTGGCATAAAACCCAAATGATCAGTATGCACCACAATGGATATAACTTTACTAAGTCTAATAGCCAGAACTTTTCCGATAATATCAATATCAGTGGGTAGTAATGATATGAGTCTATAGGAATCAGGGAGCATTGTTTAGGTGAGACAACAATCACTGCCTCTTGCATTGAACAGTGCAGAGTTTCCCCCTTGACTGCCTCCTAGAGAGTACATAATAATTAAGGCAATAAAATATCCCAAAATTTCTTATATATTTCTGTGGGAAAACCATCTGAGCACAGAGACTTGTTATTAGCTATAGAAACCACAGCCAGCTGCAATTCTTCCAGCTGAAAAAGACCATCCAAATAATCTCTATCAGCCTCTGACAAGCTAGGAAGGTTAATTGAATTGAGGTCCTGCACAGGCACACTTTGATATGCCCTACTCAGGGCAGATCAAAGTATTGTAGTGCGCCTATGCAGGACCTCAATACCAGCCTGTGTGCATGACGTAGGACGCATCATGCACGCCGGCTTCAGAAGAAGGAAGACCAAGATGGCTGAAAGAGAAGGCGCCGGCATCGGAGAACGGCGCCATCCATTTGACCAGTCTGCACCGGAGCGACCTCCTAGGTGAGTATTATAAATTGTTTTTATGTTCTACACAGCGGCCTGGGCTCTTATATACAGCATGTTAGAATGTTGTATATAAGAGCCCACTGTTGGTGGCTGCAGCTTATAGGCCCCAAATCTGGTGACAGGTTCCCTTTAACCGATTCAGTACATGATGGAATTAATTACGCTCCAACTCAGTTTAAATGATAAGCGGGCACTAAAGCGAATCTGGGATCAACAATACGCTGTGACCTTTTCATCCAAGATCGCCCCGAGATTACATCAAGCTGTGACACATTCATGTGGGTATGTGGGTGGACTCGGTGGCCTGATCTTATCTGAATTTCTCCCAATATGGGCGAAT
Organism: Anomaloglossus baeobatrachus; assembly: GCF_048569485.1. Taxonomy (NCBI): domain Eukaryota; kingdom Metazoa; phylum Chordata; class Amphibia; order Anura; family Aromobatidae; genus Anomaloglossus; species Anomaloglossus baeobatrachus. The sequence goes on along the minus strand of NC_134353.1, from coordinate 646,518,620 downwards.
AATATTATTATTATTTATTATTATAACGCCATTTATTCCATGGCGCTTTACAAGTGAAAGAGGGTTTACGTACAACAATCATTAACAGTACAAAACAGACTGGTATAGGAGGAGAGAGGACCCTGCCCGCGAGGGCTCACAGTCTACAGGGAATGGGTGATGGTACAATAGGTGAGGACAGAGCTGGTTACGCAGTGGTGTACTGGACTGAGGGCTGTTGTAGGTTGTAGGCTTGTTGGAAGAGGTGGGTCTGAGGTTCCTCTTGAAGCATTCCACAGTAGGAGAGAGTCTGATATGCTGAGATAGAGCGTTCCAGAGTATGGGGGAGGCACGGGAGAAATCTTGTACGCGATTGTGGGAAGAGGAGATAAGAGAGGAGTAGAGAAGGAGATCTTGTGAGGATCTGAGGTTGCATGCAGGTAGGTACCGGGAGACTAGGTCACAGATGTAAGGAGGAGACAGGTTGTGGATGGCTTTGTATATCATGGTTAATGTTTTGAACTTGGAGTCGTTGGGCAATGAGAAGCCAGTAAAGGGATTGGCAGAGTGGCGAGGCTGGGGAATAGCGAGAGGAGAGGTGGATTAAGCGGGCCGCAGAGTTTAGGATAGATTGGAGGGGTGCAAGAGTGTTGGAAGGGAGGCCAGAGAGCAGGAGGTTGCAGTAGTCGAGGCATGCACTAATGTTTTTGCTGATTCTTGGTTAAGGAAAGCACGGAGATATTTTTGAGTTGTAGTCTGCATGAGGTGAAGAGGTCTTGGATGTGTGGCTTGAAGGATAGAGCAGAATCGACGGTTATTCCAAGGCAACGAGCTTGTGAGACTGGGGAGAGTGAGCAACCATCAAGTTTGATGGATATTGTTAAAGTCTCCCATAATTAATATTACCAATTGCAACACCTGATTATTATATGGATCATATCCCCCTTATTGCGGGCAGCCCTGAGGATGGCATCTCTGTTCTTGTAGTGGAGCAGCTTGCTTAAAACCAAAGGTAGAGAAGCAACTGGTGTCAAAGGCCTAAAGGGCACCCTGTGTGCTCTCTCCACTGCATACAACGAAGACAAGGAATCAAAAAACAGTGAGTGCAGCCATTTTTCAAGATGCTCAGTAGGATTGTTTCCCTTTGTCTTTTCCGGAATGCCAACTATTCTTTCATTATTTCTTCTTAGCCCGTTTTCGACAACAGTGCTGAGATGTGCTGATCTTGCTTTTGTGTATCACGGGTTAAATCCAGCAGCTTATTCTCCAAATCACTAATTCTCACTTCTGCTTCTGTTGTGCTATCTGTTACTTTTTGCAGCCCTACTACATGTATGATTGATCATCCTTTAACAGACTAATTTGTGCAGCAAGTGAAGATAGAGCTGTGGTGCATTGTGTCATCGCTGTAAACACATCCCTCAGCATGGGTTCTGCTACAGACTGATCAGGGTTAATGGCAGGGCATGGTGCTTCAGGCTGAAGGTGCAGGATAGGGAGGTTATCTCAGCATGTAATTGCAGTTCCCTCTGACTTCCCATTTTATTTTAAAAGTTGTACAGTAACAATGTCTGGCTGTCTGCAGTCCCTCTGTAGAGAGGGTTTGTTTAAAGGGTATTCTGGCAAAAGTAACCAGTTTTGCCATTGCATTGGATGTAGTGATCCATCCCCCTTGTACCTGCCAGCAGCTTGTTGGTACCATCTTGAAACTCCCCCTCTGTGCACGCTGCACCCTCCCGCTATCTACTGGTCACTCCTACAGCCATTCCTACACTGTCAATGTGTGCAGGAGGCATTTGCATTTCTGCTGAGCCACATAGAACTGATGCAAGTGTGGCGCCCCTAACCTGGTCAGGCACCACAGAGTACTGCACCCATGCTGGGATAGTGCTTCCAGGTAATTCCAAAAGGCAAGAATGAGGTGTGTACACACAGACAGATAGCAACCAGGTCTCCCACACCTTAGAAGGGACCCTTGGTTAGCCTCAGAAAGAGGCTGGCTTTCAATTCTCAGCAAGGGGTGTAGTGGAGAGGCTGGAAGCTAGATGCAGTGGCAGACAGGAAAGAGGAGGAGCAAGCCAGTCTGCAGCAGAGTGTACAGAAGTTGCTGAAGGAAGCAGCCATGCTAGTCAGACCCTGCAGGTGTGGTAGCTGTTAGTGGGGGAGTACAGTGACCAGGAAGTCAGCCTGAAAGACACCAGAAGAGAGGCAGTCGAGTACGGGGATTGCTGGTGATTGGGCACGCACAGGGAACAGGTCCCTAGAGCCAGACATCGATTTACTGATCTGCTAAACCTGCTGTTGAGGGGACTAGAGGTTCTTCACCAAAGATACAGAGCTCGAGCCTCAGCAGCAACAGGGGGACCCATAAGGAGATTGGGCCAGAAGCCATCTCACCTAGTCCACGCTGCCAGCAAACGGGCCAGAAAGGGAAGGAGAGGCAGTAGCAACTTTCCCTGGATGAATCCCACGATACTGCAAGTCAGGGGTTATCCGAAACAAAAGAAGTGCAAGGTAGGTGAGTTAATAGCTACCCTCAGAACGGCCTGCAGGAATTCCTGGTTCCACCTGGTATAATCTCAGCATCCGCTCGGGTTTCTCACCAACCATCCAAAAGTGAGTAAACAAATGGAAAGACTTTCTGGACTGTGTTTGAATTATTCTGCGACCTGTGGTTACACACACATATACCTGAGCCCCTGGGGCCAGCCACACTCTCGGGAGGCCATAACACCAGACTGCAGACACCATCAGCCCCAGACGCTCGTTAAACTGCAGTGGCGGTCACCCCTCATCCTGACCGCAAAACCGAGAGTGGCGTCACGACTCCTATACAAGTGAACCTGACATACCTGTTGCCAGAAGGGTCCCTACAGAGAAGTCCCCGCAGTGTCCCACAGGCGACCGCTGCAGCGCTGTGGTAGGCGACTCACAAGGACCCAGTGGATATACAAGCAGGCTGTTACCTCCTGAGGCTCTCCTGCTATGCGATCGTTCACATGGCTGACCAAGCCACACCAACTAAAAAGTTCTTTAAAGTGTTACATGAGCTATTCCCTGGTTAATCCATCATCAATTAAGCTGGTAAAAGCAGGTAAAAGGTCTGGAGCTAATTCCAGATGGGGTATTTGCATTTGCAAGTTGTTGTGAACCCACAACAAGCATCAAAAGAGCTCTAAATGGAAGGCAAACATACGATCATTAGGCTGAAAAAAAGAAGAAATCCATCAGAGAGATAGAAATTTTAGGAGTGGTGAAATCAACAGTTTGGTACATTTTGTAAAAAAAAAGAGTGCATTGGTGCGCTTGGGAACGCAAAAAGGTCTGGTGTCCATGGAAGACAACAGTGGTCAATGATCATTGAATTCTTTCCATGGTGAAGAAAAACCCCATGACAACATCCACCCAAGTGAAGAACACTCTCCAATTAAGTATGTGTTTCAGTACCATAAAGAGAAAACTTCATGAGCAAATACAAAGGGTTCACTCTTTTTTTTGCCTGTGGTTTAGAAATTACCGGCTGTGTGTTGAGTTAGAGGGCACACCAAATTTACACTGTAATACAAGCTGTACTACATAGGTAAGAATGGTTGACCTCAGGGAGATCAACATCCAACATCGCGGAGACACCATCACGTGTTTCTCAACGCAGTGACACTAGAACAAGGCCCACTAGGAAAATATGCAAAACAAGAATGCCGCGGAGACACCATCACATGTTTCTCAACGCTGGCAGGAAACTAGCCAGGTCTTTCACCGGGAAGGAACAACCACGGGAAGCGCAGTCTCCAGTCTTGTTTTGCATATTTTCCCAGGGGGCCTTGTTCTAGTGTCACTGCATTGAGAAACACATGATGGTGTCTCCGCGGTGTTGGATGTTGATCTCCCCGAGGTCAGCCATCATTACCTATGTAGTCTTCTACTAGGCATTGCTCCCACTAGCCAGTTTCCTACTCCACACTGATGAGGGGCAAATACCCCGAAACAGCTGTCTGTGGATGGATACCATGTTTGGAATAGGCGGTCTTCTTGACTGGAGACTGCCCTTCCCATGGTTGTTCCTTACCGGTTAAAGACCTGGCTAGTTTCCTGCCAGCGTTGAGAAACATGTTATGGTGTCTCTGCGGCATTCTTGTTTTGAATATTTTCCCAGGGGGCCTTGTTCTAGTGTCACTGCGTTGAGAAACACTTGATGGTGTCTCCACGGTATTGGATGTTGATCTCCCCGAGGTCAACCATCCTTACCTATGTAGTCTTCTACTAGGCATTGCTCCCACTAGCCAGTTTCCTACTCCCCACTGATGAGGGGCAAATACCCCAAAACAGCTGTCTGTGGATGGATACCATGTTTGGCATAGGCAGTTTCCTTGACTGGAGACTGCCTTCCCGTGGTTGTTCCTTTCCAGTGAAAGACCTGGCTAGTTTCCTGCCAGCGTTGAGAAACATGTGGTGGTGTCTCCGCGGCATTCTTGTTTTAAATAGTTTACATGGGGGCCTTGTTCTAGTGTCACTGCATTGAGAAACACGTGATGGTGTCTCCGCGGTGTTGGATGTTGATCTCCCCGAGGTTAACCATCCTTACGTCTGTAGTCTTCTACTAGGCATTGCTCACACTAGTCAGTTTCCTACTCCACACTGATGAGGGGCAAATACCCCGAAACAGCTGTCTGTGGATGCATACCATGTTTGGCATAGGCGGTCTCCTTGAATGGAGACTGCCCTTCCCATGGTTGTTCGTTCCCGGTGAAAGACCTGGCTAGTTTCCTCCCAGCATTGAGATACAAGCTGTACTGACTGCTTTATATTGTATGAAAGTGTCATATCGTCAGTGTTGTCCCATGAAAAGATAAAATAAAATATTTACAAAAATTTGGGAAGTGTACTCACTTTTGTTATATACAAGGAGGCCATACAATAAAATAAGGTACTAAAAGACACTAACTGCTACTCGGATATTGAGCTGGAAAAAGCATATGCCCACCCGTAAAACGTAGTCGTAGTTACATGCACCACAGGGCCTCCTCCCCACTAAAATAAAACAAACTGTGGTGTTTAAAGATACAATCACGGCGTGGAAAGAAATGGAGAATCTCTAAGCATTTGCCATTGAGGATGAATCGTCCTTTCCCTAATATGGGGATAAATAACTTGTTACAGGAATGGACAAAAAAGGGTATACATAAGGTAGCGCACTTGCTACACACAGAGGAGAACAGGTGGATGAGGGAAGATGAAATAATAGCTAAGTACTCACTTAAAAACCAACAACAAACACTGCAATATGGGCAAATTAAGGGGTTGGTAATGTCTCTGTTAATGTGGGTTGAGGAAGAGACAAGGAGTAACACCACGGACAACCTTCTTCTTTTTCCCGTGGACGATAAACCCACCATAACGATATTATACAAATCCATTAGAACAGTCTTCGCTCACAAAGAACCAGACCAAATTTTCACCAGTTTGGTGCAGCAATTGGGTGGTCCAGACATGGAGGTAGGGGAGAAAATACTAAGTGGGTGGAGGGTCATAAGGAAAAACATCCTAAGTGAGGTCTGGAGAGACTCGCAGTTCTGGATCATGCAGAGGGCAATAGCTTTTAACAGCCCAATATCATCTACCATGCGGGACCGTAAAATTCATTGCCCAAAATGCAAGCTTAGAGATGCACACCTCCTCCATGGCCTATGGGAATGCCCAAAAGTAAGGGAATGTTGGGATAAGACACAGCGGATGATGGACAAATTATGGAAAAAGAATCTACCCCTAAACCTTCTGATGTATTTGTTCAACTATCTGGCAGGTGATGACGAGGAACAGGCGGATGGTGGGAGGTCTTCTCCGGTATTGTTTCACTTCATATGTCTAGTAGTTAAAAAAAACATTCGGAGACATTGGCTGGATGATGCACTGCCTGGGGTGGGTGAGATCATCACGCATCTCAAAGCCCTGCTTAATCTAGACTGGTTAGAGGCGGAACGCAACAAGGAAAAGGGAATTAAGCCTTTCATAATGAAGTTGAAAACATTTATCCTACGCTACCACACAGACAGAAATAATCAACTTTATGAGACCTTTCTTGCAAGTAGAGTGGTATTTGTTAGAATACATAAGTGGCACACTGGGGAAGCTGAAAGTCCCTACAGACAACCATAATGCCTGCTTTACACGAGTCGATCTATCGTGCGATCGTATCCGCCCCCATCGTTTTTGCATCATGGGCAAATCGCTGCCCGTGGTGCACAAACTCGTTTAACCCCGTCACACGCACTTCCCTTCCGGACGACCTCGCTGTGGGCGACGAACGTCCTCTTCATGAAGTGGGCGGGACGTTCGGCGTCACAGCGACGTCACACGGCAAGCGGCCAATAGAAGGCGGAGGGGCGGATATGAGCGGGATGTAAACATCCCACCCACCTCCTTCCTTCCACATAGCCGGCGGGTGCCACGAGACGCAGGTAAGCTGTGTTCATCGTTCCCGTGGTGTCACACGGAGCAACGGAAACGTTGAACAACCGGCGCCATTAAAAATAAACGATATTTTGAAAGTAAACGATGAGTACACGACTTACGATTTGTGAGCGATACTGCATCGCTCGGAGGTGTCACACGAGACGACGTCGTGCGCTATGCCGGATGTGCGTCACGAAAACCGTGACCCCGACGACACATCGCATGATAGCTTGTCTTGTGTAAAGCAGTCATAAGGCTGGTGACCCCAGGTAACAGGAAAGGATGCAAGAGCTCGAGATGGTGTTCTCGAAGGAGATGTTGTGCGTCTCTCTGGTATAAGAGAAGGATCTAGCTGCGTAAGTTGGGGGGTGGGTTAGGGCAGTTTAAGGGATTTTTTTTCTTTTAAGTAGACAAGAGGTGGAGCACTAGAAAGGATTGTGTAATTATAGTGCATCATTGTCATGAACATTGTTTGTACTTTACCTATATTATGCTTTATTATAAAATAATAAAAAGTATTGGTTAAAAAAATAACCTAAGGTGTTTGGAGCCGTGTGCAGACTGATCCAGTGGACAAAAGTGGCTGAAAACTGGTATGTATGCTATTCAAGGCATGGGAAAACGAAAGGCATCTTAAATTTTTTTTATATCAAAACTCCCCACCAGATGAAAAAGTGGCGCTGTAAAGTGAGCGCACCTTGCAACTCAGTCTGCAAGATGTCTCTTTGCTGAATCGTGCGCTGTTAGTGTGGTTGTTTTATGAGATTGCCAGGAATGCTACAGCTGCACTGAGAGCCTTTCGTCATTTGAAAGACCTTCACACACGTAGCGGTCCAATGCCTGTCAATTCGCTGAGACAGATGACACGTTTTGAGGCAACAGGGTTACTGAGTGTTCATCCAGGGCGCAGACGAAGACCGGTAAGCAGAGAGGTTGGGGAGGACATTGCCACTGCCATCGTGGAACAGGGCACAAACAACCCTGCTGAGAACAGCAGTGCATGCAGTGTTTTCAGGCAATTTGGGCTCCCATACAGCACAGTGTGGAAAGTTCTCCGAAAGGTCTTGCGGGCATACCCGTACAAGATTAGCCATCATCATCAGCATGACATTTGCATTCATGTTTCTGGTGAGAGTGGAAGTGGATGGCAATTGGACATGGAATGTTCGGTGGTGCGACAAAGCGCATTTTTACCTGAATGGAACGGTGAACACACAAAAGTGTCGCATATGGGCTACCAAAAATCCACATGCGGTCAAAGGGGTTTTGCTGCATTTGCCGAAGGTAACCGTTCAGTGTGGCTTCACCTCATCATTCATCCTCGGATTATTCTTTTACGAAGAAATGAGGTCAACTGAGGTTGCTACCTGTTCCGTGACAGCAGCGAAATACCACACAATGCTGGAAACAGTGGTCATTTCGCAACTCCAACAGTGGCAGTGTCTTCAGACGACCACATTCATGCATGATTGAGCACCTCCTCACATCACAAATACGAAGAACATTCTGAGTTCACATTTTCCCGATGACAGGATTTTGAGCCGCTCCTTCCCTAACGCATGACCACCGCATTCGCCCAGTCTCAATCCTTGTAATTTCTGGTTGGGGGGATACTTGAAAGAGTGTGTTTATCGGGGAAATGTTGACACCCTGGCTGACCTCAAAGACTGCATCATTTTGGAAGTGCGCAGCATTCGACCAGACATGTTACACGCAAGCGTCGAGCATGTTCTACATAGCATGAACATGATCACCATGCATGACGGTAGCCATATTGAAAAGTTATGCTAGTCTGTGGAACAATTGTGACATCACCAATTATCGGCACACGGTTTTTGTGCTGCTCGCTCACTGTCCAGCACCATTTTTTAAGATGCCTTTCATTTCCCCATGCCTTGAATAGCCTACATACCAATTTTCAACCAATTCTGTCCACTAGGTCAGTCTGCACACGGCTCCAAACACCTTAGGTTATTTTATGGCCACCTTGTACTATATCTGTATCACTTAGTTTACTAGATGCAGCAGTTAAGATAGAAGTGTTCTTTGTGTATAAGGTCGCACACACCACAGCTTTCTGTGTACATTGCATAGTGATAGAGAGGTGCTAAACAACGGTGGGGCATGGTTGGACTATGAGGCATGAGGCTAGTTGTCCTGTAGTGATAATCTCCTACTGATAAAACACTGATTTTATTGAAACAACACAGCAAAACACAGCGTAGTAAGTGACCCATACCTGGAAGATGGGTTAGTGCTCCTACATTGTTGTGCTCTTAGGTTACATAGCACAAATGTAGCACCCACGGGGCAAGGGTTAAACTATTCGTCGCTTGGCCTGGTGATGTCGGGTCTGGGGATGTCGCTATCCTCCGGGGTGGATGGTAGTAGCAGCTGAGGTGTTTCTGCTCCCCACAGGTGGATCGGGCCCCGCTCAGGATGATGAGGGGAGTATTAATGACGGGTGCTGATGTGCGGGGTGGCGGCGCCGGGAATGACAGGTGGACACAGTCTGTGCGGGTTTCAGGTGTTTTACTCACAGTTCTGCCGCTCGCCCGGGTAGTACCGGTCACCCACTATGATGGGCCCCATCGAACCCGGATTCTTTAGAGGTCAGAGCCGGTACAGTGGTCGATGGGTCCTTCCGACCGTAAAGACTCCTGCGCTCCACCGGAGCCTCTAGTAAAACCCGACTGTTCCTTTCCTCTCCTGATGGAGAACTGTCCTCTTACTGTTGTGTTGACTCCTGATGGTGGTTGCCACCCCCTGGTGGTTGCTGCTCCCGTCCCAGCTCCTGCCACTAGTGGATTGGGGATCCCAAGTGTGGTGGTATCCTAAAGACCCAACCACGTTGGTGACCCCTTTTGACCCGAACTTAGCCCGGTCCACGGTAAAGCAGGGCAACCTGGTTGTGTGTGTGAATTGGTGTGTTATGGAACCGGTACCGACCTCCTTTGGATCCGGGTTGAGCACTGCACCTTAAGTCAGATGCAGTACCCTATGGCAAATGAAGCCTCAGGGACGCCACACAAATATGCTGGCAAATACATTAAACAGAAGTAAAGCACTGAAGACCGTGGCTTCCTGCATCGGCCGTGATCGTCAAAGGGTCTAGGTGCCTGTGGGCTGCAAGAAGCAGCCTCAGGTGCCGCATGCTGCATGCAGGTCACGTGTTTCAGACCATTGACTTAAACTATTTGTTTATAGTTCTGATAGTATGTGTAGGGTTGTTGTTCTGCAGGAAGGTGAACATATGCCTCAGACTCAAGTCTTTTGTAGCTTCTAATAGGTTTTCCTCCAGGATTATCCTGTAAGCTCCATCAATCTTCCTATCAACTCTCACGAGTTTCCCTTTCTCTGCTGAAGAAATGCATCCCCCAGCATGATGCTGTTACCACTACGTTTGACAATGAAGATGGTGTTTTCAGAGTGATGTGCAGTTTTAGTTTTCCACCACACATAGAGTTCTAGATTTAGACCAAAAAGTTCTGACCAGAGCACCTTTTTCCATATGCTAGCATACGGGATTTCTTATGGTTTGCTTTAACAAATTGCTTTCTTCTTTCCACTCTACCAGAAATGCCAGATTTGTTGATTCCTGCGAACAGATTCTCCCACCTGAGCTTGTGATCCCTGCAGCTCCTCCAGAGTGACCAAACGGCTCTTTGCTGTTTCTCCAATTAGTGCTCCACTTGCTTGAAATGTCAGTTTAGGTGGATGACCATGTCTTGGTAGATTTGCAGTTGTGCCATACTCCTTCCATTTTTGAATGATGGATTGAACAGTGCTTTGTAAGATGTTCAGAGGATGGGCTATTTTTTCTTTTTTTCTTTATAACCTAACCCTGCTTTACTTTTTCCCACAACTTTATTCCATGACCTGTCTGGTGTGTTCTTTGATTTTCATGAATAAATTACATAGTTGGACTCAATTTACTAATTGGAGGCAATTGGTCACTCAGGATTTCATTTAGAGGTATCAGACTACAGGGGGGCGGACTACAAATGCACGTCACACTTTTCAATTTTATATTTTTTATATATTTAGAAAACCATGCATAATTTATTTTACACGTCACCTATACTTGCTAGTTAGTGTTGGTTTATCGCATAAACTCCCAATAAAAGATATTTAAATATGTGAATGTAACATGGAGAAAATGTGGAAAAATTCATGGGGTATGAATACCTTTTCAAGGCATGGTATAGCTGCTCCATAGAAGCTTAAGGATTTTTAGACTCTATATGTTTGGATAATGTTTTCCTAATGATACATATTCTATTCTTTTCTCCACAATGATTTATTTCATTTATATACTCTGTGCTCTCCTAGATTAAAGGCTACTTCAGCTCTATGAAATATGTTTCCATTCCTACCCACAAAATAATATTTCTAATTATGATATCATCAACTTGGAGGGCCATTCATCTATCACTGTTAGATGCAGAAGATGAAAAATATGATGTAATAAAGCAGAAAAATTATATTTCTCCAAAATAATGTGATGTCATTGACAGAGAAAGATTGACTTGTCTGCCCTAGCAATAGCCCTGTATTCTTCTAGACGATTGACTGTGACTTTAATTCCAGAGTTAAATTAAAGGGCAATCGTGACAAAGGCATCCCAGTTTATACCCCTTTAGAACATGCATAATGTTTTCCTATTTGCCCACAATATAAACTAAGCAATATCGTGTTAAATCTCTGTTCGTCCATCAATGGAATTATCTAGGCCAGCCGGTACACAGCATGTACCGGTATATGACAACATTTAGTCTTTGTCCTATTGACAGTAGTTTTCAAGGTTCTATTTCACTTCTAATTCCCCGCGGCTTTGCACCTTTACAACTGGAATTATATTTCAAATTTAAATACTAAAATTATATTAAAGAATTGTTAGTTATGTAATTTAGTAAATTAATAATTGCATGTTTTGGCAAAAGTGAACAGGATTACCGTACTCTTATCAATCTGACCCACCCAGCAGACTCCTTTCCTCACATCTAATCATTCTTTTCAATCAAAAAGCTTGGTTCTGGCAGCATATGGAAACATCTGTGGGAAAGCATCGGAATCAAAGGTTCTTTTCATTTAAGTAGGGGACGGTTCATTAGATGAAACATTTCAATCCCTGTAAAAACTCTGCTCTGTTTGAAGCTTTTTATCAAGGTATGAAGATCTAGGAATGACAAGTGTAAAGTGTATTCTGTTCAAATAAAAGGCACAAGACATCATAAAACTATGACCATGCTGAAGCCTTCGGCAAGGTAGTGACTCATTACTCTGCACCCTACGATCTGCTTTATTGCCCTCAAAACTTGAAATGTCTTTTTTTTTAAACTTTTGACATAATCACATTTTAGAGTTTACATGTAGGTGCAAATATTTCTTATCCAAATGTTCTTGCTAAGACTTGCTGAATGTCTCCATATGACAATGAAGTCATACTAAGGTATGAGAAGGGCACGTAAAGCTGTAGAGCTGGGAAGGAAGGTGCCGGCCCCGGGCTGCATGGGCGCCGTATTCATCTGTGTGCAAATGTGACTTTGGGTGGAGTGAATGACACTTTTACTGGTTTCTTCAGGCTGGTGTCCATCATCCCGCCGGCAGTAGTCGTAGACCATTAGTAACACACGGAACACCAAAGCTCTATTAGCAAACCAGAAACATTCATTTTTATTCTTCACACCGTTATGACAGACATAGCCTTCCTTTACTTCCTTCCTTCCTCTCAGTTTGGGGTACTACTCCTCAACCTGTCCACGCTCTTGGATATCTTCCTCAAGCTTCAGGGTCTGTGTCTCCTTCACCCTGACTCTGTTCACCTTTGTCCGATTCTGGGCCCCGGCGGCTCTCTAGCCAGGCGACTCTTTCCACAGGGTTCCCTGACTGGCTCTAGCACCAAGGCCACGTCTTCTCACACTTGAACTCTATTCTACATTGGCTCCTCTCAAGATGTCCCAATTGTCCTCTTTCCTGAATCTGTCACTTCCCCTTTAACTCTGCCTCCTCCATCCTGCTGCTAGCTCAGCCCAACCACCAAGTGGCTCCTTTGGTGATAGTCCTGCTTTACTGTACCTGGACCCTGCACCAGCTAGCAACATAAAATATTAACACAATTAATTTGCATAACACATAAACCACATGGCATAAACACTCTACAGATGCATGGCAGAATAATATTACTGTGTGCATAAAGCCCTACTCTGAAAAAAGAAATAGCTAAACAAATTATAGCAGAGTACTTCAGCATCTTCAAGATTAGTAAGGTTATTTTTATTTTGTATGGCTAAAGCAAAAGGCACCCATAGACCTTAGAGAACTGTCGTATAAATGCTTCTCCATCCGAAAGCTATCTTTCCCAACTCCCCCTTACATGTAAACTCAGTTTTGTAAGATATGTGTCACGTGTTTGTCACGGGTGACTTACAGTCATGTGGTTTCCGGCCATAAAAGGTCACAGCGTTTGGCTGTGCAGAATGCTCCCTGACTTTCCAGTGTTCCCACTGTCAGTATTCATTGGTATTGGTAACTTTCCTGCTGGATTCATCTTTCCCCCTTTTGGACACAGCAGGAACTCGACTTCCACCCAGGTTGTGATCATCAGCAATCTCTTGGTACGTAAATAGCCCTTCCTTCCTTGGACTGGTGTTGGTGATATTTTCAGTTCATTCAAGCTTTGGTTGCAATCAGATGGCTTGAACTCCTCTGTTAAATCATTGCTGAAAGCTTTGCTGAATTTTTACCTGTCATCTCTAGCTAAGTAGTTCATGCACTTTCCCGCTGAGTGTCCTTGTGTCGTCTAAAGTTTTTAGTGGGGTTGACGAAGAGCTCATCCCATCTGTTCCCTATTTAGGGCCCAGCACTAGGGATACCTAGGGTCAGGTATCCGGCTCTTCGGATAGGTGTGGAACCTATCTAGGGTGGTGAGGGACCCCAGAAACCAGCGGTAGGTTTGGTCAGGGGTCACCATCTACCATTTCGCTAGACACAGGGTCTCCCTTCCTTTTCGCCATTCAATTGGTACTTACCCGTACCTAGCGTGACAATATGCTTGTTTTTCAAATGAGGAAAGTGGGGTAAACAACCACCAGATGCCTCTAAATCTGACTTATAACCATAAAGATCAGGCGTGGTAAATTAATTTGACCTTCTTCCGCCGACATTGATCCATAATGGTGGGTGTGGGAAACCTTAGTCTAATGTGTATGGGGGCCTTAATGTTATTGACATTATGTATTTGCATTTCTCACCCTGTATATGATAATGTCATAAATGGAGTACCCGTCCCCCTAATTCCAATTATGTAAACATGGAAAAAACTAGACTTTCATAGTCATGCTGTTCCTGTTACCATCACAGAAAAATATCTTTCCCTGCACATGTGAAGCTCGGACATACTAAAATCTAAATAATTAGCTGGAGGCCAGTCGTGACTCTAGATACAAAATGGCATCTTCTGAACATAATGTATCAACCTCCTCGGACCAAAGTGCTTCTACAGTTGTGTACTAGCTAAACCTAAGAATTTGATCACTATTCAAAAAAAGAGCCAATGTGATCACACACACTCATGTAGTTCACAGTGAATCATACAACCTACAAAGAACTACAACACTTTTACATAGAAAATATCTTTATTAAGAGAATATGTATATAAAACAAGATAAAAATGCACAGCAATACAATGACATGAGGATAGGAGACAGCTTTTTCTCTGATTGAAATCACATGGTGGCCAGCAATAATAAATATATATTTCCTAGTCAGATGAAGTGTAAACAAAATCCCCTCTGAAAATTACTTCCAGGAATTTATTTCAAAAAATTCATCCAACTGAATAAAATTGAATTCTTTGGCCAAATATACAATGAAAAAGTCTCAAAAGCTGAACCCAAAGTCTGTACACCCTGTACAGACCACTGCTCTGTATAGCAAAAAGATGATCTCCTATGAATGCCGTCTCACAGCCAGTGTACACAGAAAGATCATCATGACAGGCACAGGGGTCGTCAGTAGTGATGAGGGAGCACTACCTCGCGACAAGTAGAGATTAGTGGACCTGTGGAAATTTGGCAGGTTCAGCCGGACTTTAGATAAACTTCAGTTCTGGACCCGAATTTGACCTGAACCCCGTTGTTAGTCACTGATTGGGCAGTTTGGCTCTCCACTCACATGCAGCCAACCATACACAAAGCACTTATGGGGGAGGTAGGGCAGAGCGAACCATATGCAGAGCACTTGTGGGGGACGTATGGCAGAGTTTTTTGACAATTTTATATTTGTGTGTACACTAAATCCGATAAAGCTGTTTTTACCCTCAGAACGAGCAATTCAAACACTGCACTGACTGTAGCTGGTGTTAGAAAGTCTTCTTTCCTGCGAGCTACATCAGGCTGTACAGCAAGGTTGGGCATACACATCTACTGTGGCCACTATACAAGTCAGCTAGTGAAAGAACGCTGTTTGTCACTGCTATATTGTTTGCAAAGCACTGCGAGAAGCAAGTCACAAAAATCCAACTGGTTCTGACTTTTTGCAGCTTGCTTGTTGAGGCACTTTGAACCCATTAACTTACACAATTCTGCAATGTAGCAGCAAAAAATTATCTTTGGCCAAAGTCACCTTGTAGTCTCATTCAGACGTTCATTTTTCATGTAGATGTTCTATCCACATTTTCACAAAACACCGACATACCCATTATAGTTTAAGAGGCTGTTCACACATTCCTGGTTTTTTTGCAGACCAAGTGTCTGCAAAAAAATCATGGAGACATGTCCGTTTTTCATCCATGTCACAGATCAAAGTCATTTATCCAAGTCTACAGGTCTGTGAAAATTACTGATTACACATATTGCCATCCTTACGTCTGTGAGTGGCTCGTTTTTAACATTGTAATGGGTAGGAGAAGCTTTCAAATTTTTTTATTGTGTACAAGAAAATCACTGATGAAATTCTAACGGTAAAAAATGACACACGGACCAAACACTCATCAAAATCTGATCCCCAAACGCTGATGAAAATTGGACCTTTGTTCACATACTTGGAATAAAACATATGTCTGAATGAGGCTTAAAATGAAACTGTACTTTCAAAAAACTTCACATAAATCATTAGTGCAAGCAAATATAAGAAACTTTCAAATGTATCTTATCAGAGAAAAAAAGCTTATTTGCCCACTTATCAGACAATGCTTCCCTCCTTGCTGCCTACTGAACTCACCATCCATTGTAAAAAAGAAGCTGGAGTCCTTCTTGGTCAGAAGAGATGGACTAGAGGTGTCATACAACTCACATCGTCTGTGGAGAGAGAAGGAGGAGTGAGGGGTAACAAGGGGAACAAAAGCAAATAGAAAAACATTGTGCAGAGCTCTGTAGCAAGCATTTACCTTATATCAGAGCTTGATTCAGATCAACACACATAGGCTCTGCTGTATAATGTCCTCTATGTTGCTGCAGCTTGTGTCTGTGAGCTAAAAAAGTGAATGAAGAGCAGGCATTCCCCTCTCTGTGCTGTGCTGTCTATGGGAAAAATCTGCAGCTCATCTCCTTCCCCAGTTACCAGTGGATTGTAAGTTATGGACACACCATGCAAAGGGGGAAACTGGTGAGAATGCAGGATAAAAGTCACATAACAACCATATATAGGGTAGCTCCTGATGGACACACACTTTCTTTTTCTTTTAACGGCCTTCAATCTCAAGCCATGACGACTTGATGGCTGAACTATTAGTAGGAGGATCGATCTTATGCAAACCAAAATAGGTCCACTAGGGTCTTCTCCACCGTTATCTTGGTAATATCAAACCATTGGGTTGCTGCTCTTCCTCTTTACCTTGTTCCTTCTATTTTCCGATAGTTACATCAAAGTTTTTTTAATGATCTTCAGCTCAAATTCGTGCCATGGCAACTTGATGGATGAACACTCTGTAGTAAGATCAATCTTGTGCAAGCATAGATAGGTGTACTAAGGTCTTCTTTGCCGTTATCTTGATATTATCAAGCCATCAGGTTTCTTGTCTTCCTATACACTTTGTTCCTTTTTTTCTTACGACCATGATGTCCTTCTCCAGCGATTGTTCTCGTCGTATGATATTCCAAAGTAGGCAAGTCATAGCTTTTAGTGGCTCGATTTATTCCAATATTGATTTGTTTTTTCTTGCCATCCATGGCCATGGTATTGATAACATCCCTATCCAGCAACACATTTCAAAGGCGTTGGTTCTTCTTTTGTCTTGTTCCCTTTCAAAAAGAATAGTGGATTTAAAAATTCTTGAGTCCTAAGATTATTTTCTCTCATATATGTTTTTCAGGTTCTCTTTTTTTAATACACTTAATGGTTATAAATATATTAGATTTTGTTCTTATTCTTCTTATTCTGTTATTATACTTGATATATTGAACACATATACAGTTAGGTCCAGAAATATTTGGACAGTGACACAATTTTCGCGAGTTGGGCTCTGCATGCCACCACATTGGATTTGAAATGAAACCTCTACAACAGAATTCAAGTGCAGATTGTAACGTTTAATTTGAAGGTTTGAACAAAAATATCTGATAGAAATTGTAGGAATTGTACACATTTCTTTACAAACACGCCACATTTTAGGAGGTCAAAAGTAATTGGACAAATAAACCAAACCCAAACAAAATATTTTTATTTTCAATATTTTGTTGCGAATCCTTTGGAGGCAATCACTGCCTTAAGTCTGGAACCCATGGACATCACCAAACGCTAGGTTTCCTCCTTCTTAATGCTTTGCCAGGCCTTTACAGCAGCAGCCTTCAGGTCTTGCTTGTTTGTGGGTCTTTCCGTCTTAAGTCTGGATTTGAGCAAGTGAAATGCATGCTCAATTGGGTTAAGATCTGGTGATTGACTTGGCCATTGCAGAATGTTCCACTTTTTTGCACTCATGAACTCCTGGGTAGCTTTGGCTGTATGCTTGGGGTCATTGTCCATCTGTACTATGAAGCGCCGTCCGATCAACTTTGCGGCATTTGGCTGAATCTGGGCTGAAAGTATATCCCGGTACACTTCAGAATTCATCCGGCTACTCTTGTTTGCTGTTATGTCATCAATAAACACAAGTGACCCAGTGCCATTGAAAGCCATGCATGCCCATGCCATCACGTTGCCTCCACCATGTATTACAGAGGATGTGGTGTGCCTTGGATCATGTGCCGTTCCCTTTCTTCTCCAAACTTTTTTCTTCCCATCATTCTGGTACAGGTTGATCTTTGTCTCATCTGTCCATAGAATACTTTTCCAGAACTGAGCTGGCTTCATGAGGTGTATTTCAGCAAATTTAACTCTGGCCTGTCTATTTTTGGAATTGATGAATGGTTTGCATCTAGATATCAACCCTTTGTATTTACTTTCATGGAGTCTTCTCTTTACTGTTGACTTAGAGACAGATACACCTACTTCACTGAGAGTGTTCTGGACTTCAGTTGATGTTGTGAACGGGTTCTTCTTCACCAAAGAAAGTATGCGGCGATCATCCACCACTGTTGTCATCCGTGGACGCCCAGGCCTTTTTGAGTTCCCAAGCTCACCAGTCAATTCCTTTTTTCTCAGAATGTACCCGACTGTTGATTTTGCTACTCCAAGCATGTCTGCTATCTCTCTGACGGATTTTTTCTTTTTTTTCTGCCTCAGGATGTTCTGCTTCACCTCAATTGAGAGTTTCTTAGACCGCATGTTGTCTGGTCACAGCAACAGCTTCCAAATGCAAAACCACACACCTGTAATCAACCCCAGACCTTTTAACTACTTCATTGATTACAGGTTAACGAGAGAGACGCCTTCAGAGTTAATTGCAGCCCTTAGAGTCCCTTGTCCAATTACTTTTGGTCCCTTGAAAAAGAGGAGGCTATGCATTACAGAGCTATGATTCCTAAACCCTTTCTCCGATTTGGATGTGAAAACTCTCATATTGCAGCTGGGAGTGTGCACTTTCAGCCCATATTATATATATAATTGTATTTCTGAACATGTTTTTGTAAACAGCTAAAATAACAAAACTTGTGTCACTGTCCAAATATTTCTGGACCTAACTGTATATATACTGCTATTTGACTTCCTTTTATCCTTATTCTCTTTTCCCTTGGTTCCCCCCATGCCTTCCATCCCATTTTTCCCTGTATATGTTTATTTTTATTTATTTTTTTTTCCTTTATGTAAAATTTGAAAAATTCAATAAAAATAATTGAATCAAAAAGAAACGCTGATGAGGCTCAGAGAGAAAACATTCCTGACCTTTCCAGAAGGAGCTATTACAATGGATGGAAATGCAGTTTTCATAATACTTTTAAGTCCAGGCAAAGCTTTATAATGACTTTTTTTCTTAAAGAAAATGTTGTGTACTCCATTGTGCTATACCAAATTAATATTTGATAGCTATTATTGTACTTGCTCAGCCCTCGGATGGATAAATGGAACATAAAATCTGTTTTATATAGTACAGTAGGAATATAGCTGCTAAAAACCTAGTGAAACCTATTTGCACTCAATACCTCCAATTCCAATTTTTTTTCTATTAACATGCTGCCTGGAATTCATTCCATACTGTAGCACAGTGCCTGTTTGTGTAAATAAGACACATTTATTTTGCATAGCCTCGGCCACATGCATTGCACAGAGCAGACAGCTCGGGGGTTCAGGACCTCTCCAGACTTTCTATTCAGGGCCGGGTTTTATTTTTTAGAGCAGCATTCCGCTATACTTCATCATTGCCTGCAGCCTTTACAGAGAATCTGTCAGGTGCAATATGCACCCAGAATCACGAGCAGTTCTAAGTGCATATTGCTAATCCTTGCCTAACTGTTCCTGTATCTAGAAGCATAGATCGAGAGATCTTTAGAAAAAGTATTTCTAAAGATTCTTTATAGTAGGCTAATGAGCACAGGGACTACTCAAAAGGGCGTTAGTTCCCTTGGCTAATAGAACCGCTTTGGGCGTGCTATCATGCTAATGAATGCGCAGCATCAGAGGCATGGTTGCTCTCACTTCTGCTGCCAGCGCTGCTTTTCGGCTCAGTGCGCGCGCAATTCGAACGTCCCCGGACTTCTGGTCATGCGCACTACACCAGCTTGAAGCCGTGACACGTATACCTGGCTTCATAAAACACACAACTGGAAGTCCGGTACTTTTGATCAAGCGCACTGAGCCAAAATCCAGCATCGAGAGCGGTGGCGGCAGAAAGCGGTGAGATGGACCATGCCTCTGATGCTGTTAATTCATTAGCATGTTAGCACTCTCGGACCGACTAGCCCTTGCAATTAGTCACTGGCCTCATTAGCATATTATAAAGGATCTTTAGAAATACTTTTTTAAAGATCCCTTTATCTATGCTAGTGTATACAGGGACTGTTAGGCAGGGATTAGCAATATACACCCAGAACTGCTCGTGGTTCTGGGTGCATATTGGACCCGACAGGTTCACTTTAAAGCTGAAATCACACAAGCAGTTTTATTTTACACAGTTTTTGATGCAGTTTTCAGCGATAGCATTGAGCAAAAGCCATTGATACTAAAACAGTGATAAAAAAATAAACGGAAAGAATTAAGCATTTCTTCTCTTTTGTATCCATGTATGTGTATAGATTAAATAATCACTGTGTTAGAAACAGCACCAAAACAGCTTATAATTCCAGTCAGTGGGTTTATTCAGTTGTAGTGGTTGTACTGTACATTTGGAGAATCCAAAACCAAACTGAAAAGTAAAAGATAAAATACGCACAACCCTAGAGAAATTCTATAAAAAAAAAATATATCATTGTTGTGGATGTGTTCTCATTGCGAGTTCTTCTGTGGGGGGTTCTTCTGTGGGGCGTTCTTCTGTGGGGCACACACTTCCGTTACTTCTTGAATGGTGCGTGCATTACTAGAACGTCCTACTGGGATGGTTTGTACTGGAAGGGTTTGGGATTGCTGATTACTCTTCACCGTCTCCTGTTTACTCGGCTGATCAGTAGAAGCTTTTCTTTCTGGCGTGTTGTAATATCCTTGAGTAGTCTTTTTTGGTGGTTGTGAGATGACTGGCGCAGCATTATGACTTCCCCCAACGTAGGCTTGTGGACTGTAGATGTATCGGTATGGAGCAGAAGGTGAATTGTCTGTCACATTCAAGGTGGAATTATCTCCAATTTGAAAATTTGAACAACCGGATATATTTATTGTAGAAGCTGAAATGAGATTAATTCATATTATTTATTGTACACAGAATTTAAGGGATTTTTTAAAAAAATAATACTACAGAAGATGTTTATGGCATCAATAAATTGCTGTTTTCAAGCAGGCTAGCACATTCAGGCTTCTGCCACACTCACGTGAAATTCACGCACGTGCCGAGAGACACGTATTTTCCCTGCGTGTTTCGTGCAGGTAAGTACGTGTCTCTGGTACGTGCGTGACACGTGTGTTCTACGTGTGCTATCCGCGATAGCACACGTAGAACCGGTAATTAACATACTCACCTGGTCCTTCCTGCTGTCCGCGCTGCTGTCCAGGGTGCTGATCCTCGGTCTCCAGCCCTCCCGTCTCCCCGCTGCTGCTGCTGCCAGGCAGTGAAGTGAATATTCAATGAGAATAATGAGCGGCGGTCGGCAGCAAGAGGCAGCAGCGGCAGAGACAGGAGGGCTGGAGAAGGTGAGTTAATGTTTTTTTTTTTTTCACTGACATGTGTGTTTTCTCCGGCGCGTGTCACACGGGACCGCATCCACACTACACCCGTGTGGTACGGGTGCGGGCCGTGTGACACCCGTGCTGCGGGAGAAATCACTGACATGTCAGCGCTTTGAAAAACGCACACACGTACAAACGCACACGGACACACGTTCCGTGTGGTTTTACGTGTGTGTGCCTGCTACAATAGGGTAGCATTGGTTAACGTGTCTCCGTGCCGCCGGTACGTGTAAAAAATGACAAACACGTGCCGGCAGCACGGATGTGTGTCGCAAGCCTCACACAGTGATCAAAAAGCAATCCCCACCCCATTATGGAGTCAGATTTTACCATCCAATGTAAAATGGCTTTACCCCTTTCCATGATCGTTGCATCAGTTCCAGACGCTTTTCTTGCAATTTCTTTAAAATGCATCAGTCATCAGATTTCGTGAACATTATTAAAAAGGTCTCTTAGTTCTGATGACTCTGATGTACTAAAATTGAAAACTTACAGTGGATATGATATAAAAAGTCTATACACCTCTGTTAAAATGGCATGATTTTGTCATATAAAAAAATTATACCAAGGAGAATATTTCAGAACGTTTTCCATTTTTAATGTTACACATAATGTGTACAATTCAATTGAAAAATAAACTTAAATCTTTTCAGAGTGGAAAAAGAAAATTGGAGAAGTAAAATAATGTGGTTGCATCAATAAGAACATCATTACACAGCATTCAGTCTTTTCGGGTAGCAGTTTATCAGCATGGCTGTATTGCAAATATAAAAATGGCTATTTTTGAGTTTATACATTATGTTAAACTATAACATATTGTTTAATCAGACAGACAAAGTGTACATGGTTACAAAATCGTGTCTATACTTAAGGGGTACTTTTCACATAGCAAGATCGCTAGCGAGATCACTGCTGAGTCACGGTTTTTGTGACGCAGCAGTGACCTCATTAGCGATCTCGCTGTGTGTGACACTGAGCAGTGATCTGGCCCCTGCTGTGAGATCGCTGCTCGTTACACACAGTGCTGGTTCATTTTTTTATTGTTGCTCTCCTGCTGTTAAGCACACATCGCTGTGTGTGACAGCGAGAGAGCAACAATCAGAATGTGCAAGGAGCAGGGAGCCGGCGTCTGACAGCCTGCGGTAAGCTGTAACCAAAGTAAACATCGGGTAACCAAGGTGGTTACCCGATATTTACCTTAGTTACTAGCGTCCGCTGCTCTCACGCTGCCAGTGCCAGCTCCCTGCTCCCTGCACACGTAGCCGGATTACACATCGGGTAAATAAGCAAAGGTTTGCTTATTAACCTGATGTGTACTGTGGCTACGAGTGCAGGGAGCCAGCACTAAGCGGTTTGCACTGGTAACCAATGTAAATATCAGGTAACCATACCCGACGTTTACCATGGTTAGCAGTGTCCGCAGCTTCCATATGCCGGCTCCCTGCAAGCGCAGCATCACTTCCACGTCGCTGCTGGCTGGGGGCTGGTCACTGGTCGCTGGTGAGATCTGTCTGTTTGACAGCTCACCAGCAACCATGTAGCGGCGCACCAGTGATCCTGACCAGGTCAAATCGCTGGTGGGATCGCTGGTGCGTCGCTAAAGTGTGACAGTACCCTAAGGGTTTCTGTGTGTTTGTCTTGAATATACAGACAGACAATATATCCATTGTATCAGAATCCTTATGATTTACTTACCTCAAATATCTAATGTTTTGTGTGTTTGCTATCCATTGAAACAGAAACTGATTTATTTAGTTCAACAATCTGATCTTTTATGTGTTTTCTATATACACAGACAGACAATATAACAATTGTAACAGAAACTCTGATTTACCTAGCTCAAATACCTAATGTGCATTCTTGGGAGATTTGAATTCTGTGGGTTTATTACCCCATTGTTTGATGTGTGGTGTATCTCTGATTCATCTATGCCCAAAGATTGGCTATCAAAGGGCATGGATCAATAAGACATTACACATTAACTCTAAGGTTTGTAATTTTTGTGCAAACCTCTATTTAAGATCAGATGAAGTATAGCAAAGGCAGAAGCTCATGTACCTGCACTGAGACGTCCGGTCAGTGTTGGGATTTTTTCCAGGAGTTCTCTGTCCTTAGTGTGCTTCTCTGATGGATATTCCAGGCAGATGATGTTCAAAAACTCCTTGGTGATGTACAGTCATATGAAAAAGTTTGGACACCCCTACTAATGTTAACCTTTTTTCTTTATAAGAATTTGTGTTTTTGCAACATCTATTTCAGTTTCATATATCTAATAACTGATGGACTCAGTAATATTTCTGGATTGAAATGAGGTTTATTGTACTAACAGAAAATGTGCAATCCACATTTAAACAAAATTTGACCGGTGCAAAAGTATGGGCACCTTAACATAAAAGTGACATTAATATTTTGTAGATCCTTCTTTTGCAAAAAATAACAGCCTCTAGTCGCTTCCTGTAGCTTTTAATGAGTTCCTAGATCCTGGATGGAGGTATATTTGACCATTCCAGTTTAGAAAACAATTCAAGTTCAGTTAAGTTTGATGGTCGCCGAGCATGGACACGACGCTTCAAATCATCCCACAGATGTTCAATGATATTCAGGTCTGGGGACTGGGATGACCATTCCAGAACATTGTAATTGTTCCTCTGCATGAATGCCTGAGTAGATTTGGAGCGGTGTTTTGGATCATTGTCTTGCTGAAATATCCATCCCCTGCGTAACTTCAACTTCGTCACTGATTCTTGCACATTATTGTTAAGAATCTGCTGATACTGATTTGAATCCATGCGACCCTCAACTTTAACAAGATTCCCGGTGCCGGCATTGGCCACACAGCCCCAAAGCATGATGGAACCTCCACCAAATTTTACTGTGGGTAGTAAGTGCTTTTCTTGGAATGCCGTGTTTTTTTGCCTCCATGCATAACGCCTTTTTGTATGACCAAACAACTCAATCTTTGTTTCATCAGTCCACAGGACCTTCTTCCAAAATGTAACTGGCTTGTCCAAATGTGCTTTTGCATACCTCAGGCGACTGTTTGTGGCGTGCTTACAGAAACGGCTTCTTTTGCATCCTTCTCCCATACAGCTTCTCCTTGTGCAACGTGCGCTGTATTGTTGACCGATGCACATTGACACCATCTGCAGCAAGATGAAGCTGCAGGTCTTTGGAGGTGGTATGTGGATTGTCCTTGACTGTTCTCACCATTTTTCTTTTCTGCCTTACTGATATTTTTCTTGGCCTGCCACTTCTGGGCTTAACAAGAACTGTACCTGTGTTCTTCCATTTCCTTACTATGTTCCTCACAGTGGAACCTGACAGTTTAAATCTCTGAGACAACTTTTTGTATCCTTCCCCTGAACAACTAGGTTGAATAATCTTTGTTTTCAGATCATTTGAGAGTTGTTTTGAGGAGCCCATGATGCCACTCTTCATAGGAGATTCAAATAGGAGAACAATTTGCAAGTGGCCACCTTATATACCTTTTCTCATGGTTGGATACACTGCCTATGAAGTTCAAAGCTCAATGAGGTTACAAAACAAATTTAGTGCTTTAGTAAGTCAGTAAAAAGTAGTTAGGAGTGTTCAAATCAAGAAATTGATAAGGGTGCCCAAACTTTTGCACCGGTCAAATTTTGTTTAAATGCGGATTGCACATTTTCTGTTAGTACAATAAACCTCATTTCAATACAGAAATATTACTGAGTCCATCAGTTATTAGATATATGAAACTGAAATAGCTGTTGCAAAAGCCCAAATTGTTATAAAGAAAAAAGGTTAACATTAATAGGGGTGCCCAAACTTTTTCATATGACTGTAAGTATTTAACTGTACATAACCTTTGTATATTGAATATACAAAAGTGTACACAATATCATACTTTTCCTTTAAGTTTGTATTTCATATTGACCTTTATAATAAAATTACTTGATTGCCTTCTTTAAAGTTGTATCTGAATCTTAGTGTTAAAAAATATAGCAAAACAATGGCACATCTAGAATTGGCAATCTTTGCCCACTCTTCCTTCCAGTAGCGCTCAAAATCTGTCAGATTGTGATAGAATCTCCGGTGTACAGAGTCCTCTTCAGGTCAACATACATATTTTCAATTAGATTCAGGTCTGGTCCCTGGCTGCACCACTCCAAAACTTTGATCTTATAGGGAAGCTGTTCATTTGGAGGTATGCTTAGCATCGTTGTTGTGCTGAAAGGTGAAATTCATCTTCAGCTTTTTAGCAGATGCCTGAAGGTTTTGTTTCATCATTAATATTTGGAATTGTTCATAATTTCCTCAACCTTGACTAAAGCTCTAGTTCCAGCTACTGAAAAACAGCTACAAAACATAATGATGTCTACACCATGCTTCACTGTGGGTATGATGTTCTTTTGGTCAAATGATTCTTCTTGGTATAATTTTTTTAAATGACAAAAACCTGAGATTTTAACAGTGATGTATAGAATTTATATCCACTATATGTCGCACAATATAATACTGTATAATCTGCAAATTAAAATTAGTCTGCATAAAATGCTTATTCTACTATTACACACGGTAACTTGCACAAAAGATTATGCAGACATTCTGACAAAGTACACAAGCCTCATCAAGTCTAGGAGACCTATGTTGAAAATATATACAGTTTTTACAGTGAAATCTGGTGACCGATCTTTGAGACAAGGTTTACCTACATATGTTCTTAACAAACAGTGGCAGAGGGCATGGAACAACCACAGTTAGGACCTTTCACTCCAAGGTCCCCATTGCAGCTACATGGTCTGTGATAGTTTTTTTCTACTTCTTGTACCTGCATTAGACTCACATTTATAGAGAATATATTCTTTTAAATGGGATTTCTGCTTTCCGCAAAGGGGACCCCAAACACTAAAGGGTACTTTACACACTGTGACATCGCTAGCAATCTCATTAGCGATGTGCGATCGTTCGGATCGCACATGTGTAAAATGGCCTAGGTGCGATCTCGAAAGATCGCACTTGCGATCTAGAATTTCACATCGCTAATGAGATCGCTAGCGATGTCGCAGCGTGTAAAGTACCCTTTACAGGCATGTCAAAATAGCAAAAGCAGATGATGCTCATCCCCTTCCGCTTCACCATTGCTTAGGTTGCAGCAGTGATGTCACATCAACAGCAGCGAATCACTGAGCTCAGCTGTTCTGTCGATGGAGAAGGCACAAACATTTTAACATTTTGTTTGATTTTCTATTGCAGATCTGTGAGTAGAAAATCCACAGTGTATTACAGTAGTTGCATTGTGTACGAGATTTCATGAAATCTTATCTATGCACTACCGAAAAAATCCCCTATGTGACTTTTCAGTTTGCTGCATGTTAATTTCTGATAGGTATTTGCACTGCTTACAAATGGTAGGGTAGATCCTGTGGCAAATCTGTAGCATTTCCAGAATGAAATCTGCAACAAAAAATGCATAATTTGATGTGCTTTTTGCTGTGGTGGATTTTCTGCAGTCGAAAAGTCCCATGTAGACATCGAGGGAGAAGAATTTCCAGCGGCACTCTCCAAATATTGTACAAACTCTTCTTTATTTCGTTATGTTAATAGTGAAGTTACAAGCAAGGGGAAAAGTGCAATGCATATGGAGGCGATGGTTGTTTGGCAGTCACTAGTGCTTCTACGGGGAATGGATATGCCCTTAGGATATGTGCAGGTCATATCTGCTTGCAATATCCGCAGTACAATTACGGTAACTGTGTAAATGGACAGGCCATGAAAGCACGATGAATGGCATCCGTGTGTTGACCATTCATATTATGGAGATATGTGAGTGAATAAACCATAGCTTACTACACGTGAATTGTGTATGAGATTTGGCCAAATATTACCCACATGTTTGGGAACAGATCCATGGCGTGACATCTGTGTGCTGTCCATTCATGTCAAGGGAGTGTATGAGTTTGGACAACAAATTGGACCAAACTCCGACTTCTCAGTTTTTGGGGTGTTTTTTGCAGTCTGTGGTCTGGACATATGAAAAGGACCATGAAATAAAATGTTTCTGAATAGCACACGTATGCGATAAAGAGGCATGTGAATGACGTCTTACAGTTGTACTAGGTTGGCTGTGTGGTATTTTTTTTTAACTCTACGCGAAACGTAGCTGGAACAGTGGAGACAGTTATTATATTTTGTTATTTTAGGCTGGCGATATTCATTCATGTTTATCCAGCAATACGTTTTTTTCTTTGCTTTTTTCACTTTCTACAATAAGGGCAGTTTAATTAATGCTGTCTAATCTTTATGCCATGTTAAGATATACCAGGCTGTCAGAACATGCACCAAATGTATCACATTGCTGCACACCGTGTGATCGAATTGAGGCATGTTGCTATAACACAATTTTTACTTCATGCATTTAACAACTCGGCAAATCCACTCTCCTTTTTCTAGACTCTTTTAAAGATCGTCTAGTAAAACTCTTTTCTTTTTCATCTTATGGTATTAATTACTATTTTGGGCACCAAATTCTTCAAAATGGCTCACATGATTATTGAATTTGGCGTAAAGTCAAAGATTATCTTTTTTTTTTTTGTTTTCAACTGCTTTTGAGACTTTTTTTGTGCCAAAAGTCAAGTTTCACAAAATGGTTCAGAAATTATGCCAAAATAATTGCATACTCAAAATGACACCAGTGGGGGACTTGAGATGCGCTAAATTTTGTGACTTCTTTAAAAAGTCAAAATTTCTGAATCAAACTAAAAACTTCCGGAAATGTTAAACTATGGCCACAAAGCGGGAAACAAAAAAATAAAAACAAAAAACAGCCAAGAACAGATAAAATAGGCTTAAAAAGGCACAAATAGATTGAATTAGGTGCAAATGAAAAAAATGCAAAACACAAAACTAAACAAAAAACAGGCACAAAGGTAAAAATGAACCCATGCCAAAAAAGTGTCTGAAACAAGTTTTGCATACAGCATTGGTACCAATTGTTGAGTAAATTACGCCTCAATATTCTTTAGATCCATATGACTGGGATGTTATAAACCCTAATGCACATTGTATCACACATTATTGGTAGTGGGCTGTGCGATTACACACTGCTTATAACGATTTAGTTCATAGAAAGGGATATTCATTAAAAATGAAATGATTAATTTCCAAATCCTGTCATCTTTCTCTAAAACACATCTCTTCTCCCTGTCTTTACCTGACACCGCTAAAACAATAATTCACGCTTCAATCATTTCTCGTCTAGACTATTATAACCTAATTCCACACTTTACGTACGAGTTATACTAACACCTCTGTGCTTTGTTATTACTGTCACTATTTTCTGTAGAATTAGAGTGATCGTCTAAAACGCTGCACCATCCAATGTCTAGGCTCTTACGTATGCATCTAATGCCACTATGATGGCGACATGCTACATTAAGCAGGGCCGTTCCCATTTCTATAGCTGCTACGTGTGCATTTCTGTCTCCCTCTACCAACCCACTTGTGCTTTTTACTACCCTCTTCCTCCCTTATTACATTGACACACTCCTTGTTGTAGGACTTCTCCCGTGCTGCACCCATTACGTTGAACTCACTACAGTGGACTACTGACCTTCATCCTTACATAGGCATGTTTTAACAGATCCTGTCATCAGTTTTTATACCCCAAGCTAATGTCATCTATGTAAAGGTAATGTAATATTGATTACATCCATGTTTTTTTTTAGAAATCTGGGTTTACATTTTTGAGAGTTTTTTTTAAATTGTTATGTAAATGAACCACAAGTGCAATGGGTGGCACTGCACTTACAGCTCTGTTGCCTCTCTTTTCTTTTCACTGCCAGTCTCATGCCAGTAACAGACAGGTTACTTTTCTTTTAGAGTCTTGCCTCTGTCGCCCGAGATCTAGGACAAGTGCTGACAGTGTCTGACACAATCTGCATGCATAGTTTGCAGATTATGCGAGACACTGACCATCTTCTTCACTGGGACGTCTGTAGAGGAAACGAGCAGAAGGAATGAAGAAGACGGTTAGTATCTGGCGAGGTCTACAAACTATGTTGATTATGCTAGACACTGACAGGACCTTACTGCGCATGCACCACTACAGGGAATGATGGCACTTGTACATGATCTCAGTGGAAGAAGCAGGTCACTGAAAGAAGGGTGATAGGCGGCAGACAGGCAAAAGGGAAGAGAGGCAGCAGAGCTGTAAGAACAGCACCCACCCACCAAACTTGCTGCTCATGTGCCTAACAATTCAACCCCAAAATGTTCTAAAATGTAAACCCACATTTCTAAAATGTAAGTGTGTTGCCCAGGGAATGGGGTACTCGGTCCCGGACAGTATATATAATTGGGAATGTCACTGTAGTGGCCGTTGCCCGGGTCCGTGCACTAGGTGCTTTTTTATAAAGGGAATGTTTACAGGGGAGATAATAGTTAATGTTCATGTGACGCCACCTGCGGGTTGCGGTTATGATTGTGGAACCGCCGCTGCTAAGCTGATGTGGGTACTCCCAGAGCTGGTGGTAATGGCAACTGTGATGGTAGGCCCTCCACAGGTAGGGCTAAGCCTGGGAGGTATGTGATGTAGTAATAATGGAGGCCACACCGGGGTTGTAATGAACAGTCCTTACTCACTTTTAACCTGTCGACGGCGGGTTCAGGTCCCTGTATTCCAGTGCCTGTTTAGTGACTCAGTTGCTCTGTCCCGGTGTAGTTGAGACCCCAAAGCTTGAAGGTTTTGGGGTCCCCCAGCTGTGATACAGCTGTCTGTCAGTTCGGCTGGCAGTGTGGATCCTGTGGGAAGGTATGTGTCCGAACCCCGATCCTTGCTTTACTGCGGATGCCCCCGGATCTGTAGGTCAGTGAGGCCCGTGGATGACCCTCACTGTGCAGGTTTTGCCAGGCCATATGAAACTGTCGCCTGACCCAGGGCCCTGTGCTCCGTGCGTGCCCAGGTTCCAGTTGTGCTCCCTCGAACCGTCCCTGGGGTCTTGACTCCGGCCCAGAGGTACTTAGGTGCCCCTATGCTTTCAACCTGACACGTGCCCCTGGGTCACCTTTACACGGACCCAGCTCCAGGCACACTTCCTCCTGCATCTCATATTGTGCTCTCTCTCCTCCGACTCTAACCGACTGGCTTGCCCCCTCCCACCAGGTGGTCTAGTCCCTTGGCTGGCTCTGCCCACTGGGTGGCCCTCCCCTTATCTGACTAACCCTTTGAGCCCTGGTGTGAGTGGCAACTGGGAATTTAGGTGTGTGCAGGTGTTACTGGCACTGGTGTTCCAGGTCCCAGGGGGTAGGTCCTCCATCCCCGTGAGGATGCAGTTCCCTGTAGTGCCGAGTGGCTCAGGGGCGCTACATAAGTACAAATGTAATCGTAACAGCTCCATCACATAGAAGGCATTAGGTTCGGGTAGGCAACCCTGATGACAGGTATCCATTAAGAAGGCCTATGTCAGAAAACTTTAGTCCATGCCCCATACACAACCATACCCCATCCACAACCAGACTGTAGATATCTACACGCCTCCATTGATTACGTGTCATTTTACTGGCTCGATAGCTGGTTTGATAGCTCACAAGTAGTGATAAGCGAGCTCTACCAGGTTTGATATTCTTAACAAGCAGTCGGATGGGCTCGATTTGTGTACCGAGTATAATGGAAGTCAATGGCAAGATGTTCCGGACAAATGTTTAAGTTTCCCATTGAAACACAGTACACAAATCGAGCCCGTCTGATTGCTCATTAAGAGTACCAAGCACCTCAGCATGGTAGTGCGTGCTCATCACGTCTCACCAGTTGCAAACCGCTGTGTAATATATTGTATCTACATACAAAGAGATTATTTATTCATTATTCTAAGATCTGCCACTGGACATTATTTCAGTCTGAGTATAGTCAGTGAAATATACTTACATTTAGATTGCAAAGGTTGCTGAAAATTCAAGTACTGAAAAGAGAAATAAAAAATGTTTCTAAAATTATGCTTATAGTCACATATGAGTATTATTTTTTAAGGGTTATTCCTATGTTATAAAGTTAAAGCCTATCACTTGAATATGTCACTACATTTTTGATTGGTAGGGGACCAAACCTTTTAGATACCCATCAATTCACCGATTAAAGGGGGTGTCCAGGCCTCAGACAAAATTCTGTAGTCACTCTATATAACCATAGACTGCAGAATCGTGACAATGTCCAGTGTTATCACAATTCCCTTGTATTCCATGTGCTACTGAGCAGTCATGTGACCACATGTGTGTTATTTGTATACTTGCAGTCAGGAGATGACTAGAGTCATCTGGCCTCTCAAAAAAATCACTTCAACTGGGAGAAACCGAATGGGTCTAGTTCTCATGTGACTGCAAATATGCAAATGGTAAATATGTGGTCACATGAAAACCAACTTGCGTAGAGACTACTGGGGAATCATGACACACTAGAGTTAGTGCAGACTTTCATCTCAAGCCTGGAAAATCCCTTTTATGTACAGCTGGGTACTTAGTGACACTGTACATTCTGCTCCAGCCTACACAGAAAAGCTATTAGGAATGTTTTATTATTATTATTATTATTATTATTATTATTATTATTATAATAATAGTTTCACTTGAATGGGATCATTCTGCAGTTCCCTGCACAGCGGAAGCCAGGGTACCCCATTAATATGCTTTACATGTATCATACTAGAAGTATCACATAATGTACTTTAGTGTTCTCAGATTACTGACAATGTAGCTGCTGTGTAGTCAAAACTATTGATCCCACAGTAATTTTCACTTACACAGCACGTTTTGTTCCGCTTGTCCACGCCCCTATCCACACGCATTTACCATTTCTTTCTACCGTAGCAGCAAATAACAGAGGGGATGGTGGCAGCCAGGGACTTTAAGCCCCAAACTGCAGCATGTAGATCCAAATCCAGGACTATCTCACTGTGTCCGGGATGGTTAAGACTAGAGATGAGTGGATCAATTCACGGGACTTCAGTCAAGCGTCCAGGTCAGTGGTACCCTGGAAGAGAGGCCTGCGAATCTCTTACCTTCCAGCATCCCTGGTGTGGCATTTGATTATTTCAACAAAGATTTTGTTAAATGCATACTGTTGGTTCTACTCAAAGCATTTCTATGTGCTGATTCCGAATTTGCAATCAGAATTTTCCTATTGGGCGCCAATTTTCCATACTTTTGTTTTTTCCCCCCAATATATTTAGCCTACATTGCCTTTTCATAAATGACTTTGGCTTTTTAGGTGCTGCGATTGCCATATCTTTTCACTGTTCTTATGAAATCAGTTTATCTTCATACTTAGGTAAGAAAGAGCTCCAGTTTTTTCCAAGGTTGACTAATCTTTGTGCACTTTGGGGTTTCATGAGTTACGTGCCAAAAAGCTTCATTATCTCACTGTCTTTTGTGAACAGCAGTTGTATTTTTATCACGAAGTTTTCTTTTGGATTAAACTGTTATTAAAATAAATTTAATTTTAATTCTGTTGTTCTTGTGCCGTAGGACATCTTGGTGAACATATCATACAGTTGTGTAAATGGCCCAAAAACAACTTTTGCTATATTTGTTGCAAAGTGACTTTAAAATCACAGAAAAGAAGCATAAACGTCTTTGGTGAAGATCAAAACAAACTTTGGTCCCAGATTTGTTTCTCATCTTATGCTACATGTCTCACAAGTTGGCTTAGTGGTAAACCATGGCACATGGCATTTCCTGTTCCAATTTTATGGAGGCAGCCAAAGAGAACATACTACAGATTGCTATTTCTGTATGACAAAGACTGCTGGGAGTACAAGTAACACAAGAAATTCAGTGAAATATCCAAACATTCCTTCAGCAATTAGGCCGGTCTCACACTTCTCAGCGCTAACAGTCCCCACTCCACCAACATCTATGACCTTGGACCCGGAAGAAGACTCAGCTGCCGATTTGGTTGAAGAAGAAGCTGATCTAATTTTCTAGGCCATGAGTCCAGGGAGCATCCCAAACTAAATCAGGTTGATCTAAATAATTTTGTTTGTGAGCTGAACCTTTCAAAAAGCCAGGCAGTGATTTTGGTTTTGAGGCTCAAAGGCTGGCACTTGCTGGAGCAGAGGACCAACATATGTTCTTTCCACCATAGGCAGCAGGAGCTTGAACACTTATTTTCAATTGAAAATGACCTAGTTTACTGCAACGATGCAAACTCTCTGCAAGATGTAATGGGACAAGAGCACAGACCTCAAGAATGGAGACTTTTATAGACTCTTTAAAAAACAGATAAAATCTGTACTTCTGCATAATGATAACAAAGATCCATATGTTCCTCTTTATTATGGAGCAAGTCTGAAAGAAACATATGAAAATATTTGCCTTCTGCTGTCAAAAATCTGTTACAGAAACTACAAGTGGAAAATTTGTGGGGATCTGAAGGTAATAGTCTTAATGTTTGGGTTGCAACTCAGCTTTACAAAGTTTTATTGTTTTCTCTGCAAATGGGACAACAGAGAAAGCAAAAAAACACTTCCCAAAAAAACAATTTGACTCCTGGAAGGAAGAATGTCCTATATCAGCCTCTGGTGGCTCGAGAAAAGGTTTTCTTTCTGCCATTTCACATAAAACTTCGGCTGATGAAGAACTGTCAAGGTGATGGATCGTGATGGTGAAGGTTTTGCATACTTCAGGAACAAGTTTCCACAAATCAGCAAGGTCAAGATCAAGGAAGGAATTTTCGTGTTGCCAGAAATATGGGAGATGATGAAAGTCACTGATTTCGACAAAAAGTAAGCAAGACTGAGGCACCAGCGTGGGAGTTGTTAAAAAAGTAGCAATGAACTTCCTTGGCAACTATATAGCACCCACAAAACTATAGAGATCTTGTGACTGAGTTAGTACAATGCTACAAAGAATTGGGATGCAATAAGTATCTGAACATACATTTACTGGACTCCCATTTGGATTTTTTCCTCTACAACCTTGGAGATGTCAGAGAGGAGCACGGGGAGCGATTTCATCAGGACTTTGTGCTACTTGAAGACAGTTATAACAAGGAAATGGAGCCCAAAAACGCTCACAGACTACTGTTGGGGACTAAAAGGACACGGTTAACTATTTAAGAATATCAAGTAACTTTTTTTTATTAAATAATTGGAAAAATAAAAATTCTATTAAGTAATTTATGCTAAAAATGAAAAATTGTAAAACATTGAAATGCTTGTTACTCAAAATCCCTGCCCAATAGAAAAAATATGAAAATAGATTTGACATCAGGGAACAAATTACCATAATGAACAGTTTGTCTTATGCATTAAACACACACACAAAAAAAACGTTTTGTAGGCTAGTTATCCAGGACTGGGATCCTATAGATTTATTTTTTTTGTTCATATATTCATTCTTTTTATAACTGTAGCAGCCAATACTGTCTCATTTTTATGTAACTTCACTATATGACATCTTGCATTTTTTTTGTCTGTAAGGCAGTGTTCACAAGTTGCATAAATACGGTGTTTTTTGTTTTCTCCAGATGTTCCCATGACACAATAACAGTTTTCTCTGATTATTGGATTGTTGCTTCATTTTTTTATGCCTTTTCCCCCTTATAGATGGTTTTTTGATGCAGAGTTGAAGCTGGATTTTTTTGTGTGTTTTTTTTTTGTAGTACAGAAAATCTTTGATTCGGCACTTAATAAAGTAACTGTAGTCTTTAGTTTTCTTATGCTCCATAGGGGAGCCTCTAGGAAAAAAATAAGCACCAAAATCACACAGTGCAACTGCACAGTCGGCACAGGTTTCATGAAATCACATCCAATTTCCATAAATGGTTAAATGTAGCAGAATTTCTGTGCAATAAAGCAACAGAAATAAATGCAGCATTTACGCTACATATACACTGGAGATCAAAATTAGGCTACTTTCACACTGCATTTTGCCTTACATTTAGTGGTCCCGTCGGTGCATCCGTCCGAACCGCCCACCCCACAAAACGTGTTTCGGACGCATGCGCCGACAGGGCCTTTGCCTGTCATGGAGCAGACTATGTTAGTGTGTGTTCTGTTTTGTACTATTTTCGGGCACATACGTTTTCTGCAGGCGGACACCAAAACTTAGTCTACAAAACACAGTGTGGAAAGGGCCTTAGAGAACAACACACAATTTCCTAAATGTTAAGGTCATTGTGTAGTCCTACATGATTATATCCTAACATGAGTAAACTAGCAGTATTTTAAGCTTATTTCATAAATTTTATTTATTCTAAAGCCCACAATAAATATGTAAATAAGATGAATGAAAAAGAAAACTGATCAAAAGTTGAGAACACTTTCAAAAGCCTGCAGGTTATTAGTGCTAATCTGGCACCTGGTGTTAATTTTTTTTAATTATCTGACAAACCCTATGTAATTGGCAGTGCACTGGAAAGTTAGGCTAACTTTGCAAAAATGGTGTGACATTCCAAAGTAACTGAAACCCTTTGGCAGCAGGTTGTCCAGATGAAGGCCAAACGGGTGACCCTATAAGCCATAGCAAAGAAATTGGTTGTTCCAAGTCTGTGATTTTGAGAATATTGCATCTTTACAACATCACAAACTCTTTCAAGTCCCCAAAGAAGGCTGGTCGCCTGTGAAAAAACAAATTCATGAGAGGACAGGATAATGCGGAGACTCTCCATGGGTAATCGTTTCAACACTGCAGCTGGAATTGCTCACCAGTTCAGCACTAAACAGGGTAAGGATCTGTTTCGTCATACAGTGTCAGGACGTTTAAGAGATTTTGGACTGAAAGCCCACTCTGCAGTGACCAAACCTCTCATTAGCAAAAAAATCGGAAGGCTAGACTTGCCTTTGGTGAGTAGTATGTTGTGTGGACAGAGTAGAAGTGGTCCACAGTTCATGTTAGTGATGAAAGCAAGTTTAATTTATGTTTGTCGACAAACTGGTGAAAGACTGATCCCAAAGTGTTTTAAAAAGTCAGTGAAAGGTGTTGGAGGAAGTGTCATGGTTTGGTTTTCTGCAGCAGTTGTCAGACATCTCATACAGCTACATACCACAATGAATGCAAGTGTGTATCAGAACCTTCTTGAACAACACATGGTTCCTTACTTGCGTTCGTCACTCAATCAGCCAACAATTTTCCTGCAGTACAATGCCCCCTGTCACACAGCAAAATGGGTAAAGCAGTTCCTTGAAACAGAAAACATTGAAACAATGAAATGGACAGCCCAGAGTCCTGACCTAAACCCAATAGAAAGTCTCTGGAAAATCCTTGGTGACAAACCTATGGGCAAGAAACCCACAAAAGTCAAAGAACTGTGGGAGAGACTGAAAGAAGAGTGGACCAAAATCACACCAGAGCAGTGTGAGAGACTAGCGATGTCCTGTGGCTGCAGATGTGCTGAAGTCATTCAAAGCAAAGGCCTGCACACTTCCTATTGATTGGTGACTGTTGCTACCATCAGAAAATTTAGTTATAACCTTTCTCTATACTACAATCATTGCTGTTCTCTAATTATGATCATCACGTTTTATTTCTTGCTTAGGTAACTTACTGGTTGAGGTGTTGTGATTGGATATCGATAAAACGATTGATTCCCAAATTGTTGATAACCTGCAAAATGCACATAATGGATAAGATTATTCCATAAGTATTCATGTTTTCAAACGTGACACTTCGCATTTACTGTTTGCTGTAAAAATTTTATAACACGTCTTAATTGTTATTTTGCTGTTCTCTCCCCATTTTATTGTGTGCAGGAGGTTATTTTCAGTCACAGTTATGGTCTTTGTTAAACCCTAGGACAGACATGTTTACCACCCCAACTTGGCTGGAAGACGTTGTGACTGTTTTTGCTAAAGCAAACACTTTACCCAGGGTCATTTTTAGTGCAGTATTAATAAACAATATAGCCTCATTCCTCCTGTTTAGGTACTGAAAGGGAAAATGTCAATAGCATTTTATTCTTGCCCCTACATATATTAGAGTACTAGACAAGAGACTAAAATAAATTCTCACTCAAGACCCCAAAAATTATTTTAAAATCTTAAATTCAGCTCTCAGACCAGATAAACAAAATAAATACAGACCACTGATCAGACACATACTGTAAAACTCAATAAACAGAGAGATGGTGAGGGAACATTTTGCAAATTTAAATGAATTTAAATCTTCTGGTCCAGATGAGTTACTGAAAGAGATAGCAGAGGAAATTGCAGAGCCACTAACCAGAATCTTTGAAAATTCTTGGAGAACAGACATCTCAGAGGATTGAAGAAGGGCAAATGTTGTCCCTATTTTCAACAA
Source organism: Anomaloglossus baeobatrachus (assembly GCF_048569485.1). Taxonomy (NCBI): domain Eukaryota; kingdom Metazoa; phylum Chordata; class Amphibia; order Anura; family Aromobatidae; genus Anomaloglossus; species Anomaloglossus baeobatrachus. Next base: position 646,481,237 of record NC_134353.1, on the reverse strand, counting down.
AGGAAAGAAGATGGAGCCAGGAAATTACAGGCCAGTGAGTCTAAAGGGGGCTTTACACACTACGATATCGTTAATGTTTTATCGTCGGGGTCACGTCGTTAGTGACGCACATCCGGCGTCATTAACAGTATCACAGCGTGTGACACTTACCAGCGACAAACGAGGAAGATTGGTCCTTCACCACTGCGTGTTACCTGCGGTACCGCATGTGCTGAGAGGAAAGCCGTGATCTGTCCAAATCCAGCGCGGGGTGCCCGTGACAAAACAAGATCCATGAAGCGGCAAGGTGAGAAGAAGAGACCGCACTACTCCACTGTGCTGGAAATCTTTTTATTCAATAACGTGCAGGATAAAAGGCTGGAGGTAACCTGTACCTCAGCTCCTAGAAGAGGATGACGGCCGTTTCGCCTATTGATTAGGCTTCCACGGGTCCACTAAGTGAACCCGTGGAAGCCTAATCAATAGGCGAAATGGCCATCGTCCTCTTCTAGGAGCTGACGGACAGGTTACCTCCAGCCTTTTATCCTGCACGTTATTGAATAAAAAGATTTCCAGCACAGCGGTGTAGTGCGGTCTCTTCTTCTCACCTTGACACTTACCAGCGACCTTAATTGTCCTCCAAAGTGGTGAAAATCGTTCACCATGGAGAGGTCGTCCTAAAACCAAAAATTGTTAATGGTTGTTTATAGATGTTGTTCCTCGTTCCTGAGGCAGCACACATCGCTGTGTGTGACACCGCATGAGCGAGGAACCTCACCTTACTTGCGTCCCGCTCGCAATGAGGAAGGAAGGAGGTGGGCGGGATGTTCGTCCCGCTCATCTCCGCCCCTCCGCTTTGATTGGCCGGCCGCTTAGTGACGTCGTGGTGACGCCGAACGCACCTCCCCATTGAGGGAGGGATTGTTCGGTAGTCACAGCGACGCCGCCGACCAGGTAAGTGCGTGTGATGTTGCTGTAGCAATAATGTTTGCTGCGGCAGCGATCACACGATATCGTATGCACGACGGGGGCGGGTGCTTTTGCGTACGATATCGCTAGCAATTGCTAGAAATATTGTAGCGTGTAAAGCCCGCTTTACTTCTATACTAGAAAAGATCTTGGAACAAATTATTAAATAGCATGTATGTAAGTACTTAAATAAGAATACAGTAATTAACCAGAGCCAGCATGAGTTTGTAGAAAACAAGTCATGCCAGACTAAGCTAATTTCCTTCTAAGATGGAATCACTAACTGGGTGGATCAGGGAAATGCGGTATACATAGTATACAATCTCAACTTCAAAAAAAGCATTTGATAAAGTATCTCATATTATCCTTATTGGAAAAAATGAACCAAGCATGGTACTGACAAGGCTAAAGTTAGATGGATTCATAACTGGCTCAGAGGTTGTATTCAAAGAGTGGTAATAAATGGGTGCACATCCAATTGGAAGAGTGTATCAAGTGGGGTACTAGAAGGCTCTGTCTTGGCCCCACTGTTGTTCAACATTTTTATAAATGATCTAGATAAGGGAGCTGTAGGTAAACAAATCAAATTTGCAGATGATGCAAAGGTATGAGGGATAGCTATCACTAGAGAAGACAGAGAAATTATATAAAAGGATCTATATAAGCTGGAGCAATGGGCATTGATTAATAAAATGGTATTTAAGTGGGAGAAATACAAAATTCTACATCTGGACAAGAAAAATAAAAATTACATCCACAGAATGGGAGGAAAAGAACTAAGCACATGTGAAAAAGAGTTGGGCATACTAATAGATCACAGGCTGCATATAAGTCAACAGTGTGATGCAGCAGCAAAAAAGGGGCAAACACAGTTCTGGGATGTTTTAAGAGAAGCATAGCGTCTAGATCATCTGAAGTAATTATATTCCTCTTTGGTTAAACCTCATCTGGAATACTGTGACCAGTTCATTTTAAAGAAAGCCATTGAAAAATTGGAGCAAGTTCAGAGAAGAGCTACCAGCATGGTGAGCAGACTGCTAACCATGTCCTACAAGGAACGATTAAAGGATTTGGGAATGTTTACCTTGCAAAATAAGAAGGCTAATGGGAGACTTAATAGCTGTCTACAAATATCTGAAGAGATGTCAGTGTAGAGGGATCATCCTCATTCTTTCCACATGGAAACATTAGAAGCAATGGAATAAAACTGAAAGGGAGATTATAGAGATTAGATATTAGAAAAATCTTTGTGACAATGAGGGTGATCAATGACTTTTCCCTCAATGGAAGTCTTCAAACAGAGGATGGACAGAAATCTGTCTGAGATGGTTTAGTGAATCCTGCATTGAGCAGGGGGCTGGACATGATGACCCTGGAGGTCCCTTCCAACCCTAACATTCTAGGATTCTATGCTAAAAATAATCCAAAACCCTGACCCCAAAAAATTAATCCCCTTGACAAGATGCCACTGTTTAATTACATGCTCCTGTGTTCTCTACACTTGCAGTCACCCCTGCACACAGGCTCTTAACTCTACCCAGTCACAAGATACTCTGTGCAGTGGCACCCAACCATTAGCTACTTGATCATGCCCCAGGTCTTTACGCTTTCCAAATAGGGTTTATATAGATGGGATGTCATTATGAAACAACCATTTTAAACCTTTTGCATTGATGTATTAGTATGTTGTGATCAGCTTCTTCCCAGCTAATGGTTGCATTGTCATTTAAGTCCTGTACTTTGATCCCAAGCGACACAAATATGCCAGTGCAAAAAAAATTTAGAAAATTAAGTTAAAATCTAAAATGTGCTAAAGCAAGAATAAAAACAACAAAATAAGATTCATTTTCAATGATTTAATGCATTTTTGAAATTTACCTTGGGGTGGAGGTGGAGGTCTATAGTTATATCTCTGAATGACAAAAAGAACATGTATGAATTAATGCTAATACTGATAAATGCAGTATATACACACATATCTTCCCCAGGCACCATGTCAGTAGAAGATGGGGATTTGCCAGCACAGGGCAGAAGTCATTTAGTACCCTGTAACACATTTGTGAGCACAGGGACTAAGGGACGCCAGGCTCTGGCTTCATAATAGGCATTGGGGAGTTAATATAAGGCATGTGTTTGGCATGTGGTTGACCATGCTCATGTGGCTTAGGCAAGAGTTCCTTGCTTTTACATAGAAAAGGGGATAGTGGTATTTGTAAGAATGTGACTGCAGGAGTAGGCATAGAGGACTCTCAAATTAACCCCCAGACACAAAGAAAGGCAGAACTTGGCTTCTAAATTAATTACACGTTTAAGTTAATTGTACAGGAGCTAAGTAGCTTTGGTTGGGACAAGTGCCCTTATGAAGGTGTGGACGCAAACTCATGTGTGATCATCTGGGGCAAATGGGTCCAAGGTTACAGACACTGGAATGAAGCACATGTAGTGAGACCAAGACAAGAAGGAAAGAGAAAAGAGACCTCCAGAACTGAGGCCACCTGCACATACTGAGGATTTGGTGAGTTTTTTACCTCAGTATTTGTAAGCCAACACCAGGAGTCAGTAAGAAATACAGAAGTGTTGCCCCTGTTTCTATTATACATTTCTTCTGTTCCATCCCTGGTTTGGTCTTACAAACACTGAGGCAAAAATCTCACCAAATACTCAACGTGTGCATGTATCCTTAGTGTTATGTCCACCTGATTAAGGTTAAAGGCCACTTATTTCCTAAGGTGGAACTATTGATGTAATTTTAAGTACTAAACCTTCTTAAGGAAAGACTGATGAATGCTGAGTAAATCTATCTGTTCCACACAAACTGCCCAATGACGTAATTCCTGAGTGTGGATAAATACCACTGTGTGATACGCAGACCTTAACCCACTATACAGGACTGTTTCTTGAATACAAATGATTTTGTTGGCATACCATAGATCCTGTTGGGTAACGTTGTGTTTCTGAAGGAAATCTTGCATGCTGACTTGGCATTCTAAAAGAGCTTGTTACAGTCATAGATCCTAAATGACAAACAGGGATATGTGAAGAATGAAGTCAAGAATAAGTAAGGTCAAGGGATAGAATTAGTGGCAATTTTCAACTATTCATTATACACTGATAAAATCCCAAGGATTGTTAAGATGGCCCCTCCATTCCTTCTTGGGTGGTCATCCTCAGTGGAGAGGAGTTGCGTGCTTAGTTAACTTTTCATACACTGGGCTTGAAAGTCCTACATTCTGGCAACTATGGGAAAAACTCAGATATGATGTGAACAGAACCATTGTCATTAGCACAAATGATCCTCTAAAGAAGTTCAGTTTGAAACATTGAAAGCTTTTCTAAAATATATACGTTTACTAAATAAAAATGCTGTGGCTGACAACCGCTTATCATCAAACCTACTAGTGCATATGAAGAATGGTTGTCATAGGTTCACATTTATACCTATATGCCTGTGTTCACCTCAGCTGAGCAGTCCTGATGAGATGCCAACAGGGTGACTTTCCAGCTCTCGTGGTTGAAACATTAGACTTTCATCTATTTTTAATGCAATGCCAATGGTAGAAGGGATTTGTATGTTTGGTCGAATCTCTGGAGTCATACCCAAAAATTATAATGGATAAAACGTATAACAGAAAAAAATTCACTACTTTTTTCAAGTTTTCTTCATATTGCGCTTTTTCCCCCGATGTATAGAAAAACGTAGTTGACCCAATATTTTTGATTAAAAAAAACAAAAGAAAACAAAAAGCATATAAAAGACATATAAGGTTTTTTCTCCATTATGCTCAATGAGAGACATATTGAAATGTATAGCAGAGCATTTGTGATGAATTTGGTACAGCTCAACCCCGACTCTCCGCACCTCTCCAAAGGATTGATACCAAAATCAAGGGAGGTGAGCCTATGTAAACAATTTGAAATTAGTTGCGAAAAAAAAATATCCTTTTTTTGTAACAAGGGTATACAGTTGTGGATGAGCGTATTACATATGTTAAATATATGCAGTCAGGCACCAGTTTGCGGTTTATTACCCATCAGACATATGACATCTGACACATCATACATCTGCAGACAAGTAAATGTGGACATAGCCTAAGGGTGGCTTTACACGCTACGAGATCACTAGCCAATGCTAGCGATGTCGAGCATGATAGTACCCGCCCCTATTGTTATGCCGATATGTGAAGATCGCTGCCGTAGCGAACATTATCACTACGGCAGCGTCACACGTACTTACCTGCTCGGCGATGTCGCTGTGACCGGCGAACCACCTCCTTTCTAAGGGGGAGGTTCGCTCGGCGTCACAGCGACGTCACTAAGCGGCCGCCCAATCAAAGCGGAGGGGCGGAGATGAGCAAGACGAACATCCCGCCCACCTCCTTCCTTCCTCATTGCTGGCGTGTGGCAGGTAAGGAGAGGTTCCTCGTTCCTGCGGTGTCACACATAGCGATGTGTGCTGCCACAGGGACGAGGATCAACTTCGCCCAAGCGACAGCAGCGATAATTGGGAGAGGACCCCCATGTGAACGAGGAGCGATTTTGGACGTTTTTGCAACGATCCAAAATCACTCCTAGGAGTCACACACACCGAGATCGCTACAGCGGCCGGATGTGCGTCACAAATTCCGTGACCCCAACGAGATCGCTGTAGCAATCTCGTAGCGGGTAAAGCCCGCTTTAGGCTATGTTCACACAAAAACTCACAAGTTTTGCCGAATTAATTATATATACTTCCCCACCTAAGTGGTAAATCTTCTATAGCAGAACTATTGACACAAAATCTGATGTTGATATTCCGATTAAATAAGCTCAAGAAGCTCAAAGATTTGATTTCTTGAGCTTCTTTAATCTCAATACCAACATCAGATTTTGTGTGATATGTTCACACAAAGAATTTTTTTTTGCTTTGTTTTACAATAACAACTAAGGCCTCCTTCACATATCCGTGTCTCCGATACGTGTGACATCAGTTTTCACACGTACCGGAGACACTGAAACACGTAGACCCATTAAAATTAATGGGCTTGCGCACACGTTCGTGTTTGACAAGGACTGTGTGGAGCATACATTTGTTCTCCTGCTTCACACTGTGACATGTCCATTTTCTGCTGGCAGCACAGAAGTCACACGGAACGCACACTAATGTGATCCGTGAGACACTTACCGGAGGAAACATGTCACTGAGAAAGAAATGCATTTTTATTCTTACCTTTCTCCGATACACATTTGCTTCCAGGCCCACTCATTATGCTCATGAATATTCACTAAACTGATTGTCAACCCGGAAGTAAGTGTCACAGTAGTGCCAGACAGGTAAGTAAACAAGTTAGTGCTGTCCGTGTGCTATCCAGATGTCACATGAATAGCATATCAACAGCACATGGAACACATACACAGAAGGATGGACATACGTACATATACCATGGATCATGCAAAATATTTGTTTTTTTGTACTGACGTGTGATGGGGGCCTAAAGCTGTGAGGTTTTAGAAATCTCATGCACTCACTTGGACACACGTTTTTTATTTAACTGAATCTGAGCACTGCATCGTTTTTAAATCTGCAGCATGTCAATTCTTTTAGCGTTTTTGCAGCGTTTTATCACACATAGAAAGCAATGAGAAAGTGCAAAACATTGCAAAAAACTTTTTTTCCTGCGATTCTGCTGACTAAAACTAACTTTATTAGGCATGTACTGTGGACAAAACACACATGTGATCCACATAAAATGCAGCAAAAACACAGTAAAACCTGCATATTTAATATATTTTTACTGCCAAGAGAGTAGGTTTTGCCTTTAGAAAAAAAATGCTGCAAAAATGCTGCATATGAACATAGCCTTAGAGGAGTTGTCCGGGCTAAAACGACAAATCTGCAGTCACACTATGTGTAGAGATGAGCCACCCCCCTGGAGTTCGAGTTCGGTTCGTCAAACGGTGCACCGTTCAGCGAGCCATTCGACGAACCTCTCGAACCCCATTGAAAACAATGGGAGGCAATCAGAAACACATAAAAACACATTATAAATGTACACATACAGTTAATAAACATTGCCATACACTTACCGATGCCCGCGATGCGTCCTGCACTCTGTCTCCCGCCGGTTTTCCATCAGTAATCGCTGCGTCCTCCCGGTAACCAGAAGTGATGCAGGACCTATCGTGACGTCAAAATAGCCATGTGACCAGTCACGTGTCTATTATCTCATTGGCTACAGACTGGTCACATGGCTAGACGTCATGTTCTGTCCTAGGTCCTGTCATTGCACTCTCCGGTACACAGTACACGTTTGTGTATCGCCGTGTACCGGCCACATGCTCTGGCACACGGTCGACTCCCCGTTCTGCTTCCCCGTTCCATTATTGACCGGCTGACACAGCTGGTAAATAACGGAGATCACCGTTGCCATAGCAACATGCCTGTTAGCGGTGACATCACCGCTAGCAGCGGCACCGGGAATCACGTGATCGGAGCACCGTTGCTATGGCAACCCGTCTGTCAGCTGTGACAGTACCGCTAACAGCCAGCAGCACTGATCACTCACGTAGTGAAAAGCATGCACGGGGAGCAGCGTCTTTCTCCCATGCAGTGCTGCTGATGGAACAGAGCTGCATGGGCTGAAGGAGAAAGAAGACCGAAGTCCATGGATCGTGGAGGGGTGAGAGGGAGTAATAAACATGGAGTCTCTAAGTGTGTCTGTGTATTTATTTCTATTAATGTATTTTTTTCTCTCTGTGGTGTCTTTTTTTTAACCCTTTATTGGAGATTCTTAATGGCTGCATCAAACGTGCCTGACATTAAGAATCTCTGGCTTAATACTAGCTAGTAAAACAAAGCCAGTATTAACTCATTATTACCCAGCAAGCCACCCGGCTTCAGGGCTGCTGGAAGAGTTGGATACAGCGCCAGATGATGGCGCTTCTATGAGAGCGCCATTTTCTGGGGCGGCTGTGGACTGCAATTCACAGCAGAGGGGCCCAGAAACCTCGGGCTAACCTGTGCTGCGGATTCCAATCCCCAGCTGCCTAGTTGTACCCAGCTGGACACAAAAATGGGGCGAAGCCCACGTGTTTTTTTTTTAATCATTTCATGAAATTCATGAATTAATTAAAAAAAAGCTTCCCTATATTTTTAGTTCCCAGCCGGGTACAAATAGGCAGCTGGGGGTTGGGGGCAGCCGTACCTGCCTGCTGTACTTGGCTAGCATACAAAAATATGGCAAAGCTCACGTCATTTTTTTTTAGTTTTTTGGGAAAAAAAAATAAAAAATGCTTCCCTGGATTTTCCATTGCCAGTGAAGGTAACACCAAGCAGTGGGGGTTAGCAGCCAGTAGCTGCTTGGATTACCCTTATCTAGAAATACAAAAAATGCAGCGGGAGCCCATATATTTTTTTTTTATTATTTATTTAAATAACTAAAAAAAAAAAATGGGCTTCCCTGTATTTTGATTGCCTGACATGACAGTGCTGTAAAAATAAATCCTTAAAAAAAATGACGTTGCGCCTTGCGGTATTTTTGATTCTCAGCGCAGTTAAAGCAGACAGCTACAGGTTGCCACCCCCATCTGCCTGGCGTTACCTTGGCTGGCAATCAAAATACAGGGAAGCCCATTAATTGTTTTTATTTAAAAAAATAGTTAAAAAAAAATGACGTGGGGTCCCCCCATTTTTGATAGCCAGCTAGGGTAAAGCAGACGGCTGTAGCCTGAAAACCACAGCTGGCAGCTTTAGTGTGGTTGGGGATCCAATGTGGAGGTCACCCCAGGCTCTTTTTTATAATTATTTTATAAATAATAATAATTACAAAAAAAAGTAGGGCCCCCCCCCCAAATTGGATCACCAGCCAAGGTAAAGCGGACAGCTGTGGTCTGGTATTCTCAGGGTGAGAAGGTCCATAGTTATTGGCACTTCACAGCCTAAAAATAGCAGGCCGCAGGTGCCCCAGAAGTGGCGCATCCACTAGATGGGCCAATCCTGGCGCTTCACCCCAGCTCATTTTCTGCTGCTTTTCACAGTGTAGAGCGCTCTGGTGATTTTCCTGTGCTTGTACACTTCATATCAGTCTTTTCTGTCATTATAATGGCAGAAAGACACATAATGTCCCACTCTCCTGCATTTTGTAATTTTGCATCCTTTGGTGCCTTTCATGTGGCACTAAGGGGTGCTTAGCCTTGTATTTACCAAAAAAAAAACAAATACATTTAAAAAAAAATGACGTGGGGTTCCCCCTCTTTTTGTAGCCAGCTAGGGTAAAGCAGACAGCTGTAGCCTGCAGACCACAGCTGGCAACTTCACCTTGGCTGGTAATTCAAAACTGAGGGCAACTCACGCTGTTATTTTAAATTAAATAAATAATTTAAAAAATAAACAACACGTGGGGGTCCCCCCAAAATTGGATCACCAGCCAAGGTAAAGCGGAGAGCTGGGGTCTGACATTCTCAGACTAGGGAGGTCCATGGTTATTGGATTCTCCCCAGCCTAAAAATAGCAGGCCGCAGCCGCCCCAGAAGTGGCGCATCCATTAGATGCACCAATCCTGGTGCTTCGCCCCAGCTCATCCCGTGCCCTGGTGCGGTGGCAAACGGGGTAATATATGGGGTTAATACCAGATGTGTAATGTCACCTGGCATCAAGCCCTGGGGTTCGTGAGGTCAGGTGTCTATCAGATACCCGACATCACCAACCCAGTCAGTAATAAAACAAAATAGACGACAAACACATTTTTATTTGAAAAAACACTGCCCAAAACATTCCCTCTTTCACCAATTTATTAGAAAGAAAAACAAATCCAGGTCTGCTGTAATCCAAGGGGTTCCCATGACGATCCATACCATAGTCACTGTCTCAGTCAGTGAAGAACAGAATGTTCCCCATTGGCTGGGAGAGCCGTGCAGTGACCTGAGCTAACATCAATAGGTCAGCCCAGGTCACTGCAGGGGATGACAAGTGCTGCTGTCAGGAGCGAGGTACATTACCTGCGGTGACGATCTCCTGCACTGCTGATAGCGGAGCTGTCACTGACTTCCGCTGCCTTCACAGCCAAGTATCGCGGGAGCCTGTGACGTCACCGCTAGTCACAGACTCGGGTCGGCAGAGAGGAAATGTGAAGCTGCGGCCATGGAGGACAGTGACAGCGCTGAGGTTGGGAGGGCGGGACTTCATCACCGTAGGTAAGCCGAGCAGGGTAATGTGTGCGGAGTGCGAGGTGGCTGGAGCCAAGCGGGTTAATGTGTGCACAGTGCCAGGTGGGTGGAGCCAAGCGGGGTAATGTGTGCGGAGTGCGAGGTGGGTGGAGCCAAGTGGGGTAATGTGTGCAGAGTGCCAGGTGGGTGGAGCCAAGCGGGGCCATGTGTGCGGAGTGAGAGGTGGGTGGAGCTAAGCGGGGCCATGTGTGCGGAGTGCGAGGTGGGTGGAGCTAAGCGGTGCCATGTGTGTGGAGTGCGAGGTGGGTGGAGCCAAGCGGGGTAATGTGTGCAGAGTGCCAGGTGGGTGGAGCCAAGTGGGGTAATGTGTGCGGAGTGCGAGGTGGGTGGAGCTAAGCGGGGTAATGTGTGCGGAGTGCGAAGTGGGTGGAGCCTAGCGGGGCCATGTGTGCGGGCAGCGGAGTGCGAAGTGGGTGGAGCCTAGCAGGGCCATGTGTGTGGGCGTCGGAGTGCGAAGTGGGTGGAGCCTAGCAGGGCCATGTGGTGCTGAGGACGTCAGTGCCGGGGACTGCATGGCTGGGGACAGGTGAGTGTTAGTGTGTGTGTGTGTGTGCGTACATGCCGAGTGCAGGAGGGGGCGGAGCTGAGCGGGGAAGTGTCGGCTCCCTGCACACATACAGTGCCTACAAGTAGTATTCAACCCCCTGCAGATTTAGCAGGTTTACACATTCGGAATTAGCTTGGCATTGTGACATTTGGACTGTAGATCAGCCTGGAAGTGTGAAATGCACTGCAGCAAAAAAGAATGTTATTTCTTTTTTTTTTTTTTTTAAATTGTGAAAAGTTTATTCAGAGGGTCATTTATTATTCAACCCCTCAATCCACCAGAATTCTGTTTGGTTCCCCTAAAGTATTAAGAAGTATTTCAGGCACAAAGAACAATGAGCTTCACATGTTTGGATTAATTTTCTCTTTTACCAGCCTTTTCTGACTAATTAAGACCCTCCCCAAACTTGTGAACAGCACTCAAACTTGGTCAACGTGGGAAAGACAAAGGAGCATTCCAAGGCCATCAGAGACAAGATCGTGGAGGGTCACAAGGCTGGCAAGGGGTACAAAACTATTTCCAAGGAGTTGGGCCTACCTGTCTCCACTGTTGGGAGCATCATCCGGAAGTGGAAGGCTTATGGAACTACTGTTAGCCTTCCACGGCCTGGACAGCCTTTGAAAGTTTCCACCCGTGCCGAGGCCAGGCTTGTCCGAAGAGTCAAGGCTAACCCAAGGACAACAAGGAAGGCGCTCCGGGAAGATCTCATGGCAGTGGGGACATTGGTTTCAGTCAATACCATAAGTAACGTACTCCACCGCAATGGTCTCCGTTCCAGACGAGCCCGTAAGGTACCTTTACTTTCAAAGCGTCATGTCAAGGCTCGTCTACAGTTTGCTCATGATCACTTGGAGGACTCTGAGACAGACTGGTTCAAGGTTCTCTGGTCTGATGAGACCAAGATCGAGATCTTTGGTGCCAACCACACACGTGAAGTTTGGAGACTGGATGGCACTGCATACGACCCCAAGAATACCATCCCTACAGTCAAGCATGGTGTTGGCAGCATCATGCTGTGGGGCTGTTTCTCAGCCAAGGGGCCTGGCCATCTGGTCCGCAACCATGGGAAGATGGATAGCACGGCCTACCTGGAGATTTTGACCAAGAACCTCCGCTCCTCCATCAAGGATCTTAAGATGGGTCGTCATTTCATCTTCCAACAAGACAACGACCCAAAGCACACAGCCAAGAAAACCAAGGCCTGGTTCAAGAGGGAAAAAATCAAGGTGTTGCAGTGGCCTAATCAGTCTCCTGACCTTAAACCAATTGAAAACTTGTATAAGGAGCTCAAGATTAAAGTCCACATGAGCCACCCAAAGAACCTACCGTGTTTCCCCGAAAGTAAGGCCCTGTCTTACATTAATTTTACCCCCAAAAGTCCCACCCTGCCTTACTTTCGGGGGAGGCCTTACATTGGAAAAAAAAATAACACCCCATCCTCCCCCCTGCAGCCTCCCCATTGTTTGAAAGTCTGGCATCCACCCCATCCTCCCCCCTGCAGCCTCCCCATTGTTTGAAAGTCTGGCATCCACCCCATCCTCCCCCCTGCAGCCTCCCCATTGTTTGAAAGTCTGGCATCCACCCCATCCTCCCCCCTGCAGCCTCCCCATTGTTTGAAAGTCTGGCATCCACCCCATCCTCCCCCCTGCAGCCTCCCCATTGTTTGAAAGTCTGGCATCCACCCCATCCTCCCCCCTGCAGCCTCCCCATACAGTGGTTCTGCCCCCCACTCTGCCACCACACACACTGACACATACGGTACCGGTACAGCCCCACACGGCACCCACACACATATCGTACCGGTACCGTACACACACACACTGACACATACAGCCCCACACGGCACCCACACACATATCGTACCGGTACCGTACACACACACACACACTGACACATACAGCCCCATACGGCACCCATACACATACCGTACACACACACACACACACACACACACACACACAGAGAGTTTCGGAACTTACCGTTACTTTCCTTCTGTTTCGATCTCCTCTGCGGTGCCGGGCTGACGATTCGGATGCCGGGGACGCTGGACCAATCGGAGCGAGCCTGCAGGCGGTGACGTCGCGGCTGATTCAGCCAATCAGCTGCGAGCCGGCTGACTGGCCAATCACAGCTCGAGCTGATGGCCAGCAGGGAGCCTGTGACGAACAGGCTGATCGGCCAATCAGCATCGAGCAGGAAGGTATCGAGCAGCATCGAGCGGTAAGTTCCTGTACTTTCCCCAGGGCCCCCACCCATATGCGGCCATACTGTCCCCAGTGACCCCACCCATAGGCGGCCTTACATTCCCCGGGCCCCCCCGCTACCCTGCCTTACAATCGGGGGGTGCCCTACATTGGCGGACCCCCCCGAAACCCCCACCCTGCCTTACTTTCGGGGGGGTCCTACTTTCGGGGAAACACGGTAGATAACTTGGAGAAGATCTGCATGGAGGAGTGGGCCAAGATAACTCCAGAGACCTGTGCCGGCCTGATCAGGTCTTATAAAAGACGATTATTAGCTGTAATTGCAAACAAGGGTTATTCCACAAAATATTAAACCTAGGGGTTGAATAATAATTGACCCACACTTTTATGTTGAAAATTTATTAAAATTTTACTGAGCAACATAACTTGTTGGTTTGTAAGATTTATGCATCTGTTAATAAATCCTGCTCTAGTTTGAAGTTTGCAGGCTAACTTATTTGCATCTTATCAAACCTGCTAAATCTGCAGGGGGTTGAATACTACTTGTAGGCACTGTAACTAGGGTAAATATCGGGTTACCAAGCAAAGCGCTTTGCTTGGATACCCGATATTTACATTGGTTACCAGCTTACCGCATGCTGCCAGCAATGGCTCCCTGCACACTGTAGCTGTAAAAAGCCCTGCTTTTGGTGATCAAACTGTTCTTGAATGTAACTCGAACTGTCGAGCTTTTAGCAAAAAGCTCGAGTTCGAGTTCGATGTCGAGCACCCCAAAAATCACTCGAACATGAAATTGGCGAACTTCTAACCTCGAACATCGCTCAACTCTAACTATGTGTACATCTATGTGACTGCAGACTTTTGAATCCTCACATCACACACACTGTGCGCTTTATTCTCTGGTGTTAGAAACTGGAACGGTGGTCACGTGGTCATGAGTACGTGCTATGGATATCCCTGGCCAGAGTCTGACTAGAGGGGTTACGGCCTCACTCAACTTAAGTGTATTGAGCTAATTTAATGTCCACCTAAGTCAGACTCTGTCCAGGACTATACATTTCACATACTCATGGCTTGGTGACCGCCGTTCCCATTCTGGCATGGCAGAATCCTCACAGTGTGTGTGATGTGACAATTCACAAGTCTGCAGTCACATGGAGTGACACAGAGTGACTGCAGACTTGTTATTTTAGACAGGACAACCCCTTCAAACTATGAATAACAGTATGTGAATGTACCGCCCCGCGCTCGGATCCGGGCTTGTTCGGTGGGTGGCTCGAGCGTCTCCGGACCCGGGGGTCACGTCGCTCTGCAAGGGGTTGCTGGCGATCTCGATGGGGGTGGTTAGGTAAGTGTACGGCCGAAGCTGTGTTTTGAGTTTGTGACGCCACCCACGGGACGTGGTGAAGGTGTAGACACCACCGCTGCGATTACGGGGCACCCGGGGGAGATGGTCGTGCAGCAAGATGTTAACCCCTCCGTGGGCAGGGATGATGGCCCCGGGACCCGTTTGGGAAGTGTGTAGTGGCTGGGCGGTGCAGGGCGGCGTGCGGCCGGATGGCACTGTTGTACTCACTAAGACAGATACACCGGAGTCTCTGGTAAACCAAAAAGGATGGTGGTCGGTGCCCGCAGCCGGCTGCGTCTGGTCCCCCACCAGGTTGGTGGTACCCGCCTTTCTCCTGCACCTCTTTTGTAGATGTTTGCCTGCCTACGCTTCAGCGACGGGATTCCGCTCCCCGGCGTGTATGTGTCGGGAGAGCCCGTTTTGCCAGCAGGCGCTGGCCCGTGGGATCTCTCTGCCTGTACGGTGGCTTTCTATCCCCCTCGGTGGGCTGTTTCAGTCTTTCGGGTCTTGGGACAGGAAAGGACCTAAGGTCCAGACCACAATCAGTAAATTCGACGTGGTCCAGTGGCTTCTGGACCTCATTCTGAGTCTGAGTACCCCTCCTGGTGCTCCGGTTTCCAGTTGGTTCCCCGGTTCGGTACCAGCGGGCCACTACCCTGTCCCGGACCCTTACGGTTCCACCAGCCGTCTTCCCGGCTCCTGCAGGCGGCAACCACCGTCTGCCTCCTGGCCACAGGGTATCCGGGCTATGACCCAGATCCCTGACAGACGTTCACTACCTCTCTCTTTCACCTCCAAAACTCAACTCCTCGTGTTTTCCCACCTCAGGCTATCCGAACTCCTCGGAGGGTGTGGCCAACCGCCTGGCCCCACCGCCTGGTGTGAACGTCAAGACCTGAGAGGGGTGACTTAGGGTTTTTAGGTTGGCTGCTGTTGCCTTTTTAGGGGGACGGGTGTAATGCAAGGGCCTACCTGTGACTACCTGGCTAGTCCAGGGCGTCACATGAACATGTTCAGTACTTGCAGTACTTGCAAGAGAGAAATCTTTTGTAAATACTGGAGTGTTAGCAGGAAAAACACTGCGTAAAATGCACACATATTTGCTGTATTTTGGTGTTTTTTATGCTTTTTTTTCCCCCATTCCTTTAAATGGATGAAAAATACTGCAAAAATTAGTGAAGAATTGACGTGATGCAGATTTGAAGCTGCTTGAAATCTGCAAGGAAAAAATAAGCAGTGTGGGGGTTAAATCTCAGAACTCTTATTCACTTTGTTGGGACAGTAAAATTATGAGAATGTAGGAGGGTGACTCATGTCCTGCGACCCTCCTGATTTCTATGTGTGCAACGTTATTTACATGTGTGTACTTTTCGGGTGCACTGTTGCCAGCCCACCATCAGGTGTCACTGCTCCCTAGTCCCTTAGCTTAGGAGAGAGCTTAGGGTTGGGATGGTGTCAAGGGGATGAAGAAGTTAAAAGGGAAGTAGGACGGCCCACAGTGTGGATTAGGGTATGGGCACTTTCTGGGTTTAGTCAGACAGGGAAAACATAGAATAGTGAGAAGAAGCTTTATCTGTGGGAGGTATAGTGAGAGAAGTTCAGAGTAATTCGGCCAGACCATCAGGGTCATCCCAGGAAACCCTATCAAGTGGACAAAGAATATTCATCAGTAGCCGGATGCAGAGATAGGCACAGACCGGACCTGAAGTTGTGGGCCTTGATTTAGTGCACTTTCCGATTTGCAACTGACTCCAATAGGACCGGAAAGGCATAAGGTAACATAGATCTGATCGATCGGGTCGGCACAGAGACAGTGGTGGAGGAACTCTATCCAGTGGTGAAACTAATCCAAGTGGGAGGGGATCCCGATAGATCCATGTGGAACTACATGAATTCACTAGCTGCCACTGCGGTCCTATAGACACTGGAGGAAACTACAGTCATGGCCAAAAGTTTTGAGAATGACACCAAAATTATATTTTCACGTGATCTGTTGCCCTCTGGTTTTTAATTGTGTTTGTATGATGTTTACATCACATACAGAAATATAATTGCAATCATATTATGAGTACCAAAAGGTTATATTGACAGTTAGAATGAGTTAATGCAGCGAGTCAATATTTGCAGTGTTGACCCTTCTTCTTCAGGACCTCTGCAATTCTCCCTGGCATGCTCTCAATCAACTTCTGGACCAAATCCTGACTGATAGCTGTCCATTCTTGCATAAGCAATGCTTGCATTTTGCCAGAATTTGTTGGTTTTTGTTTGTCCACCCGTCTCTTGATGATTGCCCACAAGTTCTCAATGGGATTAAGATCTGGGGAGTTTCGAGGCCATGGACCCAAAATCTCTATGTTTTGTTCCATGAGCCATTTAGTGATCACCTTTGCTTTATGGCAAGGTGCTCCATCATGCTGGAAAAGGCATTGTTGGGCGCCAAACTGCTCTTGGACAGCTGGGAGAAGTTGGTCTTGGAGGACATTCTGGTACCATTCTTTATTCATGGCTGTGTTTTTAGGCAAGACTGTGAGGGAGCTGATTCTCTTGGCTGAGAAGCAACCCCACACATGAATTGTTTCAGGATGTTTAACAGTTGGCATGAGACAAGACTGGTGGTAGCGCTCACCTCTTCTTCTCCTAATAAGCTGTTTTCCAGATGTCCCAAACAATCGAAAAGGGGATTCATCTGAGAAAATGACTTTACCCCAGTCCACAGCAGTCCGAATATCAGTCGGTCTCTGATGTTTTTTCTGGAGAGAAGTGGCTTCTTTGATGCCCTCCTTGAAACCAGGCCTTGCTCAAGCTGTTTCCGCCTCACAGTGCGTGCAGAAGCACTCACACTAGCCTGCTGCCATTGCTGAGCTAGCTCGGCACTGCTGGTAGTCCGATGCCGCAACTGAAACAGTTTTAAGATACGGTCCTGGCGTTTGCTGGTCCTTCTTGGGCGCCCTGGAGCCTTTTTGGCAACAATGGAAGCTCTCTCCTTGAAGTTCTTGATGATGCGATAGATTGTTGACTGAGGTGCAATCTTTGTAGCTGCGATACTCTTCCCTGTTAGGCCATTTTTGTGCAGAGCAATGATGGCTGCAAGTGTTTCTTTAGAGATTACCATGGTGTACTGAAGAGAAACAATGATACCAAGCACCAGCCTCCTTTTAAAGTGTCCATTGGTGTCATTCTTACTTAATCATGAGTGATTGATCGCCAGCCCTGTCCTCATCAACCCCCACACCTGTGTTAATGGAACAATCACTAAAACAATGTTAGCTGCTCCTTTTAAGGCAGGAATGCAATAATGTTGAAATGTGTTTTGGGGGTTGAAGTTCATTTTCTTAGCCAATTTTGACTTTGCAAGTAATTGCTGTTAAGCTGATCACTCTTTATGACATTCTGGAGTATATGCAAATTGCCATTAGAAAAACTTAAGCAGTAGACTTTGTAAAAATTAATATTTGTAGCATTCTCAAAACGTTTGGCCATGACTGTACAGGGGGAACCAGTGTGCAGGAAATTGTGTAAAGAAACCGAAAAGCAACATGCCTTTAATGTTCAAGCTATGTGCCCACAGTGGATGTGTTCAACAGAAACTGTGTGAGTTCTGCAGTAAAGTTATGTTAAATGTTATCCTGGACTTCGTGTCTGAATTTGTCCTAAGGAGATGTTGCAGTGTCCCTGGTTGTACTGTGGAGGTCGCAGAAGTGAAGCATAGAAGAGAGACGATGCCTGGAAGCAGGGGCTCGCCTCTGCCCATGACTACGGCCCCCTGCCACCCCCACAACATTTGGCGTAGTCGACAGGATGAACTTAACATGCGAGAAGATGGGTAACCTGACCCCTGGCGCTCAAGATGTGACGCCTTGTGCAAAAATAATGTTAGTGAGACCCAAGATGGCAGACGGCAGCGTGGACCCCAAGATGGCGACAGGTGACCAGAGGAGAAATAACCCTGCCTTTCATGGGCAGAGACGGCGCTCAAGGGCGCGAAAACATACCTGGTCCGGAGGAGTGTCATCCATGAAGAGGGGAAGCGCTAAAGAGAAGTTCCAGCCTGGGTTTGGAGGATCCTGCCGAAGAAGAGTCCGGTGGAAGAGGAAGAACCCGCCTAGTGAAGGAGGCACCCGAGAGCGAGGGGCACGGCAGCCGAAGAGACACCTGCTGGTGAGTGAGCTCCAGCATGATCGAGAAGGGTGGCTGTGGGCGCGGCCGTGAAGATGGATGTGTGACGCAGTGGGGCCACAACGCCGGAAGAGGCGGGCCCAAAGAAAGAGAAAGTGCGTGTCATCACACTGGCTAGCGCCATTTTGAGAGAGACGTCATGGCAACAGTAAGTCATGTGAGATAGTGATGGAGAGACCAGAGCATACGGATGGAGCTGACGGAGCCGGAAGAAGAGGAGGAGGTAGGCCCAATATCAGATTCCTGCTGCACATTAGCGCTACTGCCAGAAGAGTGGAGATGTGGGTGGTGGAGGCCGAGGCAGAGCGCATAGATCGACGGCAGCGAGTAGCAACTGCTGAGTCAGCCAGACCGGCGGCTCCAGGGGCTGACCTGAGAGAACTGAAGGAGCCTCAGATAACCCAGTGGCTGGCGTAGGAACAGGTGGGACCCCCGTCACCCTCCACAGCGGCTGCAGCAGCCCCCTCAGTGGTCGTTCACAGCAGCAGAATCGGCCAAGTGTACCTGGAGAGAGCCTCTGGGGACGGAGAACCACCCCAGGACCCAGAGGAAGCGGCCGACCAGAAGAAGAATCCCAATCGGCCTTGAATGTGCGACTCTCTGTGTCTCCCAGGTCGGTTGAGGCATGGAGAAGAAGGTTGGCCACTGAGAAAAAGAAGACTGGAAGTGGCTGAGGACAATGCTAAGGATTTCCTGCTTGTACATGGGAGGAGCCAGTTCCGGAGTGTCCTCGGGTTAAAAAGTTGAAGGCTACGAGCCTTGATTGGGCAAAAGTCCCTGTTGGCTGGAAGGGGCCTGTGTGAAAAATATAGAGAGGATCAGGAGTGCAGCATAAAAGAGAGATGCTGCCTGGACGCAGTTGCTCGTCTCTGCTCATGACTACGCCCCCCTGCCATCCCCACAACAAGAACATTCCCTCTTTATTGAGAGTTGGGTAAGTGCTTTTTTCTATTATTTTGTTTTACTTAATACATTACTTACATGATTCTCACAGTATATGTGGCAACATGGATCATACATTTGACTATGTGAATAAGTCTGAAGAAAATTAACAAAATGGTAACACAATGTTAATATTTCATACTTTCTTCATTCTTTAGGCTATGTGCGCACAGTGCGTTTTTCGCGGCGTTTTTGCGCGTTTTTCGGGTGCGTTTTTGGCCTCAAAACTGCAGGACTTTGCTTCCCCAGCAAAGTCTATGAGTTTTCATTTTTGCTGTCCGCACACATCTGTTTTTTTTACCTGCGTTTTTGAGTTAAAAAAAAAAATGGACATGTCAGTTCTTTCCTGCGTTTTTCTGCGTTTTCCCCCCATGCAATGCATTGGAAAAACGCAGCGTTTTTTCGACGCAGGTGCGTTTTTGTGCGTTTTTAGCGGCCAAAAACGCACAAAAACGCAGCGTCAAAAAGACGCAGTGTGCGAACCTAGCCTTACTCTTCCCATCAGGCAATGTAATTGCCCATCAGACTGTCATATCTGCTAACGGCTATACAATTAGTAAATATAGATAATTACCTGCGTAATTTGGAGTGTGAGGTCTGGAGTTAGATACCTGGAAGACAAATGGAGACAATCTGGTACATACATAACAGCAAACATATATGTCTATGAGGAATGTTATATTGTGCTCATACCATAGCTCCTCCTACGTGAACTTGTGATACCGTTTTTGGACGAACACTTGTAGATGTATTTTGCATGTTTGGAGGCACAGCGCCTGAATAGTAGAGAAATGGAAGGAATCACTAATGTGAATAATTACTGCTTGAGTTGTATAAACCTGATTTTCCATCTATTAACATTTAATAAACATTATATTATACTGAGCGGGTCAGACTGCTGGGAACCCGCATTGCCTGGTACTCCTCCTGTGTATGGCCGCTGCGGGGATTTGTATGGAATTGTGTGATCGCGATCCATACGGTACAACTTCTTCCAAATGTGGCTAAACACAGAAGAAACCTGGTCAATGGGTCTAGCGATCTTGGGGGCTTCATCAGCCTGATCTCCTCAAATCTATCTCATCACTGTGTAGATACACGATAAATGTTAATAGTGTAGAATAATGATTTATAGCCTTTACCCAGTAATGCAGGTGCCTCTTCAGAGATATTCAAATTATGTATTTTGTGACGCATTTCCGACACATCTTTAGTATTTAGAGACACAGATTGTCCTGAATGTGAAACATCTGTTGTCTTAGCACACAACCCAGAAGAATCCTTAGGAACAAGAAAATGCACAATTATTTATTGGCCCATGTTATGCATAGAAATAACATCATTAATAAATATGGAGATAAAGCCTCTGATTTCATATGTGCGATTGGGTGCCATAATCCACTATTTATTTGTTCAAAGATGACACTAATTACTGAAGTAATAGATGCGGCAGTCATTTACTTTACATATTATTAATACAAATTGTGTCTGTGTCACAGTGTATTGGAGGCTACTAATGGTTTTCTCAATTTGAACACTGACAAATTATATAGTTTGACAAGGCAATGGGGGGGGGGGATTTATCTTTGGCCTCGTTTGGCAAAAATGTTTGCAATCTTTTACCTTTTTTGGGCCAACTGTGACATTCTCCTACAAGTTAGTAGTGCTTAACATGTCAGAGAGTGGTGAATCATGGCCCGTCGAGTAGTGCACCATTGGCGTTAGTCTTAGGCTGGGGTCACACGAGCGTATATCATCAGATGATTGTCATGTGAGAGAATCAGATGCAATATGCAAATGACAGTTGGCTCATACTCTGCTGTGAGCGTCAGCCGGGTGTCATCTACTGTGCTCCAATTCCCCTGTATGTGAGAATTGGAGCACAGGTGAGAAGATGGAGATATTAATTTCTCCATCTTCTCCATTGTCTGTTTGCATGTAGCGGACTGTACTGAGGCCATCCCAGTCAAGTTCGATGTTTCACGTGCACCCATAGACTTGTATTGGTGCTCGTGATCCAATTTGTAAATGGGGAAAGCGAATTACTAAAATCAGAAAAGTCAGTGAGTTGTTGGATTTAAAGGGAACCCATGAGCTTTTATATGCTATGCTCTCTAAAAATTTGTTTCAGATAAAAGGGGAAGCAAAGACCCTCTATGGTGACCCAAGTACCACTTCTTCAACACTATGCCCCCACCAAATCCCCAAGCACTGGATTCATTTGGTGCATTCTCTTTAAGACATGGAAGAGACCACAGAAGTGGAAGCCAATGAAACTTTTGTGATGCTAGATAACTGTGGTTGCCAATGGAAAGTAGTGTCTACATGAAAGTGTTATACCACCCCAATTTAGGTTGCAATAAACGATACAGTGGAGAAAGAAGGGAGAATGAATACGGATTTAGGTCATTGGTATTGTAGCAAGGAAACCAGATACCATGGACATTCATGGAAGGGTTGAGGTAAGAGCATCTTCCAAGATTATCTTCCACTTGAGTATGTGGGGCATATACCACTGGTCTACGAAGCAACCTCTGGAGAAAACTGCAGAATAAACATTAACTGGAGACATCAGGGGCCTGAGAGAGACTTTTGCAGAATAAACTCTGGCTAGAGACATCAGGGGCCTGAGTGATTGGTCCCTGGTATGTAGACTGTGCATATTTATGGGGCTGTCCCTGTTTGTTGTTTTTGTAACTGCCATGCTTAAATGGGTATTCCACTTAGATATTGATGACCTATTATTGGGCTATGTTCACAATGCAGTATTTTGGTCAGTATTTCACATCAGTATTAGTAATTCAAAATCAGCAGTGGGTCAAAAATACAGATCAGGTGCTCATGTTTCTAATATACTTTATCTCTGATTGTTCCTATCTTCATTCTGGCATACAAATACTGATGTGAAATACTGACCAAATCCTAAACTTGTGAACGTGGCCTTAGGATAGGTCATTAAAAGCAGATCAGTGGGAGTCAAAGGGTGGCTTTACATGCTGCGATATCCGGCCCGATATCGCTAGCATGAGACCCGCCCCCATCGTTTGTGCGCAACGGGCATAACGCTGTCCGTCGCGCACAAAATCGCGCACCCGTCACACGTACTTACATGGCCTTCGCTGTTGCTGTGACCGGCGAACCGCCTCCTTTCTAAGGGGGCGGTCCGTTCGGCGTCACAGCGACGTCACTAAGTGGCCGCCCAATGAAAGTGGAGGGGCGGAGATGAGCGGGACGTAACATCCCGCCCACCTCCTTCCTTCCGCATTGTGGCCGAAGGCAGGTAAGGAGATGTTCCTCGTTCCTGCGGCGTCACATGTAGCGATGTGCACTGCCGCAGGAACGAGGAACAACTTCGCCCCTGCGACAGCAGCGATAACTGGCAGCGGACCCCCATGTCAACGAGGAGCGATTTTGGACGTTTTTGCAACGATCCAAAATCGCTCCTAGGAGTCACACGCTACGACTTCGCTACAGCGGCTGGATGTGCGTCACAAAATCCGTGACCCCAACGAGATCGCTGTAGCGAAATCGTAGCGTGTAAAGCCCGCTTAACACCCAGCCCCCACCAATCGGCTGGTGGCATCTCCTGTAGTGGATGGATGTAAATGGTGTATAGAAGTGGAGCAGCGCGGCTCTGTCCACTGTGTAGTGACCGTTCTTAGGTACTGCAGCTCAGCCTCTATTCACTTCAGTAGGAGCTGGTCTGTAGCACCTAAACATAGGTGCCATTAATACCTAATAAAAGAGGTGGTTCACACATATTCATTATTGGCTACAACGATATTATGTTAAGAAACAAGTGTGCCGCCCCCGTGCCCGCAGCCGACGCTGCTCGGATCCGTACCCGCTGCATGGCTCGAGGGATCCTCCGGACCCGGGGGTCACGCGGACACGCCGAATGAAAAGGGGGACGTAGTTGTATGGCCTTGACCGTATTCGGTTTGTGACGACCCCCACGGTGTGTGGTGAGGTGAGACACCACCGCTGCTGTTGTGGGATACCCGGGGAGATGTAATGGCAGCAGGATGTTAACCCCTCCGTGGGTAGCGATGGTTGCCCCGGGGCCCAGTGTCTCTGTGCAGGGTATGACGATGGCAGGGGCTTGCGCGCCTGGACGTACCAGGGGATGTTTGGTTACTCACAAATAAATGAATCACACGAGTCTTTTGGTAAACCAAGGTGCTGGTGGCCGGTTGTACTCTGGTCCCCCACCTGGGCTGGTGGTCGCCGTCTCTTCCTCTGCACTAGTTGTGGTTGTGTGTTTGGACTTCCCGGTGGGGAATACGGGAGTCTGCTCCCAGCTTTCTGTGTGCCTGAGGAGCCGTGCCCGCTGACGCTTACCCGTGGGATCTATGGGCCCTGGCGGTTGCCCTATCCCTCTCTGTGAGTGGTTGTCTGCTTTTGGGACTTTGGTTGGGCCAGGACCTGTAATCCTGCCCTCAATCGGTTGATTAGCTAGGCCATCGGTTCCGGTTTTGGCTTCAGGGTCCGAGTACCCCCTCTGTGCACGGTTTCCGGTTGGGTCTCCGGTGTCGGTACCGGCGGCCTCCAACCCTGTCCCGGTCCTCCTCGGATCTGCCAAGCCGTCTTCCCGTCTCCTGCTGACGGAGACCACCATCTGCCATCTAGCCAAGGTACCAGGGTTCCGACCCTGGCACCGTTCAACTTGGGATTCTCCTCTACTGGAGCTACACCTAGCTACAGACCACACTCCTCTCAACTTGAACTTCAGCTTTTCACTACTTGTTTTCCCACCCCGGGCTGTCTAGACCCCTAGGTGGGCATTCCCTAACCACCTGGTCTCACCCACTGGTGTGCCTATCTTGCTCTGAGGGGGGTGACTAGGGTTTGAGGTCGGCTGTGTGTAACCTAGGTGAGGGATGGTGTTGTGCGGGGGCCTATTGTGTGACTACCTGGTTTTGCCAGGGCGTCACATTCCCCCTTGGTTTAATACAGACCGTCTGCGGGCTGTTTGACCACCAACATTTATTTAACAGGAACTGGAAAGAGAAAAAGAACATTTTACAAGTATCATAACAGTGGTACATTTGTTTTTCTTCTCTTACAGGAGGCACTTTTCTTAAACGTTACACATGCAAACCGGGACGGGACAGACCGGGTCCTTCTCACCTCACCCCCACCCAAAACAACCTGCCCCGTGGTGCCACCGCTAAGCAATGGTGCGCACCCCTTGCCCAAGTCCAGGACAGGTCCGGGTGTTGTCCTTATGGGCCGGATAAAAAGTTCCTTACCCGGCAGTCTTTTTCAAAGGGCCCCACGTCCAGGGGGCCCCTGACCCGGAGGGTAGTCACCGGTTTTGATGGTGACAGGGCCTCGGCCGACTCTGCCGCAGGCTTTTCCTCCAATCAGCCTCTCCAGAGACTGCAGCAGGGTGAGAAGGTTGGTCAGGGACTATTTACAAGTCCCAATAGTTTTTGGGTTGGCCTGCCAGTTCATGGCCATCGTCCATTTTTAAAACTTTTCAAACGGAACTTTAAAGGGTTAACAGTCCCAACGGGAACTCACACTTGGGGTAGCCAGGGATTCGCTACCTACTCATCATCCTCTGTGCTGGAGAGTGGCGGAGATAGAATTTTTCTCCATCGCTCACCCATCTCTTGACATCCAGGGCGAACCACCCCCTCTCTCCGCTATGCCGGCTATACGAGACCAATTCTACGGGCTCCAGATCTCAGGCTGGGTGGCCAACAGGCAGATGAGGGGGCACATCTCTCCGGGACACAAAGATCTCGGCCTCCAGACCCGGCTCGTAGATGAAGCCCCAGCCTCTCTGGGCATTGAAGTGCCGGACCTGGCCTTGGTACGTTGGGCCCCGCACCCGGAAGGTGGCATTCCGGAGATGATCATTTTCAGTATCCGGGACAGTACTTCCGCCTTTCTCTTTTCCCGGGCCGCTATTTCTTTGTTCAGCTGGCGCCGCTGCCATTCCCAATACGGAGCACTTGCTGCATGCTCTGCTTCCACCTGCGCGGGGGCTGGACCCAGCTGGACTCCCTCCGTGCCGGCTACGATCGGCACCACTGGCAATGGAGGGCTACGCTGTGTCATGGCCTGCTCTTCTGCCCCAAAGGTGCATTCCCGCTGCACCTCAGCCTAGGCCGGGGACTTGGGAGTGGTCAGTGTCTCTGGCGGCGCTGACTTCTGGTAGGGGGCTGCCTCCGCTGCGGCCGGGCAGACTGCCGGGGCCGCCGTCATTGTGGGTGCTGCTTTCTCCGGGACCGGGGGGAATGTCATCAGGGTCGTGGCCTGGCTCGGGGCCGGACGGGGTGTCTTCTGGGCTTTAGTCTGGCGTGGAGCTGGTACAGGTGCCGGAGCGGTGACGTGCTTGCGGCCTGAGGGTTCCGCTGGAGGGTCCTCACGGGCAGATGAAACGGGTACCGCCGCCATGGCTTGTGGCAGCGGACCGAGCTGAGTGTCAGCCGCAGGTACGGGCAGTGAGGGAGGCGGCATGGCGGACGGGGGCAGACCGGGCCCCTCAGCCTGGTGGGCCTATCCCGGTGGGACATAGGGGCGTGGGTCGCTTAGCCGCTCCTCCGAGGTTGCCTCCACTTCACGGGCCTGCACGGCTGCAGCCAGCTCCGCCATCTCGGCCGTAAATAGCTGATCCTGTGGCACATGCGCTCGGTCTGGGCTTCCACCCAATTGGCTGTTCCGAGCACGGGCTCCTCCACTGCTGGTTTTCCAGACTGGTCGGCCATGTTTCGTTGTCGGTGTCCAGGAACAAAAGGGTCGAAGAGTCCTGGCGTCTCTGCCCTTTATCTGCTCGGGTCACATGCTGCAAATTCTTCACCCGCCCCCCTTGGTCTTTTGCAAGCACTCCCTCGTGCGGTAGGTTAGTTTCATTTTCGGCCTCAGAGTGTTGTTTCCTTCCGGCCGTGTTCCCAGGGGGTGGGGCTTCAGCTTCGCGCCCTTTCTCGGGGGAGAAGACGCTGGGCTGTAGTTTTTCTCGCCTAAAAATGGCGACTTCTGAAAATTTTTCAACGGATCACCGCTGACTGTCCAATTCAAGGCGCACTTCCACCAGGTAGGTGGATGGGTTTGACTCCTGTTTGTGACGCCAAGTTTCGGGGTGTGCCGCCCCTGTGCCCGCAGCTGGCGCTGCTCAGATCCGGACCCGCTGCATGGCTCGAGGGATCTTCCGGACCCGGGGGTCACGCGGACACACTGAATGAAAAGGGGGATGTAGTTGTACGCCCTTGACCGTATTCGGTTCGTGACGCCACCCACGGTGTGTGGTGAGGTGGAACACCACCGCTGCTGTTGTGGGATACCCAGGGGAGATGTAATGGCAGCCGGATGTTAATCCCTCCGTGGGTAGGAATGGTTGCCCCCGGGCCCAGTGTCTCTGTGCAGGGTATGGCGATGGCAGGGGCTTGCGCGCCCGGACGTACCAGGGGATGTTTCGTTACTCACAAGTAATTAAATCACACGAGTCATTTGGTAAACCAAGGTGCTGGTGGCCGGCCGCCGTGGCCAGTTGTACTCTGGTCCCCCACCCGGGCTGGTGGTCGCTGTCTCTTCCTCTGCACTAGTTGTGGTTGTGTGTTTGGACTTCCCGGTGTGGAACACGGGAGTCCGCTCCCAGCTTTCTGTGTGCCTGAGGAGCCGTGCCCGCTGACGCTTACCCGTGGGATCTATGGGCCCTGGCGGTTGCCCTATCCCTCTCTGTGGGTGGTTGTCTGCTTTTGGGACTTTGGTTGGGCCAGGACCTGTAATCCTGCCATCAATTGGTTGATTAGCTAGGCCGTCGGTTCCGGTCCTAGCTTTAGGGTCCGAGTACCCCCTCGGTACACGGTATCCGGTCAGGTCTCCGGTGTCGGTACCGGCAGGCTCCAACCCTGTCCCGTTCCTCCTCGGATCTGCCAAGCCGTCTTCCCATCTCCTGCTGACGGAGACCACCGTCTGCCATCTAGCCAAGGTACCCGGGCTCCGACCCTGGCACCATTCAACTTGGGATTCTCCTCTGCTGGAGCTACACCTAGCTCCAGCCCACACTCCTCTCAACTTGAACTTCAGCTTTTTACTACTTGTTTTCCCACCCCGGGCTGTCTAGACCCCTAGGTGGGTGTTCCCTAACCGCCTGGTCCCGCCAACTGGTGTGCCTATCTTGCTCTGAGGGGGGTGACTAGAGTTTCAGGTCGGCTGTGTGTAACCTAGGTGAGGGATGGTGTTGTGCGGGGGCCTATTGTGTGACTACCTGGTGTTGCCAGGGCCTCACACAAGGTTTCTCTCAAATACCTTGTGTTGCCAATAGTGCCTGTGAGCGGCGCTATTGCAGTCCGCTCTTCCCCATCACCTGACACCCGGGTTCCGTGACCTTGGGATCCGGTGATGTCATGTCAACGTCTTGCTCACCTGACATCACTGCGGCCGGCCCTAGTGTCCATGAGTCACTAGTCTGTGGGCAGAGTTTCCCTGCTCGTCACAGCGCAGGACCTCCCTCCTCACTCCTCCTTTGCTTGCAGAGCATGCAAGCAGGAGCAATGCGGGGCTGTGATGAGTGGTGAAACTCCACCTACAGCCCAGTGACTCACGGAGACTGGGTCCGGCTGCGGTGATGTGAGGAGAGCAGAAGGTGACATGACATCACTGGATCCCTGAGGTCACGGAGCTCGTGGGTCAGGCGATGGGGAAGAGCGGACTGCAATAGCGCCGCACACAGGCACTATTGGCAACACAAGGTATTTGAGAGAAACCTTGTTTCTCAATATAACATTGTCATGTCCAATAATAAATATGGGTGAACCACTTTTTTAATGGACCACCCCTTTTAATGTGCCTGTGCCTCAAATCCTAAAGGTCGCTTTACACGCTGCGACATCGCTAGCAATTGCTAGCGATGTCGAGTGCGATAGCACCCCCCCTTATCGTTGTAACGATATGTGGTGATCGCTGACGTAGCGAACATTATCGCTACGGCAGCGTCACACTCACATACCTCGCTGTGACCAGCGAACCACATCCTTTCTAAGGGGCCGGTTTGTTCAGCGTCACAGCGACGTCACAGCAGCGTCACTGAACCTCCACCCAATAGAAAAAGGGGGGAGGGGATGAGCGGCCGGAACATGCCGCCCACCTCCTTCCTTTCTCCTTTACCGGTGGACGCAGTTAAGAAGATGTTTGTCGTTCCAGCGGCGTCACACATAGCGATGTGTGCTGCCGCAGGAATGACAAACAACATCGTTACTGCAGCAGCAACGATAATTGGGAAGA
This sequence comes from Anomaloglossus baeobatrachus, assembly GCF_048569485.1. Taxonomy (NCBI): domain Eukaryota; kingdom Metazoa; phylum Chordata; class Amphibia; order Anura; family Aromobatidae; genus Anomaloglossus; species Anomaloglossus baeobatrachus. The sequence continues at coordinate 646,452,637 of NC_134353.1, read as the reverse complement.
GGGGAGCATGTCACCGATGAGCGATTTTGAACGTTTTTGCGACGATTCAAAATCGCTCATAGGTGTCACACACAACAACATCGCTAATGCGGCCGGATGTGCGTCACAAGTTCAGTGACCCCAACAAGATCGCTTTAGCGATCTCGTAGTGTGTAAAGCCACCTTAAGCCTCTAAGTAAAGTTTTTGCTTCTGAACTTCAACACCGTTGAGTGCCTGCACTCTGCTGAAAATTTTTATTGCAAATGTACGGATTAGCCTTGTTGTCATTTTATAGAGAGCATCCTCTACATTTCTTCTAAAATAAGTTGTATTTAATTTATTTCTACATTGGATTTATTTCTGCTAGAAAGACAAAAAATTAATGTACCGTATATATTTTCTGTTTCATGTGCATTGTGTTACGGAAACCCTATTCATATGTATGATATGTTGGATGATTTGGCATGGAATACGTAAAATCATATCTATATAGTTTCCGCACGGTGGAAATACTCACTTGGAGTATTGTGGTAAGGTCTCCTTCAATTGTCCGTATTTAAATACATGTATATGGAAAAAATGGTACTGGTGTCATCAGTATTTTAGATCAGTGTGTCATCCGTGTGTTATCAGTGTACGATCCGTGTGTCTGTTTTTACTATCAATGTTTTTCACGGATGGATAAAAATATTACAAAGCTTCTCCTAGCCTTTGCAATGTTAAATACACACACAGCGCATGCCATCAGTATGCTGTACATGTTTTTCGTGAATCAATAGACTTGTATTGGGCCTTTTCATCCATGATACTGGAAGAAAACAAGCATGTATCCATCTGTTTTGCGTGAACACACGATCATGAAAAAACATGAGAAACATAGACAAGGAACTCAAATGTTGTGAACAAAATGTGTATGACATCCGTACCGACATCCCCGAGCTATCATGCCCCCCTCGCTCGGTGAGGATGCTCCTTCCTGGCAGCCCTGTGGTGACTGCTCCATCTCTGGTTCCTGCTGCTGTCTCCCAGGACCAGCACAAGCCGCACAGGCCTACTTGTAATGCTCGTAGGGTGCAGCTATGAACACACACCCTATTCTTAAATGGCCAGTATGTTCTTACCTGGGAGTGCCTCTCAGCATGGCTTTAAGGTATTTAAGGCACCTTCACCTTTAGGGAGATGCCTGGGCAACAAGTTCTATATGTTGCTAGTTCTTAGGTCCCTTTGTATGCTGCTGCTGCTGTTACTGTGCTGTGTGCTGTTGCTGATTCCTATATGTGTTTCAGTGCATGACAAGTCCATTGCTGCTGTTGTAGCTGCAACTATCCACGCTGTCCACTTCCACAATATCCGCTGCTGCAAGTATTCCCTCCGGCCGCCCCTATGATATCCACTGCTTCTGCCACAACTATCCACGCCAGCCGCTCCTACGATAACAGCCACTGCTGCTACAACTACCCATAACGGCCACTGCTACTGCATCCATCTATCCATCTTGGCAGAATCCACAACAATGGCTGCTGCTGCTTCTGCTATTAGAGACTGACTGTGTCCATAAACTTTGGTGCCAGCCTGCAGAGGTACCATTGATCCACTGAGGCTGCCCTTTGTCGGCTACCTACCAGTATGTGCGTCTATCGCCACTTCCGGTAGCGTTAGTGAAGATTCGGTAGCCATTCTAGTTTGCTCTTCCAGGTCAGTGATCGGTACCAGTGGATCCACTAATTCCGTGCTCGCCCTTGTGAAAACGTTTTGGTCTAAATTAGACCTTCATCAGTTCATGGATTGCTCTGGAAAGGCAGGAAGACTGGTGCAAGTGCATACATGTGGTGTCTACCGCAATGGTAAGTGGAGCTGCATGCCTGCACCTGCGCCTGTCTTCCCAGAGCAATCCATGAACTGATGAAGGTCTAATTTAGAACAACAAGACAAAACAATCACTGATCTCGGGGAGACCAGCCAGAGAAAACACTGCCAGCAGCCAGCGAGGGCACTCAACACAGTGAAATCCTACGTACATTGCCCCCTGGGAAATATGCAAATCAAAAAAGTCCGTGGAGCCTCTGTTAGGAGTCTCAACACAGAAACCAGACAGATATCCCTCCGGGAAGGACCCAAAAAAAAGAGCCACTCATTGGCTGGATCCTTCCCGGAGGGATATCTGGCTGGTTTCTGTGTTGAGACTCCTAACAGAGGCTCCACGGACTTTTTTGTTTTTTATAACTTAGAACAAAACATTTTCAAAATTCTGGATTGCCGCTTTATTACCAATAAAACACCATTCATTGACTACGTTGGAATGCTTTGTCTATCTCTCTGAAGTTACAGGACTGGATCCTACTTGAGCACCCACACTCAGGAGTGCTGTGGTTGTCTTTATATTATTGAGAAAAAACATGGACATGTGAATAGCATCAAAGACTATAATGGGCACATGCTGTATCCATGAAAAACAGGGATAGAACATGTACGTGCATCACAAACGTCTGCATGAAGCCAAATTTTGCTATTTCTGTTTTCTTTTAATTCAGTAGTAGTATAATGGTGATATTTAGCCAGGCATGTTATTTTGTTGGTGTTATTTTTCTTGGTATGGAGGTCTTTTCCTGTCACAATATGGTAGTATTATGCAGTTATCTGGAAGTGCTGTGATAAGAGCTAGCACCAATTGCTTCAGTTTAACCCCTCGTGGGGTATTCATTGCTTGTCACTACAGTCAGTAGCCTACTGAAGACCTCCGTGTCTACTATCTTTGTGTTTATATGAAGTTAGGGCTTCACAGGAGATTGCAAAATCTACAACACACTGCAATGGAAAAGTATTGCGTTATAGGCTGAGTTCACATGTCCTGTAATCATCCATTAGAATGGATCCTGGAGAGATCTGTTGGAAAAAAACTTCTGCAAACACAACTCTTTAGTCCGTAGTTAAATAACGGATGCCTGCCGGAGCAGTTTGTTGTAATATTGAAGTCTATGGAGAACGGAACCATTAATAGATTACTGTTTAGCCATCCGTTTTCTGGCATTTGTAACGGATCCATTTTTTTTCTTACAGGAACCGTTTAAAATTGTTGATAAATAGCAATCCGTTACCGGATCTGTTCTCAATACAGTAGACTTCAAAGTTAAAAAACAGATAAGGCAGAGATCATTTTACCAACTGATCTCTGCAGGATCCGTTCTACCAGATTATTACAGGACATGTGAGCTCAACCTAAAAAAGCACAGTGGACATAATATTTTTATAAATCCCATCCACTTTGCTGGAAATATCACGATAAGCTTTTTAGGACAGTGCTGTGACCTTTCTGTAGCACTCCCCGTGTCTCTTCAACGCCTACTTTGGACATGAAGAAGATGGAGCAGTGATTGGAGAAATGGAAGGAGCAAGTATACATATAAACGTACAAATATTCTGTAAAGTATACTCACGATCTCGTCCTGTACTTTTCTTACTGCTTGTTTAATATCACATTTGCTGTAGGCAGTGAATATTTTCTCCCATATGTTGCAACATTCTGTTAATGGTATAAAAAGCAGAAAACGGTAAATTGATCTTAGACCCCATTCACAAGTCCAATTTTTGTGTACGAGTGTTATCCATGTTTTTACAGATAGCACTCGTAGCCGTGATATTCTTTTGGGCTGTGCACATTCTTTTTCCTAGGACAGAGTGATCTGTGAAAAAAATCTGAGACATGTATGGTTTTGATCTGAGTGGTGGTGGCACTCGCTCTCTCAGGGCTCACTTGAGGTTGTTACATTGCGTGAGCCCTGCGGCTAATCAGTGCTGGCTTTATTCTCCCCGCCTTTGTATATATCAAATCCACCTGTGGCTTGCATCCACAGCCGACGTACCGGTGTGGAGGGACTAGGCCGCAAGGGGAAACTGGCCCCTAGACTAGTGGGGAACTACAAGGCTCAGCTTGCAAACCGGAGGCTGAGGTATCTTTATGTGCCAAAGCCGCTACCACACACGAAACCGCTGGAAGGTGACCAGATAGGACCAGGGAACAGAGCAAGAAGCCGCCCAGAAAATGGTCTGCCGGCACTGTGTGGCGCCCCTGAGGCTTCCATCGCCACAGAGGTACTGCACCTCAGCCAGAGGTGTGGTATCCCATCCCGGGTAAGAATGGGGTCAACTACCGGTTCGCAGATAAAACCTGCACACACCAATTGGTAGGCATACACCGGGTCAGGGATAGTGGCAGTAAACCCCATTGATGATCCGGTCAGGGGGCCGTAAGTCCCATCCACTGGTCCCAATGGTGTGGGGTGGGGCCTAGCCAGGGGGAATGTGGGAGGAGTCAGGGAGTAGAAAGGGGAACTAGGAAGTTCACGTTTGGGCAGTCAGTGAGAAGGAGTAGAGGAGTGAGGAGGTGGGCTGTCAAGAAAGGACAGCAGACAGAAAAGACAGATACAGAAGGAGGTTCTTGGTGGAGATCCTGGGGTCTTGTTAGGCCCAGGTGACACCGAAGAAAGGGATTCCTGGGCCATGGAAGGGAAATTGTCCCGTGACCTGTTCCACTAGAAGATCGAGTGGAGGGATCCGGCTGCAAAATCAGGAACGGTCCCTAGACTGAGGGAAGAAAGACATTTCCTTAAAGTGAAACCGAAGACTTGGGAGATCGCTGAAAGCGCCCAGGGCCACAACCCGCCACAGATCACCGGTAAAGGCGAGCAAGATACGACGGAGGTCAGCGACCTTTGTACAAGCCCTGTGGTGGAGGCGCAAGACAATCCAATACAGTTGAGCACTGAGAGACAGCCAGAGAAAGGACACATAAAGAGGTGCACCGGTACTGACCCTTGACCTATCCGGGATCGGCGGAGGCCCACAACAGCGGATCCTGACATACTGCGGGTAACCGGTCAGCGCAACTGTAAAACTGAACAGTGAGTAAACATCTTAACTGCAAGCCCTGTGTCGTCTGCTTCATCCTGCATTACATCAACAAACACCATAGACTTTACCAAGCACCAAAGGTTTCCCCGGGGTACCCGCTCTACCTGTGGAGAGCAAGAAACACCTCAGCTGCCATAACATCAGCCCCGGAAGTCCCTTCCAGCAGCTGCGGCTCCATAGCTGCAAATTCCCACAGGTGGCATCGCGAATCTTATATAAACTTTATTATCATTTCCCCCCATACAGCCACATTAACTGACTCCACCAGGGTCACGGAGTCGGGCCCCGCCACCGCTGACTACCCCAGACTAGTCCAGCCCAACACCGAGTCACCTAAGGCCCTGGGGCGGGCGAGTTAACTGCCTCAGGGCACTGTGTGTGAGGCACGGGGCAGGCGGGAGAGGCCAGCGCAGGAAGACGACCTGGGAAGATTTTTACAGAAAGAGACACCGGTCTTCTGCCTCTGAATTACCTGGGGATCAGCTGGATCCCATCACTGCAGGACTCAGCACTCCAAGGGCAGCATTTGACCGGCCGGCTGTGATAACCTGGAATTGCCAACCGTGAGTAAACACCTTGTGACTGCACCCTGCTGTGTCCTGGACTCATGGCCTATGCCACTAACCTTACATCAGCGCGAACATTACACCGAGTGTCATACACGATCACCTGCCCTGGGGTTAAGCTCTACCCGTGGAGAGCTGAACCACCTCTACTGCATCACCACTGACCTAGGGGAACTGAATGGCAGCGGCGGACCATATCTTGCCACATGTAAATATATTCCCTCACTCATTTAAACGACACCGCCAGGGTCACGGAGTCGGGCCCTGCCGCTGTGACCTCCCAAACCGAACCGAACCTGTTTCGTGTGCCCCCACGGCCCTGGTGGACGTGTCATCAGCACACTCGCTCAATACTACTAATGAACAATAATTTGCTTTCTGACATAGGACATATATAAATAGTAGTGATTAGCGAACCCAAACTGTAAAATTTGGGGTTCGTGCCAGACACCTAGTGTCCTGTTCTGAGCCTGGTGTAGAGTAGAATAATAGAGGCTGGTGCAGAGTGCCTTAACAGAACCTGGTGCAGAGTACCATAACAGAGTCTGGTGCAGAGTACTCTAATGGAGCCTGGTGCAGAGTACCCTAATAGAGCATGGTGCAGAGTGCCCTAATAAAACCGTGTACAGAGTGCCCTAATGAGCCTGGTGCACAGTATCCAAATAGAACCTGATTCAGAGTGCCCTAACATAGCCTAATGCAGAGTGCACTAACAGCCTAAGGCCTGAAACACACATCCGTGAAAAGCACGCACGTGTAATACGGGCCATTTTTCAGGTCCGTGATTCGTTTTTATGTCCGTTTTCATTGTCCGTGTGGCATTCGTGTGAACGGCGTATGCTAACCGCCTGTGTGTGTGTAATGCCCGTGTGTGCGTGAGATTCGTAACTGACATGTGAGTGTGATGTCCGTGTGAAATGTTGCGTGTGTGATGCTAAATGACGTTGACAGCAGACAGAGTCGCGCGCTGAGAATGAACTCGGGTGAACTTCACCCGACTTCATTGTCATACCGCGGCTCTGTCTGTGTCGTGCACTGATTCGCGGTCACCCGTGAAGGACTCACCGGTGACCGCTAATCCCCTGAGTGACTGAAGTGAGCAGCGCGATTAGCGCTGCCGTCACTCAGGCTACCCGCGGCTAGCTGGATCCTCCACCCGAGACCGCAACTCACCTGTGACTTCATCGCTGTCACTCAGGCGACTTACTGTCACAGGTGGAGGCTCCAGCGGTGGCTGCGAGTTACCTGAGTGACATCATCGGTGATCGCGCTTCTCACCTCAGTTACTGTGTCGAGCTGACAGGAGCGGCGGTGTTCTTCTGCAGCTCCTGTCACCTTCATGTAGCAGAGCTGAAAGCGACGCGGGACCTCCGTGGATTACGCCGGACATGGATGGGTTTTTGGGGCTTAATAAATTGGTAAACGAGTGTATTTGTTATTGTTTATTATTGTAAATAAAGGATTTTTTGTTGTGTGCATTTATTTACTGTAACTTACAGATTAATCATGGAAGGTATCTCGGGGAGACGCCTGCAATGATTAATCTTGGACTTAGTGGCAGCTATGGGCTGCCATTAACTCTTTATTACCCCGATTGCCAACGCACCAGGGCAATTCGGGAAGAGCCGGGTAGAGTCCCAGAACTGTCGCATATAATGGATGCGGCAATTCTGGGCGGCTGCTGGCTGATATTGTTAGGCTGGGGGGCTCCCCATAACGTGGAGCTCCCCATCCTGAGAATACCAGCCTTCAGCCATGTGACTTTACCCTGGCTGGTTTCAAAATGGGGGGACACCGCACGTCGTTTTTTTAAATTATTTTTTTTTTTTTTACTGCACAGTATAGACCCGCCCACCGGCGGCTGTGATTGGTTGCAGTGAGACAGCTGACACACAGCGCGGGGGCGTGTCTCACTGCAACCAATCATAGGCACCGGTGAGCGGGGAAAGCAGGGAATACGAGATTGATTAATGAGCGGCCGGCTTTTTCAAAATAGTAAAAACCGCCGGAGTTTATTTAACAGCTGTGCAGCGCTGCGCCGGTGATCAGGGAACGGTAAGTATGAGAGAGGGAGGAGACTGACCGACATGGACAGAGAGAGAGAGGGACAGACAAGACAGAGACCGACCGACAGACTGAGGGAGATTGACCGACATACACAGAAAAAGAAAGAATGACCGACATCGCTAGAAAAAAGCACCATACGGACACGGACCATAGGGAGATGCATACATGTTTACTAACGTGTGCGCACATACCCATAGACTTTCATTGGGTCCATGTGTGCGTGCTTCGTGCAGAAAACGGACATGCTTCCGTGCAACACGGAAACACATATGGATCACGGACACGCACACACGGACATTATGAAATAACGCACGTGTGATCTCAAACATAGATTAACATTGGTGCATGTTTGTCCGTGTCTCCGGTATATATGTAACGGCCCTGCAACCGGGCCGTTACAGAGTATTAAATGTTACCCCATTTTTACCGGGTAGGAGGAGAAGAGTACACACACACACACAAACACACAAACACACACACACACATCACACTGGCAGGAAGGAGTTAATAGCTTTTGCAGCATGAAGTTTTGAGTCCATGACTCATCCTGTCTCCTTAATGAGCAGGTGGATGGACACAGGCAGGTCCCCATGACAACCAAGGGGAGGGGGGGCCTGAATAGGAGTGAGTTTAGTGCAGAACACACAGAAAGTTTGTCAGAACGTCAGAGGCTGCAGGGGAATGCAGACTTACACATGAGAGCTCCTGTTGAGGAGATGCCACGAGACCAGGGCTGATAACACGTAGAGGAGGGGAATGGCGCTGAGGACTGGGGATCCCTGGAGAAAGTTGTACCCGGTAGTGGTTGGTGTGTGCCCGCTACCGGGCAAGAGAGAGACAGAGAGGCGGCGAGTTCCCACGATGCTCTATGCCACGGGGAGGGCACTAACGCACATGGAAGGGAGAGACCCCCAGATCACCTCACCGGACGCCCTTCCTCCTACCTGCCCGGGACCGACCAAAGGCTACAGGCGGCGAGGACCAGCACCCGGGTGCGATGTGGAATGGACTTTTAATAAAGAACAACTGGAACCGCACTCCGTGACTGCTGTGAGTAATGCCGCCGCCCTGTGCCCCCGGTGTCCCTGAGGACTGTTTCCCTGGGTCTCATTAACCTCCCGGGGCTCCCTCGCTCCACCCGTGGGGAGCGATTCCATCCGGCTGCCCGTAACACCTGCTCCGGAGAGAGACTGCACAGCGGTGGCTGAACACCTGGACGCAAACCACGGGTGGCGCTGCAAGCATTCCCCGTACCTGTCCCGCACCGTTTCCTGGGGGAGAGCGATGACAAGCTCCCCAGGAACCCAGTTACCCTCCTTCCATCCCCCTTGTCAGTCACACCGGACTGACTGTTGGACTTTTTCCTTTTATTGAAATCCGCCGGGGTGACGGAAGCCGGGTCGGGCCACTCACAGCCTGACCCCAAATACCACCAGCCCGGAGACCGTGCGAGCCCTGTAAGCCCCGGCGCGGGCGTTTCATATACGGAAACGGAACAAACACGCACGTGTTTAACGGATGTGTGTTTAAGGCATAAAGCAGAGTGCCCTAGTAGAGCCTGGTGCAGAGAGCCCTAATAGAGCCTGGTGAAGAGTGCCATAATAGAGCCTAGTGCAGAGAACTCTAACAAAGTTTGGTGCAGACTGCCGTAACAGAGCCTGGTGTGGAGTGCCCTAACAGAGCCTGATGTGGAGTGCCCTAACAGAGCCTGGTGTGGAGTGCCCTAACAGAGCCTGGTGTGGAGTGCCCTAACAGAGCCTGGTGTGGAGTGCCCTAACAGAGCCTGGTGTGGAGTGCCCTAACAGAGCCTGGTGTGGAGTGCCCTAACAGAGCCTGGTGTGGAGTGCCCTAACAGAGCCTGGTGTGGAGTGCCCTAACAGAGCCTGGTGCGGAGTGACCTAACAGAGCCTGGTGCGGAGTGCCCTAACAGAGCCTGGTGCGGAGTGCCCTAACAGAGCCTGGTGCGGAGTGCCCTAACAGAGCCTGGTGCGGAGTGCCCTAACAGAGCCTGGTGCGGAGTGCCCTAACAGAGCCTGGTGCGGAGTGCCCTAACAGAGCCTGGTGCGGAGTGCCCTAACAGAGCCTGGTGCGGAGTGCCCTAACAGAGCCTGGTTCAGACTGCCCTAATGTGGTGCCCTGAACAAGCCAGGGGCCACAGGTAACAACACCCCCCCCCCAGCAGTTCACAGCAGTCATCCCCAGTGAGACCTGATTTCTTCCCTCGGGTTCAGACAGACACACCAGGTGGGCGGAGTCAGGCAGATGGGCATGCCCACCGAGGAGTTTAGCTGGCCTGAGGCAAAAACCAGCTGAGACAAGTCCAGGCAGAGGAAGAGAGAGGTCTGCAGAGAGGCAGACGCAGACTGGGACCTAGGTTGGAGCCTAGGTCCCTCGTGTAGCCAGCGAGGCAGACGGTAGTGGCCGTCTGTGGGAGCCGGGAAGACAGTCTTGGTGGAACCGTAGGTAGCCGGGACAGGGTAGTGGCTTGTCCGGTACCGAACCAGGGAGCCAGCTGGAAACCGGAGTGCAGGAGAAGCATACATGAAGGTGAAGGAAAGGACTAAGGCTATGTGCGCACTAGGCGTTTTTGCCGCGTTTTTAGCGGCGTTTTTTACCGCGTTTTTGTGCTGAAAACGCAGTGACATTGCTTCCCCAGCAATGTCAATGGGTTTTCAGAAGTGCTGTCCTCACACAGCGTTTTTTTTAGCTGCGTTTTTGTGGTGACCACAAAAACGCAGCATGTCAATTATTTCTGCGTTTTCCACTGCGTTTTTCACTCATTGAATTCAATGAGATGTTAAAAACGCAATGAATAACGCATATAGCCGCGTTTCTATGACTAAAAACGCAGCTATAAACGCAAGGGGTGGGTACTACAGTGACGTGTACAGGAAGAGGATTCCTTCTGTTGGTAAACACAGAAGCATGAATCCTCCCGGTACCGTCACCGCTGCGTCCACCTCCCGTCCTGTGCATGTCAGCTCCATGTCTGGGCGGGAGGTGGAGGCAGCGGCGAAAACCAAAGTGAACAGTAGAAAAAAAAAAATGTCATATACTCACCTGTCCGCAGGGTCCCGGTGCCATGCCCGCTCCCAGCTCCTCCCGGTCCCGCCGCTCTGGCTGTGTGCAGTCTCCCCGGGGCAGGACCTTGCTTGCAGGACCTGGCGGTGGATCACCTGATGCAGTCACCTGACGCATCAGCTGATCGCGGTGTCGCCGGCTTTTTCGCGCCCGGCCGGCTATCAGCTGATCCTGCCGTCAGGGGACTTCATCAGCTGATTACCGGCAGCTCCGGCAGCGATCGTATAGGATCAGACTCCTGTCCAATCGATCGCTCCAGGAGCTGCCGGTAATCACCACAGCACATAAGTGAGTATTATTTTTTTTTTCTACTGATGCATCAGCTGATTGTATAATCGGCTTTTATACAATCAGCTGATGTGTGATGTGATTCAGGCCCTTGAACCTGAGACATCATCTGATCGCTTTGCCTTCCAGCAAACCGATCAGATGATATTGGATCCTGATTGGACGGCGCGGGACCCTGACCCAGGATTACTGCGGAGGGGGGTTTATTTCAATAAAGATGGAGTCACTAATTGTGTTGTGTTTTATTTCTAATAAAAATATTTTTCTCTGTGTTGTGTTTTTTTTTTTATCATTACTAGAAATTCATGGTGGCCATGTCTAATATTGGCGTGACACCATGAATTTCGGGCTTAGGGCCAGCTATACAGCTAGCCCTAACCCCATTATTACCTAGCTAGCCACCCGGCTTCAGGGCAGCTGGAAGAGTTGGATACAGCGCCAGAAGATGGCGCTTCTATGAAAGCGCCATTTTCTGGGGTGGCTGCGGACTGCAATTCGCAGTGGGGGTGCCCAGAAAGCATGGGCACCCTGCACTGTGGATTCCAATCCCCAGCTGCCTAGTTGTACCCGGCTGGACTCAAAAATTAGGCGAAGCCCACGTCATTTTTTTTTTTAATTATTTCATGAAATAATTAAAAAAAAAGGGCTTCTCTATATTTTTGGTTCCCAGCCGGGTACAAATAGGCAGCTGGGGGTTGGGGGCAGCCCGTACCTGCCTGCTGTACCCGGCTAGCATACAAAAATATGGCGAAGCCCACGTCATTTTTTTTTTCTTTTTGGGCAAAAAACTGCATACAGTCCTGGATGGAGGATGCTGAGACTTGTAGTTCTGCAGCTGCTGTCTGCTCTCCTGCATACACTAGTGAATGGGGGATGCTGAGACTTGTAGTTCTGCAGCTGCTGTCTGCTCTCCTGCATACACTAGTGAATGTAGGATGCTGAGACTTGTAGTTCTGCAGCTGCTGTCTGCTCTCCTGCATACACTAGTGAATGGAGGATGCTGAGACTTGTAGTTCTGCAGCTGCTGTCTGCTCTCCTGCATACACTAGTGAATGGAGGATGCTGAGACTTGTAGTTCTGCAGCTGCTGTCTGCTCTCCTGCATACACTAGTGAATGGAGGATGCTGAGACTTGTAGTTCTGCAGCTGCTGTCTGCTCTCCTCCATACACTAGTGAATGGAGGATGCTGAGACTTGTAGTTCTGCAGCTGCTGTCTGCTCTCCTGCATACACTAGTTCTGCAGCTGTCTGCTCTCCTGCATACAATGAACATTTTGAAGAAGGAAATGACATCAGACCTTTTTTTTTTTTTTTTTTCCATCAACAATCTTTAATGGCATTGTGCACTGATTAAAAACGCAGTGAGCAAAAACGCAGCAAAAAACGCACCAAATCGCGGCAAAAACGCATGCGTTTTTGCCGCGTTTTTTTTAGCCGCGGGTGCGTTTTTTAGACAAAAACGCACATAAAAACGCAGCGTGAAAAAAACGCCTAGTGCGCACATACCCTTACACTACTAAACTGGGTCAGGGGAAAAACACCGCAGCCGCCTGTGGGACCCATCCATCCAGCTGTATGTTTGACCAGAGACTCCATGTAAATTACAGGCTGAGTGAGTACCACCGTGCCGTGTGGCACAGCGCTGCCCCCGCGACCCTGCACCTCACCAGGCCCCGTAACCCGCCTGTCATCCCAAACCCTCACCGGGCCCCGGGACAACTAACCCCCTACCCACGGAGGGGAGAACCAACATCCAAGCTGCTCCCTGTCATCGCTCCCGAGATCCCCGTCCAAAGCAGCGGTGGTGTCACAACTTCACCACAACCGTGGGTGGCGTCACGGACAATATTCCCTAAACCACACACCAAACCGCCCCCTTTCACTCACGGGCGAGGAACACCGCTCGAGTCCCCGGGATCCGGCCCACCGCTTGAGCCACCACCGAGCAGAAGCAGCAGCAGTAGCCGGACCCGAGCAGCGGGTGAGCGCAGCGTCCCCTCCTCCGCCCACGACACTAACAGAGCCTGGTGCAGAGTGCCCTAACAGAGCCTGGTGCAGAGTGCCCTAACAGAGCCTGGTGCAGAGTGCCCTAACAGAGCCTGGTGCAGAGTGCCCTAACAGAGCCTGGTGCAGAGTGCCCTAACAGATCCTGATGCACAGTACCCTAACAGATCCTGATGCACAGTACCCTAACAGATCCTGATGCACAGTACCTTAACAGAGCTTGGTACAGAGTGCTCTAACAATATGTTGGACACTATCTCTGTTCTCTACTGTGCACTTATTGTTGTGCAAATAATGAGGAGAGCATCAAATAGAGGAACATAGATGTGGCTGTGGTGCTGCTGGTGGTGTAGCTGCTTCAGGGAGAGGACGTGTTGATCTGTGCCTGTACACGCCCAAATGAAACACCTTCCTCTTGTGCAAGCAGGCGACAGGATGTTTCATGTAATTTCATAGGTCCGAGTACCACCGGACAAATGGTCAGGCCAGAACAAGTAGAGGTGGTTTTAGATTGGATGACTGAAAGTGCCTCCATTCCTTCGCTTTGTCTTCCACCCAGAGTCCTGCTGAAAGGGCAGAGTTTGCACCTGTGGCCCATGGCCATCTGTATCCCATCTCACCCACTTGGAAATCAAAATGCGGCCTCCGTCATACGTTACAGCCACTGGCGTACACAGACAGAAGAGGCCCTGTGCATGAACAGTATTTGGGCCACTTGGAGTGCAATAACTCCTCATAATTCACAATTCCACTTGTTTTGTGGATAGAAATGGACCCTCTTATCACTTGGGCCCCTGTGTGGCTGGCTCAGGATGCACCAATATGTCCGCCCCTGATTCCAGCAGAATACATACATGTATAATGAATGTCTACATCCGCTGTTTTGTTTTAGGCTGATTTCACCATATACTGGGTAAGGACACAACCCATGGTTCATAGTCCACTTATTGTTTATCAGGTGTTACTTACCACTGAAGGGAGGCCTGTTCAGCTTGTCATTATCCCAGCAGCGCTTAGTAATCCCAATTGCCACACTTAGATCTTTCACGGAAGTCTCTTCTTCCAATACCTTAAGACACGGACGTTGACCACGAGGAACGAGTTCACGTATCAGGGCAGATTTGTCAACTGACAGAATAAAGATATAAACATAATCAGTTTTCAAGAAAATCGATTATTAAAAATATCAAACTTACAATTAGGGTTCACAGAAGCGTTTTATACGGACGTGTGCTGTCCAGGTAAAAAACAGGTACCACACTGACCAATGTTATTCAATGGGGCTGGTCAGATGACAGTTTTTTTAAAGTGTCTGTGAATTTTTTTTTCACAATTCTCTTCCATATTTTGAATGGGACTCACCTGTTCAAGTCTGTAAGTGCATAAAACAATAGGATCTCACATGGAACATGCACATCACATGTAATTTTTACATCATGTCGAGTTTAAAATGTTGACTTATAATATGGACATGGAAAACGGACACATGGAAGGGACCTTGTTGACAATTCGAGTGAAATTTGTCTAGGTTTCTTGCATGAAAAATCTGAATGTTTTTTATATGTTTATCTAAAACCTGGTTCACACAAGAGTATACAACATTGTGCGTTTTACGTCTAGAAAAAAATTTGAATTTTCCGATTGTATTGCCAACCATATGTCATCCATGCGTCCCTTTTTTATGCCCATATGGCATCCATGTGTCTGTTTTGTCCATCCATACGGCATCTGTTTTTTCCATATACAGATTATTAAATAATAAAGGTGACATACAGTTTCCTATCTTTGCAAATGTAATAGATTAATGAAAAACACAAGACATACACATGGTAACCCTCATCTAAGGCTACTTTCACACATCAGGTTTTTTCCATCAGGCACAATCCGGAAAAAAACGGGTAAAACGGATCCGGTACCGCATCCGTTTTATCCCCATAGATTTGCATTGTTACCGGATTGTGCCTGATGGCTTTGCGTTGCATCCGTTTTATTCCGGATGCGGCAAAATTAATTAAAGCGGCGGCCGGAGGCAACGTATCTTGTAACGTTTTTTTTGTCCGGCAAAAAAAACGCATCGCGCCGGATCTGGCGCGATACGGCATGTTTTACAATGGAAGCCTATGGATGCCGGAACCGGTGTAATGCGGCAAAAAAAGGATGCGGCTGCCGAATCCGTTTTTGTAAACTGCGCATGCTCAAATGTTTTGAAAAAACGGATCCAGCAAAAAAACCTGACAAAACGGATGCAAAAACGGATGCAAAACGGATCCACCGGATCCAGTTTTTTACGCATCCGGCATAACGGATCCGTTAAAAAACAGATCCGGTGGATACGATTTTTACATTTTTTGCCGGATCCGTTGGATCTGGAAAAAAAAAGGATTGTGCCTGAATGCAGAAAACTGATGTGTGAAAGTAGCCTTATCTGTTTTTTGTATTCCCACTGACCTATAGTGGGCAAGTCTAATCCAGAATATGGATCAAAGTGGTGCTGGTGGCAATATTTTATATGCAGGACATGGTTTATGTGTAAAAACGCTCATGTGAACTACTAGGTTTGCTTGCCGTGGTCCTTATGCTGTCCACATGCTATTGTGGCGCCCTGGGCTAGCCAGGTCATCACAGGTAACACGCACACCCCCACCCCCACTAGACAGTAACACTAGCCAAACACAAAATCCTTGTTGCCTTCCTCCAGGGTCTGATGTTCACACCAGGTGGGGCGGAGCCAAGCGGTTGGAGGAAGGGCCTGCAGCAGAGCAGGCTGGGGCCCGGCCACCACCTGGACCGGTGGCCATCCTCCGGGGGTCAGCGGTCCCCCCCTTGGACGTTGGGTCCCCTGAAGAGACAGTCGGGTGCGAGTTACCGTACCCGTTCCCGCTCGGGCAGCCTGAACCTGGACTGGGGTCAAGGGGTTCTGCCCACTTCTTAGGGGCAGCATCAGGGCTAGGTTGCTTGGGTGGGAGAGCGGAAGACATCCGTCCATCATTATTAAAAATGTTTTTATGTGTATCAATCATGTGACCTGACAAAAATGCCTATGTTTTATATGTTTACATGTTATTTATATTTTACAGTTTGAAAAATAAAACCGGTGATTGACGGGCAGCCCGCGGACGGTCTGCATTTCACCAAGGGGGAATGTGGCGCCCTGGGCTAGCCAGGTCATCACAGGTAACACACGCACACCCCCACCCCCAGTAGACAGTAACACTAGCCAAACACAAAATCCTTGTTGCCTCCCTCCAGGGTCTGATGTCCACACCAGGTGGGGCGGAGCCAAGCAGTTGGCCCCACCGAGGAGTTCACAGGCCTGGAGGCGGGAAAAGTGACAGTTGAGTTTAGGAGTTGAGGAGGTTGAAGTGAGAAGAGTAAAGTAGAGAGTGTCTGGGTTTGTGGCCCAGGCACTGACAACAAGGTTGGCAGACTGGTCGCTGCGGCTGAGGGGCCCAGTCCATGCCCGCTCACCCTGCTGCCTCCCCCGCTACCCGCTTTGGTTGCTGCTGTCCCGCCACTAGGCCCGCTACCCCCACCACCAGTAGCGGAGTTCCAGCCGTCCGCCCTGGAGGACCAGCCTGCAAGTGATGTCCGCAGCCGACCGGCACGCTGCCATGGAAGATCCAGCGGGAGGTGCCCGTCCGCGAGGAAGAGCCGTCGGCACTGGAAGTGGCCGCATCTAAATCCGTCCCGGCTCCGGTAGTCCGTCCGGTCCAGAAGGAGGCGGAGGCCCAGCCGGTAAGGACCCCTGTTCCCACGGCGGAGGCTGTGCCGGGTCGCCGCTGTGAGGCAGCACCCCAGGCCATGTCACCGCGGGACCTTCCAAAAAGGGTGTCAGTTGTGGGCAGCGTAAAGGAAGTCCCGCAGGGCCCGACCCATGCGCGGGGGCATGCAGAAGCCCCATACTGGGACAGGGAGCTGACCCCGCTGGGCCGGGAAATTGCGGAGAGAGAGCGACACAGAGCCGAAGTGGTGGCTCGCACCATCCGCGAGAAGGATAAGCTCCGCCATGCTACATTCCGGGTACGGGGCCCGGTGTATGAAGGACAGGTCCGAAGATTTGATCCCCACCGGGGGTATGGCTTTATTTATGAGCCGGGCCTGGAGGCCGAGGTGTTCGTAGCTCGCCGTGACGTGCACGCCCATTTGCGTTGGCAGACGGTGGTGGCCGTCTGCAGGAGTGGTGAATCAACGCGGAACCGTAGGACCGGGGTCGGGCGGTGGCCCGCCGGTACCGACCGGGGAGCGAAGTGAAGCCAGCACACACAGGCAGGGCCATCGAACCCCGACTAGGCTTGGAGTCGCCGTCAACACTCAAATCTGAGTGTGACAGGAACCCCAGGGGTTTCCTAACAGCCAAAGACCCGTTAGAAGGCAACCGTCCGCACCGTGAGGGTGTACAGCTACCGCCTAAGGCTAGAGACCCAAGGGCCAGCGCCTGCGGGCAAACGGGCTCCTCCGGCATCCATACACCGGGGAGCGGACTACCGTTGGGGACCCATCGTAATCAAAACAGTACACAAAGGTGCAGGGAAAGACAGCCGCCATCACCTGTCCGGGGAGAGACACTGCAGCCGGCTGCGGGACCCGTCCATCCAGCCGTTTGGTTTACCGGAGACTTTGTGCATCTCTTGTTGAGTGAGTACACCTGTGCCATCCGGCACCGCGCCGCGCTGTCCCTGCACCTCACCTACCCTGCCTCCCCGTCTCACCACCGGACCCCGGGACCACCAACCCCTATCCACGGAGGGGGAAAACAACATCCCAGCTGCTCCCTACCATCGCTCCCGGGATCCCCGTCACCAGCAGCGGTGGTGCCCATCTTCACCACGACCTGTGGGTGGCGTCACGGACTAAATCCCCCAAACCAACCACCCTTTTCAATCACGGGCGAGGAGCGCCGTTCGAGTCCCCGGATCCGGCCCACCGCTTGAGCCGCCGAGCAGCAGCCGCAGCAGCGCTGGACTCGAGCGTTAGCGAGCGCAGCGTCCCCTCCGCCCGCGACACTATCAGTTTTGCATACGGAGAGCACATGGACGTTTAATACCTTTGAACGAGCCCTTATTCTCTAGGCAGCTGTAGATGTGCCGCAGATATTACTGACAGAAATGTGTCTAATCTCTAATGTCTCTCATCCTCTATTAAATGAATATATAACACTATGTTCTGGCGTAGGCCTCCTTCACATGTCCATATAAAACACATATGTGAAAAAATGGTACTGGTGTCATCAGTGTTTTGAAACTGTGTCATCCGTGTGTCATCATTGTGTGTGTTTCTACCATTATTGATTTTCATGGATGACTACAGAAATGACTAAGTTTTTCTTAGGGTATGACCGCACTTTGCATTTTTACCTGCGTTTCCGCAGCGTTTCGAGCAGCAGCGTTTTCATGCCAAAAGGCATGCGTTTTGCTTTTCCATAATAGTCTATGGAAAATGTAGATTTCCTGACCGCACTTTGCGTTTTAAAACACTGTGTTTAATATGCATAATTTGTGGCAAAAACCATGCGTTCAAAGAAGCAGCATGTCAATTGTTTTTGCCATTTCTGCAGCGTTTTGATAACATTGAACTCAATGAAAAGTAGCAAAAAGCAACAAAGATCAAAATTCCAGCGTTTTACCTGCTTTTTAGGTGCAGAAACACTGCATTTTTTACTTAAAAAACGCATGCTTTTCAGACATTAAAATAATGGAATAATATGTCCCTTTACACACACACACACACACACAGTCCGACAATTAAATTAATGAAAATTATGAGTTTATTGCTATTTTAGCAATAAATATAATAAAACCCATATATTATCATGAAATATAACTATTTTCTTTTTTAATTCAAAAATTGTTTTGCTTTTTTTTCTATTTTTTCATTCCCTTTGACTATTTAATCTTTATTTAGTAGTGTCTTGTTCAAAACACATCTGTCAAAACGCAGGTGAAAGCATGTAAAAAGCGCTGAAAACGCATCTAAAACGCGGTAAATAAGCATGCGTTTTTAGCACTAAATTTCTGGAAAAGGCAACTTTGGCTAAATCAATTAAGGCAACAATGTGCGTTCTGAACTGCAAGTAGGACGACGCAAAGTGCGGTCATAGCCTTAGGCTACATGCGCACGCTGCGTTTTTGGCTGCGTTTTTGGCTGCCGTTTTTGGCTGCCGATTTGTTGTCAGAACTTTCTGACATTTGACTTCCCAGCAAAGTCTATGAGAAGTCAGATTTACTGTGCGCACATTTTGTTTTATTTATCAAAAGTTTGTGACAAAAGAAATGCAACATTCAACATTTGTCACAAAAAAGCATGTTGTGAAAAACGCACCAAAAGCACACCTACAATTACAAGCATTTTTTTTTTACATTTCCAGGCTCTCTCTGACAAAGCGCAGTTTTTTTCGCTGCATTTTGGCTGTAGTTTTGGTTGCAGTTTGTGAACACAAAAAGATGCAGTGTGCGCATGTAGCCTTAGGCCCTGTGCACACTACAATAGGAAATTTCCTTAATAAAATTCCGTCCACTCTGAAAGATTACCGCACCTGCAGTAAAAAACTGCAACAAACCGCACCCAAAAACTGCATGCAATTTGCACATTCTTTTTGCTGCAGAAATTCTGCAGCAAATCCTGTAGGGGAAAAAAACACAGTGTGCACACACTATTTTTTTCCCATAATTTTTGCTGGGGAAGGACTGCAGAAATTTTATGAACATATTCTTCAGCAATTCATGCAGCAAAACCGAGGCAAATCCGCGTCAAAAAACGCAGCATGCGCATAGGGCCTTATACTTTGCAATGTTAAACACGTATAGCACCCGGATGTCATCTATGTGCTGTACGTGTTTTTCATGGAATCCATAGACTTGTATTGGCCTTTGTCATTCATGTGGTGTATGGGTTTTTCACGGAACCCATAGACTTGTATTGGCCCTTAGCATTCATGTTCTCTATGTGTTTTTCACGGACCCATAAAGTTGCATTGGCCCTTGCCATCTTTGCTGCTGGAAATAAATAGACATATCTCTGAGTGTTTTGCAGGGACACCCAGTAAAAGTATGACATGTGAGCAGCCCCATAGGTTATAATGGGTACGTGTGGTATCTGTGAAAAAAATTGATACCACACGTACCTGAAACACGGACCTGTGAAGGAAGGAAGTGACACGCCACCAAGGCCGTGGGGCACTCGTAACCTGGCCGGGTTCTATTGGGAAGTCACGGCGGTGTGGCGCCGCTGACCTGGTCAGGCACCACTGAGTACTGCACTCAGGCTGAGTGAGTACAAAACAGGTAATCCCAAAGGCTGACTAAGGTGTGGACACACAGACACTTGGTAACCAGGAACACACACACACACAGCTTAGAGGGGACCCCAGGGAGGGGGTGTGGCCCTCGCATCCCAGCTAGTGGTGGGTAGTGAAACTGGAGACAGAGTTGTGCAGTGGCAGCCAGAGGAGTAGGAGTGGAGGAGCCGCGTCTGTGTAGAGCAGAGGAGCAGGACACTGCCAGACCCTGCACCTGTAGTGGCTTCTGGCGGGGGGGAGAGAGGCTACCCAGTGGTGCCACCTGAAATCCACCTAGTGAAGAGGTGGCTGAGTAAGAGGACTACCTTTTGACCAAGCCCGCACGGGGAAACAGGTCCCTAGAGCAGGAACCCATTTACTCGGCCTGCTAAACCTGCTGGTGAGGGTACTGGATGTACCTCACCGAACCACACAGAGTCCACAGCATCAGCAGCAATGAGGGGGCCCATAAGGAGGATTGAGCCTGGAGCCATCTTAACCTTGGTCCACGCTGCCAGCAAACGGGCCAGAAAGGGGAGAACGGCAGTTGCGACTTCCCTGGGTGATCCCTGCAATACTACAAGTAAGGAGTTACCCCAAACAAGAAGGGCTAGGAAGGCGAGTCAGCAGTCACCCCTACATCAGCCGGAGGGATTCCTGGTTCCACCTAGTTCATCATAGCATCACCCGGGTTGTCTCACGTTACCACCAGAAAAATGAGTAAAAACCCTGAAAGACATTGCTGCCTGTGTGTGAGTTCTTCTGCGACCTGTGGTACTACACACTTACACTGGGCCCTGGGGCCAGCCTCACTCTCGGGAGGCCACAACAACTGACTGCATCTACCATCAGCCCCAGGTGCTCCCTAAACTGCAGTGGCGGTCACCCCCCTGACCGCAATTACCGAGAATGGCGTCATGATTCCCATTGAAGTTAACCTGACCTGCCTGTTGTCAGAAGAATCCCAGCACGTGAAGTCCCTGAAGACCCTGAGGCGACCTGAAGGTAATGGGGCTACACAGCGGCAGGGCCCGACTCCGTGACCCTGTCAGTCTCATTTAAATGAGGGATATTTACAGGGGATAAGTCATGATGCTGTGTGGTATTCGGCAATGTATGGCTGACGCTGCTGGATGCGACCGCTGAGGCAGATGGTGATGCAACAATGATGGTACAGCTCCCCACAGGTGGAGCATGGCCCCAGGACAACCGTTATAGTCTATGATAGAGGAGTTAACGTTGGGGTGCAGGACCGAAGACACAGCCAATAATTGGACAACACAGGGACTGTAGTTTCCTTTACCTTTTTACTTGGTAGTGAATGGTGCAGACAAGGGAAACTCATTCAGATGTTAACAGAGGTCCGGGCAGCCTGGAAGCAATTGGGGATCCACCTTGCCAGGTGGGTTCGTAGGCCTTCCTTCTGCGCTGTCCTGTGTAGGTCCCTGCTGCTTAAAGCCATGCTGCGGCCTTCTTTCTGGTGTTGGTACTCTTTCTCACCTGTATGTCAGGCGGTGCGAGCCTTTTACAGGTGCCGCTCTTCTGGTAGCGATTTCGGGCTCTAGTATGCTGCTGTGCCCTGGGCGTTTTGTGTGGCCAGAAGACATGCCGTTTCCTCCCTCCAGATTCAGCTGCCGGGCCTTCAGTACCCAGACAACCAAGGACTCCGGCGTCCTGTTCCTAGCGCTCTGCACTGGGGCGAGCTCTGTTCCTGCTCTGCTCCCCAGGCTCTTTCTCCAGAGACAGTCTGCTTGATTCTGCTCTGCTTCTCTTCCCTGTTTCTGACCCATCCCCAGGTCAGAATGTATAGGGAAGCTCCCCTTAAACTGGGTTCTTGAGCTCCCCCTTCTGGTCTGGAGTCAGGAAAGTGTTGACAGCTGGTGCTACATAGCATGGTGGACCCCTTCTTGCTTCCAGGCATAACATTACCCCCTTTGCAGAGGGCAACATTACTGTGGCAACCGGACCACTGGGATGCCACAGAAGTATATTTGCAGAACAGTGTAGGATCTAGGAAAAGAGTAGATGAGATGGCCATACATGAGTGCAGCGATCTTCGCTTTAGTTTATGGGAGCAGCATAACAATACTTTTTGCAACCCACACTAATGACAATGGATGGGGCCTCATACATGCACTTTCTATTTTTTTTATTGTGGGTGAAAAGGGAAGAAGGTTGAATGTGGTTATTCCGAGTGCTGGAAGTGAAATGGGCACCTATCAGACATGATGGCCTATATTTTTGACATGCCATAAATGTTTCATGTGCTAATTTGCCTTTAAGATATATTGGTTCAGACAATAATGCACTTGAACCACAAGTAGCGCTGCTGTGAAGCACCACAGGTGTTGTGTCGGTGCATTACCTTCCGGGACTCCACGTGGAGGAACAGTCTGGTCACAGGTAGGGAACCTTCTCTTTAGGATTTTCGTGACACCACTCTCGGTATTGCGGTCAGGGTGACCGCCACTGCAGATTAAGGGGTGCCTGGGGCTGATGGTGGGTGCAGTCAGTTGTAGCGGCCTCCCGAGAGTGAGGCAAGCCCCAGGGCTCTGTGTAACCACAAGGAGCAGAATGACTCAAACACAGTCCAGGCAGTCTTTCAGGGTTTTTACTCACGGTTGATGGCAGGGTGAGTAACCCGGGCGTAGCTGGGATGAACCAGGCTGGAACCAGGTATCCTTCCGGCTGCCTGATGAGGGTGACTACTAACTCGCCTTCCTAGCCCTGTGTGTTTTGGGGTGACCCCTGCTTGAAGCCCTGCTGGGGTCGCCCAGGGAAGTTGCTGATGCCTCTCTCCCCTTCTTTTGGCCCATTTGCTTGTAGCCTGGACCAGGTCACTCCAGCTGCTTGCCTCCTGTGTACTATGGGCCCTCTCTTTGCTACGTGGCTGCGGAATCTGTGGTGGTATGGTGTGGGTCTGAAGTGCCCCCACCGGCAGGTTTGGCAGGAGAAAATTGGATGAATCTCTGCACTGGGACCTGTTACCCTTGCGGGCCTGGTACCTCCCTGGCAGTCCCCTTACTCTGCCACCCTTTTGCTCTCTCTAGCCTTGGGTGGATTTAGGGTGGCACTGCCAGGTGACCGATCTCCCCCGTCGGTAGTCACTGCGCGTACGTTTAGTTACATTGATCAATGCGATTGCTAAATATCTCTTTTTTCCTAATATTCATGGCAGGTATGCAATTCATTATTCACATGTTCAAATTAGCAAGTAGCATTTTTCATTGTATATTCCAATATTTTTCCATATGCTTGAGGCATTATACCATTATCTAAGTTTGATGTGCAGCCTTATTCTTATATAGTATGTATTTTTTTGGCTTGCACTCAGAATATATATATTAGTGCTCACTTCAGTTATCCTATTCAGTTGCGCGTACGTTGTCTGACTAGTGGCAAACTCAGGTCTCCTCTTTGCGTCTGCTCTCCCTGAGCTCCACTTCAGACTCAGCTCACTCCTTCCTACTCTGTCTGCCTATGCAACCTAGCAACCAGGCTCTCTATCACATCCCCCTGAGTGGACATGGAGGCCACGCCCCCTTCTGGATTCCCCAGGGGTCCACCTAAAGGTAGATGTGTGAGACCTAATTACTATGCGCCTGTGTAGTCACACCTCGGTCAGCCTTCTGGTTACCTGTATTGTACTGCCCCCAGTATGGGAGCAGTACTCAGTGGTGCCTGACCAGGTCAGGGGCGCCACACTGCGACATTGTTTTTTGTTTGTTTTTTTTTTTCACAATAAGGGGTCCATGTTAGTGTGTCTAAATAACAATATAAAGCCATATGCGTTGCAATTTAAACTTTCTCTACCTACTCATAGATACCCCTGCTCTTTCACAGCACAATACAAGTGAATGGAGTTGATGGTGACCCCAAGGGTCTTCCAACTGCGACAAGCTAGTCATAAGAAGTCCAACCTCGTCGGATTTGTGTGGCTTGCTTTTTGCAACCCTTGGGGTTGCAATGAGACCCCAGTCACTTGATTCACATAGTTGTGCAACAGGTGTTGTGGCCAAAGTTGACATGTTGCCCTAGCCTAACGTGTACTTATAAAGAGTCATCAAAACTAATTCACATATACTGTATGTACGTAAATGATTCCGCAAGTTACCGGACTGGGCAATAAGTGAGAGAATGTTGTGATTTTAAGGGCAAAGGATTTTTCCACATTTTCTCTTAGTAATTACACTTAAAGAAAATCAATCATTTGCTGCTCAGCTGAATTGACTTCCTACAGGAGAACATATGCTGCCTTCCTACATTTAGTTACGATGTACAGTACTTTACTTTTTTTGGGGTTCGGTAAGTCTTTAAAGACCCCTTCACAATTTGCATTCTTACCAGGGTAAGGACTTTGTCCTCGAAGCACCACTGCAGATAGGATGGCGAAACTAAAAGAGAGAAATATCATCATTAGTATTATTATATGAACATTTGCATCTTTAGGCACAATAGGCTCACTTGTCAGCTTTGTAATATAACTAGAATGGAACAAGCAGAGTAATCGGTAATCAAATGACATTTCACTGTCAATCAAATTCCCATAAAACACACATTATTCTGCTCCATCCATACAGATATTTCATAAAGAAAGTTCATATCTCAATTATGGACATGTAAAAAAAGTGTTATAAAAATAGCAAACTTCAATAATTAAGTGGAAATCAAGACAGTAATATTTTTTTTTCACTCTTGCCAAGTTAAGACTTCTTAGATAGAAATATGCCTTGAAAGAGTTCTCCGATTTTCATTTTTTTCAATTTAGGCCATGTGCGCACTTTGCGTTTTTACCTGCGTTTCCGCAGCGTTTTGAACTGCAGCATTTTAATGCCAAAATGCACACGTTTTGATTTTCAAGCAAAGTCTATGGGAAATTGGGATTTCTTGTGCGCACAATGCAGTTAAAAACGCAGCATTTAAGTTGCAGAAAATTTGGCAACAATTTAGCGTTTAAAGAAGCAACATGTCAATTGGTTTTGCCATTTGGGCAGCGTTTTGCTAACATTGGAGTCAATGGGAAAAGACAAAATGCAAACACAATAAAAATCCCAGCGTTTTACATGCTTTTTTGATGCAGAAAACATGATTTTTTGACTTTATAATATGGGAATAATATGTCCCTTTTATACACACACACACACACACACACACACAGTCCGACATTTAAAATAATGAAAATCAATAATTTAATGTTATTTTATGCATACATATTTAAAAATAGTTATAATTTTAATAAAATTAGTAATTTTGTGTATGATTTTAATCATATTTGTTATCATTTTTTTCCGTTTTTTTCATAATGTTTGAATGTTTGAACTTTATTTAGTAGTGTATTTGTATTCAAAACGCATCTGACTTTAAGCAATGAAAAAGCATGTAAATCGCGGTAAAAACACGGCTAAACAAGGTAAAAACGCAAGCGTATTTATAGCGTTTATGTGGTCAAAACCAAATCTGACAAAGAAAATTTCTGCCAGAGGATGCGTTTAGAACTGCAACTACCTCGACGCAAAGTGCACACATAGCCTTATGCGGGCAGCACATGGGACGATAAATCGTGTGATCGCATAAGCGATTGCACCCGCCCCCGTCGTTTGTGCGTCACGGGCAATTAGTTGCCCATGGCACACAAAGTCGTTAACCCCCCCGTCACACGCACTTACCTCCCGGGCGACGTCGCTGTGGGCGGCGAACATCCTCTTCCTGAAGGGGGAGGGATGTTCGGAGTCACAGCGACGTCACACGGCAGCCGGCCAATAGAAGTGGAGGGGCGGAGATGAGCGGGACGTAAACATCCCGCCCACCACCTTCCTTCCGCATTGCTGGCGGGACGCAGGTAAGCTGTGTTCATCGCTCCCGGCGTGTCACACGGAACGATGTGTGCTGACACGGGAGCGACGAACAACCGGAGCACAGAAGGAGGAACGAGATTATGAAAATGAACGACGTGTCAACGATGAACGAAAAGGTGAGTATTTCTTCTCGTTCATAGGTGTCAAACGGTACGATATCTCTGACGATGCCGGATGTGCGTCACTAACAACGTGACCCCAACGACATATTGCCAGATATATCGTACCATGTGACGCCCGCATTTGAAGTGGATTGCTCAGATGAAACAAAATATATCAAAGAGTCAAAAAAAGTAAGTTACACACCTTAAGCTGGTTTAACACGTCCGATATTTATTGTCCTGCGATGTCTGGACTAACCAAGGATCTTCTGTCTTGAATTCAACAGCCTCGTGTACTTATGAAACTGTTGAGTTCTTGTCTAGAATCCTGGCCAAGATTTGGAGGTCAATACTCAGACCATGAATGTTGGACGTGTGAAACCAGCCTTAGGGCTTATGCGCACGTCGCCTAATAGCATGCATGTATGCTGCGTATTGCACTGCAGCGTAAATGCATGCGTCCTGCGTCCCCTGCACAATCTATGAAGATTGTGCATGAGACATGCGCACAATGCTTTTAAGAACGCAGCGATTTGGGTGCTAAAATTTTGACCCAAATCCCTGCGTTCCTAAAAGCAGCATGTCAATTATTTGTGCGTTCTGGATGCAGCTCCTGTCGTGGGCGGGGAGGGGGCACTCTCACTGGCGCTCGGGTCCAGCGCTGCTGCAGCCTGCTGCTCGCTGTTCGGTGGCTCGAGCGGTGGGCCGGATCCGGGGGCTCGAGCGGCACTCCTCGCCCGTGAGTGAAAGGGGGTAGTTTTTGGGATTGGGGAAGTCGATTCGTGACGCCACCCACGGTTTGTGGTGAGGTTGGGACACCACCACTGCTCTGGACGGGGATCCCGGGAGCGATGACGGGGAGTAGCCGAGATGTTTCTCTCCCCTCCGTGGGTAGGGGGTTTGGGTGGTTCTGGGGCCCGGTTGGGGTGACTGGAGAGTGGATGGCAGGGTTTGGTGAGGTGCAGGGTCGTGGGGGTAGCGCGGTGCCAGACGGCACTGTGGTACTCACTCAGCCAGTAACGTACACGGAGTCTCTAGTAAAACAAACGGCTGGATGGACGGGTTCCACAGACGGCTGCGGTGGTCACTCCCGGTAGGTTGGCGGTGACTGCCTTTCCCTGCATCTGTAGTGTGTTTTCAGCCCCGATGGCTTCCCACCAGTAACCCGCTCCCCAGCGTGGATAGATGCCGAGGGAGCCCCTTTTGCCTGCAGGCTCTGGCCCTGGGAACTGTAGCCTTGGCGGTGACTGTATTTCCCTTCACGGTTGAGCGGTTGCCTTCAATCGGGTCTTTGCTGCTGGGAAACCCCGGAGGTTCCCGTCGCTAATGGATTTTACCGGTTTTACGGTGACTCCAAGCCTGGTCAGGGTCCGTAGGCCCTGCCGAATGGTGCTGGCTTCTCTTTGCTCCCCGGTTCGGTACCGGCGAGCCACCGCCCTTCCCGGTCCTACGGTTCCGCGTCGATCGGCCCCTCCTGCAGACGGTCACCACCGTCTGCCAACCTTGCTGTAGGTGTCCGGGCCACGTACCCGGACACGGTCAGTCTGCTCCTCCACTGCTACTTTACTCCTCTCTCTTCCTACTCCAAAACTACTCTGCTTCCTTTTCCCGCCTCCAGGACTGTGAACTCCTCAGTGGCTGGGGCCAACCGCCTAGCTCCACCCCACCTGGTGTGGACATCAGCCCCTGGAGGGAGGCAACAAGGATTTGTGTGTGACTGATGTGCCTAACCGGGGTGTGTTGTTGCAGTACCTGTGACGTCCTGGCTTGTCCAGGGCACCACACTCCCACTCTGTCTATGGTGGGGGCAGCAGCCAGAGTGCATGAAATCTGCTTTTTTATAACAGAAAAATGCATTCATTATGCAGTGTTTCTGCAGCGATTTGACGTGCACATGTGCTGTCAAATCGCTGCAGAAGATTATGCAGTTATGTGCGCATGAGCCCTTAGGCCACGGTCACACAAGCATACATTCTCTCTGTGAGAGAATTGGACCGATTATATTAATGGCACTTCGATCAAACTCTGATCTGAGTGTCAACATAGTGTAATCTGAGTCTCTCAGAAGAGAGAACTGTAGCACAGGTGAGGAGAAGACGGAGAACAAAATATCTTCATGTTCTCCATTCTGTGAGTCAGCAGAAATTGGACTGCACTCCAATGATTTCCATGCACCCATAGACTTGACCCATTTGACTTGCACTACCACTCACAGCATACTGTATTTTTTGTTCTCATGCCGGATCAGCATGAAACCCCCCCCACTGATAATAATATAATATGTTGGTCGGAGTGCTATGCGATAAAACATTGGATAGCACTCGTGTCAGTTATACGGTGGTGTGAACAAGCCCCTAGTAAAACACTTCAATTATACCTCAGTATTTATAAGCCAAAACCAGAAGTGGGTAAGAAATACAGCATTGGTGCCTGTGTTTCTATTATACTTTTCCTCTGACTTTTTCACTCCTGATTTTTGCTACAAATAAGGTAAAAAAAACTCGCCAAATACTCCGCATGTGGTGGAGGCCTTAGGTGCAGAAAGTCTGCAGATAAAAAAACGCTCATGCATTTTTAGTGTGTTTCCGCTGCGGAAATGCACGAAAAACACATGCAATCCGCACCTACTGTAAGGCGGGCTATGCACGTTGCGACATCGCAAGCCGATGCTGCGATGTCGCACGCGATAGTCCCCGCCCCTGTCACAGGTACGATATCTTGTGATAGCTGGCGTAGCGATAATTATCGCTACGCCAGCTTCACATGCACTCACCTGCCCTGCGACCGTTGCTCTGGCCGACGACCCGCCTACTTCCTAAGGGGGCGGGTCGTGCGGCGTCACAGCGACGTCACACGGCAGGCGGCCAATGGCGACGGAGGGGCGGAGATGAGCAGGATGTAAACATCCCGCCCACCTCCTTCCTTCCGTATAGCCGCCGGAGGCAGGTAGGAGATGTTCCTCGCTCCTGCGGCTTCACACACAGCGATGTGTGCTGCCGCAGGAACGAGGAACTACATCGTACCTGTCGCGGCACCGGCATTATGAAAATGTCGGAGCCTGCACCGATGATACGATAGCGACGCTTTTGCGCTCGTTCATCGTATCATCCTGGATTTACACACTACGACATCGCAAGTGATGCCGGATGTGCGTCACTTTCGATTTGACCCCACCGACATCGCACCTGCGATAAGTATAGCAAGAACGTTTTGTCAAAGCCAAATATCAGGAAGTGTCAAAAACAAAGCAGCTTTATTTAAAGCATAATACATCAAAAAGAGGCAAAAAAATGCAAAGTCAAAACTGCGATAAAAAAGCGTGTTAAAAAAATGCACATAAAATGCAAGTAACCAAATTTAAATAATAAGTGCTGGATTGATGCAGAAATTTCGTAACTTCAACAACTTACAAAAACCTCATTGTGAACATAGCCTAAGGGTAAGTGTCCACGATCAGGACTCGCTGCGTCCTGGATGTAGGGAGTCCTGACCTGAGGGGCCGCGAGTCTCCTCCGCAGGGGAACACAGGAGACCGGAGCTGCTTGTACCCACGATCAGGGTTCAGTGTGCTGCGGTCTCTCGCTTGTGTACTAACCAAACGGAAGATGCATGCGAATCCGCAGCAAACAATTGACATAATGTGGCTTGGAAAACGGCACCGCAAGTCCGTGTTTGCTGTGGAAAAAACAAGCACAGTGGGCTTGGGATTTCTAGAAATCCCGTCCACTATGCTTGTACTGTACAACGCAGCGTTTTGGACACAGTGAAAACACGCCACATCCAAAACGCTGCAAAGACTGATCATGGGCACGCACCCTGACAGACAGAGAAGGGCGCTGGCATAGGTACTGAAATATGCTGAGCTGTAGGCTAATGTTTCATCTCCGTAACCTGCTCCTGCCATATCTGCTCCCATCACCAGAAGCTGTTGTATTCATTCTGCTAGCGGCACTAATGATGGTGTTGGGGTCGAAATCATGACTAGTAATCTGGGCGGTACAGACTACGTTCAGCTAGTGAGACTAGGGAGACTGGAATCTGTAGAGCTGTCTGGTCTGGCAGTATGGTTGTGTGTGATGTCCCTCTGAAGTAATCAGCTCCCTAGCTTGACCAATTGAATAGGCCATGCCCTACTAATACTCCTAGCTTATAATACTACCAGATATAGTTTTACTAGTCCTAGTTCGTATTTTTGGTCCAGCTCTAGTTAGCTTATGACATTTCTGGCCTGTTTCCCGACTATTTTCCTTCTTTCTGCGTTTGTTTTTTAAATGCTCTCCTGGTTTTGACCTCGGCCTGTTTAGGAAGATTCTCCTGTTTTACGCTTTTGTACCTTGACCGCTGTCCTGTACCACCAGCCTGTTTCATCGTCCAGAAGCCAACTCCATGGGCCCAATCTTAGAGGTCCGAATGGAAGTCCAAATCCCAGTACAGGAGTCCAATGGTGAAAGCCAGAGCAACCCTTGGTGTCTGGTAAACAGAGTGGCTTGATCTATGCCTGTTTGTGGCATTTTTGGAGCTGCCAGGCAAGCGCTGACAGAGCCCTATTATATCTATTTTGTATAAATTAAAAAAAAATAGTTATGTATTATTATTTTTTCTAACTAAACTACCCAATTAAATACCTCTTTTTGCCATCTCCTTTTTTTGCTTGGTCATCCTACAGAACCTAACAGGCATGTTTTGGAAATTCAATATAGTAAAAATGTAAATAAGGCCCTCAGGCCTGAGCTATAAAAATGAAATAACTATTATCTGTGCATATTAATGAACATATTAAAGGTCTCCTATTGGATTAAAAAATATTACATAAACATCGAAAAGATAAATATATACTGTGTCATCTCCACAACAACCTGGCAATAGATTTAACACATAGTACTAAACACAATGTTGATAAAAACAAACAATTGCAGAATTACTTTTTTGTGCTAAAAAATATTAAAGAGTAACTAATCAGTAATTTAACATTGTAAGTAATTAGTTGTTCTTTTAATTTCATGCAGATAGATGTAGCACTGGGTCCTTTGACCAACCCGACCGCTGAAAAACGTCCTGACAAGTGTTTATCTTAGGCCATGTACACATTAAGTATTTGGTGAGGTTTTTTTTACCTCAGTATTTGTAAGACAAAACCAGGAGAGGAATAATTAGAGGAAAAGTATAATACAAACACGGGCACCACTTTTCACCCACTCCTGGTTTTGGCTTACTATTACTGAGGTTAAAAACTCAAGAAATACTCAACATGTTCACAAGGGCCTAGAGAGCCAGGAGCACACAGCACCTACCTGAGCATGCACACAGATTGGACTCTGGATGTCGGGGCTCTTGTCCACTTGCGATTAAATAAGCACAGCGATACTTGTCCTGAAAACGGGGACGAGTGTCATGTGTATGTGTGACGCCCTGGACTAGGCAGGTAGTCACAGACACAACACCACACACACCCCTTCCCCGGATAAGTGACACCAGTCACACAAAAATCCTTGTTGCCACCTTCCAGGGTCTCATGTCAACACCAGGTGGGGCAGAGCCAGGCGGTTGACTCCGCCCACCGAGGAGTTCACAGGCCTGGAGGCGGGAAAACACAACACAGTCGGACAGTGCAGTTGAGTAGAGTGGAGTTCATACAGTGAAGGAGTGAGGAGGGAAAGTCAAGGGCAGACCTGAGACCAGGCCTGCCACGAACTGTCTAGGTGTCTGGGTCGGAGCCCAGGCACCTCCAGCAAGGGCGGCAGACGGTGGTGGCCGTCTGCAGGAGTTGGTGTATGGTCAGTGGAACCGTAGGACTGGGGTCGGGCGGTGGACCGCCGGTACCGAACCGGGGAGCCGATTGGAAGCCAAGCACCAGGCAGGGTACTCAGACCCCGAATAGGCTAGAAGCCGCCCTTATAGTCAAATTTACTGATTGTGGTCTGGACCTCAGGGGTTCATTCTCACCCAAGTCCCGATTGAAGGCAACAGCCCAACCATTCCGGATAAGTGCCACCGCCAAAGGCAAGAGATCCAAGGGGCCAGCGCCTGCGGGCAACCGGGCTCCTACGACATTTACACGCCAGGGAGCAGACTACTAGTGTCCAGGCACAGGGGTCACTCACAACACAACATCGGTGCAAACGGAACGACAGCCGCCACAAACCCCTCGAGGGAGAACACCGCAGCCGGCTGTGGGCCCTGTCCATTCTACCGTTTGGTTTACCAGAGACTCCGTTATCTTGTGTCAGAGTGAGTACACCAGTGCCGTCAGGCACTGCACCGCGCTACACCGCAACACTGCGCCCTGCATCCCGGCCCTCACCTTCTTGCGGGCCCCCGGGACCATCGCCCCCTGCCCATGGTGGGGTTAACACCGAGCTGCATAACACCGTCCCCAGGAGGCCTAGTCAACGGCAGCGGTGGTGCCCACCATACAATCACCACAACCCGTGGGTGGCGTCAAGAACTTTACCAATTCCACCAACCAATCACCCGAATCCCTGCGTGCATCGCCACTACCCCTTTCAGTGTGGCGTGACCCCCAGGTCCGTGAGAGGCTCGAGACACCGCCTGCAGTACGCGAGCATGGACCCGAGCGGCTCGGCGGCCGCAGACGAGGCCGCGGGGCGGTACATATGGTCTGCGTTTTTGTTCTGACCTAGCATCCGTATGACATGCGAGTGCTATGCGAGTGCCCTGCGAGTTTGTAGATTTTTCTCCCCAAGGATCCGTGTGACATACGTATGCCATCCGTATGACATGCGTATGCTATCCGTATTGCGTTTTTTTTCTCGCTCCCATAGGCTTGCATGGGGGTGCGAGAGCTGAGACTCAGTGCAAAACGCAGCATGCTGCGATTTCACCGAGAGCACGAGTCATGCCGTTACAAATTAAGCAAGAGGGCATGTCCTCATTGCTTAACACTGGTGCGAGTGCAATCCGATTTTTTTATTGGATCGGACTCGCACAGGAAAATTGCAAGTGGACAAGAGCCCTTATAGAAAGAATAGTCTTCCTATTTTATCTGTACTCTGATCTGTGTCCTGCTTCTTTAGCTGTGCACTTCTCAAGGCAAATGTTTGTGATAGGATATTGCATACTCTGATTTATTGATGAGCTATGGGGCTACTTATCTTCTGAGCTGCACACAACTTTGGGCATTTTTGAGCAATCAATCTCTAGATCTGGACCAATCTGTTTTCAAATAAAATAGCACATGTTAAAAAATGTTATCTAAAATTCAGTTAAAGTTGGTAATTACCTGTAAACATCTGTTGAGGTGCTTGGCTGGTACCCTTCTTGAAAAGCTTCAGGTGGCATGTACTCCAGAGTACCCCCAACCCCTTCACAGTCTTCAGTTCCTTGGGTTGAGGAGCTACTTTTAAACTTGGACAAACCAAAGTCTGTGATCTGAAATGGTAGTTCAAAATATACTGTAAAACTTAACAATGACATTAAACAAAGGAAGGATGATCTATTGTTTGTTCAGTTTTTTTTAAATACTAATAATCAACTGTCTTCAAATATTTTTTCATATATTCAGACATGTTCATTAAAGGAGGAGGAGTTGTACGGTCTAAATCGACAAGTCTGCAATCTATGTCCCTCTATGTGACTGCAGACTTGTGAGTTCTTACATCACACACATTGTGCTCTTTACTCTGGTGTCAGAGCCAGGAATGGCAGGCTCATTGCCGTAAGTATGCAATATACATACTCTCGGCCAGAATCTGACTAGATGGACGCAGCCTCGCACAATGCAAGTGTATTGAGAGAGGCTGCATGCAATGTGAGGATTCACAAGGCTGAATTCACTTTAGCATAGCTCCCAACCATCCCAGATACAGCAGTACTGTCCCTTTTTTTGAGCCTGTGTCCCGGTGTCATGGCTGTGAGCCATGTGTCCCGCTGCTCCACCCACTCACTCTCTCCTCATCTCCCTGTCTCTCCCTCCTATCCACGTGAGCATAGTCGAGCGCACTACTTTAAACTGCTCTGACTCTCTACTGCTGCTAAGGTATGGGTCGGCGGCAGCCGCACTTTCCAGGCTACCGGCGCTTTACACACGGCACCTGGAGACCAGCGTGCACTGTTCACCGCTGGGCTTCTTGCATACGGAAGTTCATCTGTGGTGCGGAGCTACCACACGACATGCTCTGCTCCAGTCTCACAGATGAAGAGACTGGTGGCAGAGGAGCCGCAGCACCAAGGAATGTCACTGGGTGCAGTACTATATGTGGCTCCCCGCTTCCCACCACCTACCCAGAGCTGTTTTGGCCCACCAGAGCAGAGCAGTATGTGCCAGGCCCCACGAGAGCTGTATACCCGCAGAGCCCCCCCTCACTAGAGTTGTATGCCCCAGTCCCCCCTCACCAGAGTGTATACCCCCAGTCCCCCCTCACCAGAGTTTTATACCTCCAACCCCCCTCTCACCAGAGCTGTATGTCCCCAGCCCCCCTCTCACCAGAGCTGTATGTCCCCAGCCCCCCTCTCACCAGAGCTGTATGTCCCCAGCCCCCCTCTCACCAGAGCTGTATGTCCCCAGCCCCCCTCTCACCAGAGCTGTATGTCCCCAGTCCCCCTCTCACCAGAGCTGTATGCACCCAGCCCCCCTCACAAGAGATGTATGTCCCTAGCACCCCTCACCAGAACTGTATGCCCCCAGCCCCACCACCAGATCTGTATGCCCCCAGTCCCCCTCACCAGAGCTGAATGGGCACCCCCGCCACCAGAGCTGTATGGGGCCCCCACCAGAGCTGTATGTGCCCCCAGAGCTGTATGAGCCCCAACACCAGAGCTTTATGCCCCCCCAGTAATTTTTATGCCCACTTAGTAATTTGTATGGCCACCTAGTAATTTGTTTTCCCATAGTAAAGCATATATCGCCCAGTCATATGTACAGTATACCCCTTAGTAATGTGTATGCCCTTCAGTGAAATGTATGCCCCTCAGTAATATGTATGCCCCCTCAAGTACTGTCTATGCCCCAAGCCTCTCCTGTCATGTATATACTATAACCCCAGCCCCTCCTTGTGATGTATGCACTGTAGCCCCCAGTCCCCTGTGATGTACATACTGTAGCCCCAGCCCCTCCTGTGCTGTATATGTGGCGCCCCTGGGGCTTCAATCGCCACAGAGTATTGAACCCAACATTGGGTGTAATACTAAACCTGGCTCCTGAGGAGATCAGTCCCGGTTTCACCATATTACACACTCAAATACACACCAGGTTGCCCTGTTCCCACTGGGGACTGGGCTTGGGTAGGGTAATAAAGGGGTTGCCGACAGAGAGGCATTTACAGGATGCCCTCAACAGGGTCCCCAGTTCCACTAGCTTAGGATCTGGGAAGGGTGAGGTGCAGCCAGCAGGGGGAGTCAGGAGCCAACACAACAGTTAGAGAGTTCTACACCAGGAGAGCAGAGGAGCGGTCGCATCTACAGGTGATCCGGTGGGAAGGAGAAGAAGTTCACAATGGTTGCCGCAGGGAGAGGGATCTCGACTCCCCACAGAACCAACGCCACACAGGATGGCAGGACCCTAGGGAAGATCATACTTCACGTTGGTTTTCCAGAATCTGCTTGCACAGGGAAAGTTTCAAGCTTCCCTGACCACACAGCACCCGACAGCACAGTGCCATATAGGATACGGGACCTCGCATCAAGCTGGACCCCACATCGGAACCGCGGCACCTGCATATAGGGACAAGAGTACATCTTGTGAAACCCAGGGTCCCCTCATAGCTTCAAGCCAGGGGATCCACAGACAGGCGTTACAAGGAGGGAACCCACCGAACACCAAACCGGACTGGTCTCTAAAGGGATTCCGGTTCGATGGAGCCCATCATAGGAAGTGACCGGTATTACCTGGGTGAGCGGCATCGTACAAAAGTAAACAACCTGGAACTGCAGCCATAGACTCTGACTCTTTATTACCGGTACTGCTGCTCCGAGCCGCCATTACTACTCCCCTCATCATCCTCCCAGGGGCCCGCTCCATCTGTGGGGAGGGATACCACCCATAGCTGCTACTACCATCTGCCCCGGGGGACAGCGACAGCAGCGGCAGTCCATTCCCTGGCCGCATACCACAGGTGGCATCATGACAAACACCTCACTACTACCCACCAACATCTCTCCCCAGCCATTTTCTGTACACCTCGGTGCAACGGAGCTGGGCTAGGTCGCCCGTGACGACAGTCGGCGGCCCGGCGATGAGTAGGTTAAATGCAACTACCCCATGGGGCGCTACATATATACTGTAGCCTCAGCCCCTCCTGTGATCTATATACTGTAGCCCCCAGGCCATCCTAGGGTGTATGTATTGTAGCCCCCAGCCCCTCCTGTGATGTACAGTTAGGTCCAGAAATATTTGGACAGTGACACAAGTTTTGTTATTTTAGCTGTTTACAAAAACATGTTCAGAATTACAATTATATATATAATATGGGCTGAAAGTGCACACTCCCAGCTGCAATATGAGAGTTTTCACATCCAAATCGGAGAAAGGGTTTAGGAATCATAGCTCTGTAATGCATAGCCTCCTCTTTTTCAAGGGACCAAAAGTAATTGGACAAGGGACTCTAAGGGCTGCAATTAACTCTGAAGGCGTCTCCCTCGTTAACCTGTAATCAATGAAGTAGTTAAAAGGTCTGGGGTTGATTACAGGTGTGGGGTTTTGCATTTGGAAGCTGTTGCTGTGACCAGACAACATGCGGTCTAAGGAACTCTCAATTGAGGTGAAGCAGAACATCCTGAGGCTGAAAAAAAAGAAAAAATCCATCAGAGAGATAGCAGACATGCTTAGAGTAGCAAAATCAACAGTCGGGTACATTCTGAGAAAAAAGGAATTGACTGGTGAGCTTGGGAACTCAAAAAGGCCTGGGCGTCCACGGATGACAACAGTGGTGGATGATCGCCGCATACTTTCTTTGGTGAAGAAGAACCCGTTCACAACATCAACTGAAGTCCAGAACACTCTCAGTGAAGTAGGTGTATCTGTCTCTAAGTCAAAAGTAAAGAGAAGACTCCATGAAAGTAAATACAAAGGGTTCACATCTAGATGCAAACCATTCATCAATTCCAAAAATAGACAGGCCAGAGTTAAATTTGCTGAAAAACACCTCATGAAGCCAGCTCAGTTCTGGAAAAGTATTCTATGGACAGATGAGACAAAGATCAACCTGTACCAGAATGATGGGAAGAAAAAAGTTTGGAGAAGAAAGGGAACGGCACATGATCCAAGGCACACCACATCCTCTGTAAAACATGGTGGAGGCAACGTGATGGCATGGGCATGCATGGCTTTCAATGGCACTGGGTCACTTGTGTTTATTGATGACATAACAGCAGACAAGAGTAGCCGGATGAATTCTGAAGTGTACCGGGATATACTTTCAGCCCAGATTCAGCCAAATGCCGCAAAGTTGATCGGACGGCGCTTCATAGTACAGATGGACAATGACCCCAAGCATACAGCCAAAGCTACCCAGGAGTTCATGAGTGCAAAAAAGTGGAACATTCTGCAATGGCCAAGTCAATCACCAGATCTTAACCCAATTGAGCATGCATTTCACTTGCTCAAATCCAGACTTAAGACGGAAAGACCCACAAACAAGCAAGACCTGAAGGCTGCGGCTGTAAAGGCCTGGCAAAGCATTAAGAAGGAGGAAACCCAGCGCTTGGTGATGTCCATGGGTTCCAGACTTAAGGCAATGATTGCCTCCAAAGGATTTGCAACAAAATATTGAAAATAAAAATATTTTGTTTGGGTTTGGTTTATTTGTCCAATTACTTTTGACCTCCTAAAATGTGGAGTGTTTGTAAAGAAATGTGTACAATTCCTACAATTTCTATCAGATATTTTTGTTCAAACCTTCAAATTAAATGTTACAATCTGCACTTGAATTCTGTTGTAGAAGTTTCATTTCAAATCCAATGTGGTGGCATGCAGAGCCCAACTCGCGAAAATTGTGTCACTGTCCAAATATTTCTGGACCTAACTGTATATACTGTAGTTTCCAGCCCCTCCTGTGATGTATATACTGTAACCACCCGCCCCTCCTGTGATGTACATACTGTAGCCCCAGCCCCTCCTGTGATGTGTATACTGTAGCCCTAGCCCCTCCTGTGATATACTGTAGCCCCAGCCCCTCCTGCAATCTATATAGTGTAGCCCCCAGGCCATCCTGTGATGTATATATGTATATACTGTAGCCCCCAGCCCCTTCTGTGATGTATATACTGTAGCCCCCAGCCCCTCCTGTGATCTATATACTGTAGCCCCAGCCCCTCCTGCGATCTATATAGAGTAGCCCCTAGGCCATCCTCTCATGCATATACTGTATCCCCAGTCCCTCCTGTTATATATATACTGTAGCCCCCAGGCCATCCTAGGATGTATATATTGTAGCCCCCAGCCCCTCCTGTGATGTATATACTGTAGCCTCCAGCCCCTCCTGTGATGTACATACTGTAGCCCCAGCCCCTCCTGTGATGTGTATACTGTAGCCCTAGCCCCTCCTGTGATGTATATACTGTAGCCCCAGCCCCTCCTGCAATCTATATAGTGTAGCCCCCAGGCCATCCTGTGATGTATATGCTGTAGCTCCAAGCCCCTGCTGTGATGTATATACTGTAGCCCCCAGCTCCTTCTGTGATGTATATACTGTAGCCCCCAGCCCCTCCTGTGATGTATATACTGTAGCCCCAGCCCCTCCTGCGATCTATATAGAGTAGCCCCTAGGCCTTCCTCTCATGCATATACTGTATTCCCAGTCCCTCCTGTTATGTATATATTGAAGCCCCCAGCCCCTCCTGTGATATATTTACTGTAGCCCCCAACTTCTCCTGGGATGTTTATACTGTAGCCTCCAGCCCCTCCTGTGATGTATATACTGTAGCCCCCAGCCCCTTCTGTGATGTATATACTGTAGCCCCCAGTCCCTCCTGTTATGTATATACTGTAGCCCCCAGCCCCTCCTGTGATATATTTACTGTAGCCCCCAACTTCTCCTGTGATGTATATACTGTAACCACCCAGCCCCTTCTGTGATATATATATATATATATATATATATATAGCCCCCAGCCTCCCTTGTGGTAAATATACAGCAGTGTCAGTGTGCACTGTGTGTGGCTAGGTCTGTTAAAGTGATGTCCATCACATGCCCAGGAGGAGCTGGACAGAGACAAGTGGGAGGTGAGTGAGGCTACTGACTGCTTCCCCATATTAATAATCTCTCTAATGTGTAATTGTGCATGTATGATGTGTATATCCATGTATGTCAGTGTGTATGACTGTGTGTATAGATTTGTCTGTTTATATGTATTTTAGGGAATTTGTCTTCAAATATGTATATGTACGTATGCCTGTATGTGTACGTATCTGTTTATGTGCATTTCTGTGTGTGCATAGGGACCAGAGAGACTTTTTCGACTGGGTGTCCGTCTCCAGAAAGTGTACACTCCCGAAAATGGTGCACAACAGAGCACACCACACGGTGACTCCATCTGCACCATTATTGTAAATGGCCTGGTCGGCACATATGTTCAAAACACGTTTTGCAGGGGGGTTCAGACCGAAGACCCTAAGAGACCACTGAACAGAGATCAGAACGCAGTGTGAAAGCGGCATCTTATAATATCAGCAGACAAGCAGAACAATAAGTCTACAGTATTCTTTAATTGCTTCTATTAACCAGAAGCACAATATTATTAAAGATATTTTATCTAATAGAGTAGACCTGATATGTAATGCGCAGCTTTTACAAAGTGCAGGTTTAGGTGTCAAATCTGCTTTAAAATAGAATTTTGTAGTTTAAAATATTCAAATTTAAAAGAAATACAAGAAATACAAGAAATACTACCAAGTTTGCATTAAGAATATAATTCATTACTTGTAAATATTTTTTCTGTTTACAGTTATTATTTATAAGGGTATATGCCCACGATCAGCACTCGCTGCGTCCTAGATGCAGCAGGTCCTGACCTGCGGGGCTGAAAGTGTCCTACGCAGAAGGCCACAGCTGCCTGTGCCCATGATCAGGGTTCAGTGCGCTGCCATCTCTCACTGTGTTCTCCCTATGGAGGATGCATGTGACTCTGCAGCAAAGAATTGACATGGTGCAGCCTTCTAAAGCTGCACCGCAGGTCAGTATTTGCTGCGGGCTGCACTTGCATAGTGGGCAGGAGATTTCTAGAAATCCCGTCCACTATGCTTGTACTGTCCATTGCAGCGTTTATGATGCAGCAAAAACACGCTGCATCCAATACGCTGCAAACACTGAGAGTGGGCACGCAGCCTTAAACAATGAGATCAGCAGTGCTGAATAGGTGTGGATGGGGAGTGGATGTGGGTGTGACAGGTTGGAAATGGGTGTGGTTAGGGGTGTGGCATAAAATTGCCACGTCGCGCTATGGGCGCTGCAGACTTTGTCCCTCTTTCTCGTCTTTAAAAGTTGGGAGGTATGCTTTAGTATAAAAAAAAAATTACTGTTGCAATACATAAAAATGGGGATGGTCATCTACGAAAAGAAACCATGGCATGACCAAGAAAACCAATATATAATCACATGCTGTTAGACTACCATGATGCTGCCAGGATCGACCATTGGACTCCAAGGCTTCTCTTTTGGTGGGGCATCCTGTGACAGCTACAGCCAATCAGTGACCACAGTGGTGAATATTAACACATCACTGTTGCAGTCATCAATTGACTGCAGCGGTCACATATCCATGTGACCGGAAAAAGGTATATCCAACATTAAATATTTTTTACATTATCTGCTGTCTCAGGTGGGTTGCACCAGAATTAGAATTAGTCAATTGCATTTCATTTAAAATGTATGTGCACCTTTGGATACTCGTAGATCCTACCTACAATATTTCAAAATAGTTTGATGGCAGTTTCATGTTTATGGAGACAGAGATTGAAGTACAGAAATGACACATAAATTAGAGTCGTGGACGGTAGCTGTTGGTTGAATCATCATGTGTCCAAGCGCTATTTAATAATCTAAGTTTCTTAGGTTGTAATGTCCTTCCTGAACTTAGGCCTCATTCGCACACCAGTATTTTTGAACAGTATTTCAGCAGTATTTGCCAAAACCAGGAGTGTCTCTAAAAACAGAAAGTGTCAATCTTTTAATTATAGTTTTTCTCTGTTTGCCAAAGCTGGGAGTGGAATTTGCAAAAACTGATGCAAAAATATCGACATGTGAATGCTTAAAAGGATCCAACTTGATCCCTGATTCCTATAACTTATTTGTACAAGTGCACATACACATTACGGGAAAGTTGGCTGAATTTGCAGATCATTTTATTTGCTTGTGTCCTAATTCTCCCCCATAGATGATGACACCGTAAAGAAAGATGTTAAATTTCAAATGCCTGAACTTTCCGTTCTCATAGGAGATAAGTAGTGATGGGCGGACCATAAAAGTCTGGATCCGCGCAGGTTCAAAAGTATCCGAACACTGACCCAGAGTCTGTAGTTGTCAGGGAACTTCGGGTAACGATTCGGGTCCGGCAACTCAGGTAATTTAAAAAAAAAAGAAAGAGAAATAAAGAAAAAAAGGGGAAAGCATGCCACTCATTATCCCACCTGCACTTCTTCCCCCGCCCACCAACAGTCCTGGCGTCTGTGATTGGTTGCAGTCAGACGTGCCCCCACCGTGTGTAGCAGTCTGTCTGACTTCTTTCAATCAAAGGCGCTGTTTGTGCGTCTCTATTGGTGTAAAAATAAATAAAATTGGTGTAGGGTCCCATATTATGATATCCAGCACAGATAAAGCATTCAACTACAGGCTTCAGCCCCCAGCAGTGCGCTTACCTTGGTTGTGTATTAAAATAAGAGGAATAGCATGCAGCCTTTTTTTTAAATATTTAAACAGATAGATAAAAGTAGCAACTTGCGGTCCCCCGCAATTTTTATACCCA